>NC_083569.1:97017316-97617316 GCF_027579695.1 Neoarius graeffei
GCAGGCTGAGATTTGTTCTTTAGCACAGGCTAGGTTAACTTCAGCTTGGAAGCTCATTTCTTCTCCCTCGCTCAGGAAACCAAGACCATCCTCATTAGCCACGAGACTGTCTTCACTAATCTCGTATCGTGGCATCTGGAACTCTGAGGCTTCAGGGTTTAGAAGTACTTCCTGTCTGCTTTCCTTGGTTTGCCTTTCCTTTTCTCTGGAGCGTGTTGTGCTTTTCAACATTTGTGGGTGCCTCTTCTTCTTCGACATCTGGTCTGACAGGCAGAAACCCACAAGGGAGCAATAAATCCCTATGCAGCACTCGCTCTCTTCCCTCACCATCTTCAGCTGTGACAACATACACTGGTATGTCTGTATTTGGCTGCTTCATTACCACATACACTGTGGGCTCCCACCGATCAGCTATCTTGTGCTTTTTTCTGATGTTGACGTTTCGTACCAGAACACGATCTCCCACATCACTGATGGCAGCCGTCACTTTGCTATCCCACCTTTTCTTATTAAGCAGCTGTCGCTTTTCAGCTGACTCTGTGGCCAGCTTGTAAGCATACTTAAGTTTCTTCTTGAGATCGGTTACATACTGAGAGTGGGTCTTTGAGTCATGGCCTGCTGATCTTATACCAAAGCAAAGATCTATGGGCAGGCGTGGCTGACGCCCAAACATGAGAAAAAATGGTGACTCTCCAGTAGCGTCATTACGCGTACAGTTATATGCGTGAACCAATGGCTGCACATACTTTCACCAGTGTTCCTTTTTCTTGTCCTCCAGTGTCCCTAGGAGATCCAGGAGAGTGTGATTAAATCGCTCGACAGGATTTCTCCTAGGATGATAAGGGGTGGTCCTGGATTTCACTCCAGCTACCTTGCATAGTTCAGCCACAACCTCAGACTCAAAATTTGCACCTTGGTCACTGTGGACTCTTTTGAGGAAACCAAAGTTGCAAATCAAGTTTTCCCACAATATCGTTGCCACTGTTTTTGCAGTTTGATCTTTTGTTGGGAACGCCATTGCATATTTAGTAAAATGATCTGTTATCACTAATATATTTCTGATGTCTCCTGAGTCGGGCTCCAAGGATAAAAAAAAAAATCTATACATACCAACTCTAATAGAGAAGACACTTTTATGTTCACTAACTTAGCTGCTTTCTGAGCTCGTGCTTTCCTTCTGAGGCATCATTCACAGGTTTTACATTTTGTTTCAACAGCCGCTACCATGTGTGGCCAGTAAAACCTAGCACGAGCCAGCTCCAGTGTTCTCTTATATCCCATATGCCCTGTCTCATCATGGACTCCTTCTAGGGCCCTTGCTCTGTGACTTTCAAAGATCACAAGTTGGTAATGTCTCTTTCCAGATTGGTTACAGACTTGACGATAAAGAACCTTATCGATAAAAGTCAATCTGGGTCTCTCTCTCCAAAGGAGGCATACATCACGACTAATCTGGTGCTTTTCTACACTTGATAATGTTGTGCTAGACTCCATGAGATCTATGACATGCCTGATAGTGACATCATCTCTTTGAAATCTTTGCCAGTCAGCTGGTGTCAAGCCAGGCAAGGTAGAACTTCCAGACCATGGTTCTGGTTCCTCCAGGCTGGACGGAACTGTAGTCTCATCACACAGGAGCATTTCAACTGAGGGTATGTGCTCATCATCCTCGTCCTCATGTGAGTTTTGTTCAACTTCAGTCATATCTGTTGGCTGCATGGCTGCCCTGACCACATGATGCCACTGGCATATTACGTTCTTCACATCCTGGCTCAGTGTTTCAAAACTTACTGGAGAGTGTGCTGCTCTGTCCATCAGGTTACACACACTTCTGTGTAACTCCTCTGATTCCTCATCATCTAGGAGGCAGTCATGTGATATCCTTGACAGGCCATCAGCATCGACATTAGTTTTCCCTGTCCTGTATTTTATGTCAAAGTCATACAAGGAAAGGGCAGCAAGCCACCTATGCCCTGCAGCATCAAGCTCTGCCGTAGTCAAAACATATGTCAGTGGGTTGTTGTCGGTTAGAACCTGGAACGAGACACCATACAAATAATCATGAAACTTGTCACATATAGCCCATTTAAGAGCTAAGAACTCCAGTTTGTGTACAGGATAGTTCTTTTCACTCCTTGTGAGTCCTTGACTGGCATATGAGATGACCTGGGTTTTCCCATCCTGGATCTGATACAGTGCAGCACCTATCCCATTGATGCTGGCGTCTGTGTGGAGAATGTAGGGAAGCTTCCAGCCAGCAAACCCTAGAACAGGGGCACTTGTCAGTTTCTGCACAACTGTCTCAAAAGCTGCTTGGCAGGTCTCGCTCCACCTGTTAACCAGGGACTGTGTTTTGGATTTTTGGTAAGTATGTGATTTGTCTTTTCTTCTGGTGGAAAAAATTCCCTGCAACAGTTCGTTTAATGGTGTCACGATTTTTGAATATCCATCTACAAACCTCCTATAATATCCAGAAAATCCCAAGAAAGCCCTGAGCTCTTTCACAGTCTTTGGGACTGGCCAATCATGAACTGCGGTGATCTTTTCTGGATCTGGTTGTACACCATCTACAGAGATCACATGCCCCAGATATTTTACAGCGGTTTGAAAAAATTTACATTTAGAAGGTGACAATTTCAATCCAAACTGTGAGAGTCTGTCCAAGACCTTCATCAATCTTTCCTCATGTTGTTCGAGTGTATCTGAAAAAATGATTAGATTGTCCAGAAACGCAATGACTTTCTCCAGGTTGATGCCAGCTATTACCATCTCCGTAGTCCTTTGAAAAGTGACAAGAGAGTTGGTGAGGCCTTGTGGCAGCCTTTTGAACTGCCAAGTTCCAAAAGGAGTCGTGAAAGCTGTTTTAATACAATCCTCTTCCTTCACATCGAGCTGATAATAGCCACTCTTTAGATCCAGCACTGTGAACCACTTAGATCCAGACAACAGAGTAAAAGTTTCCTCTACACATGGAAGAGGATATGCATCCTTTTTAGTGAGATTGTTTAGTGTGCGGTAGTCAACTACCATTCTCAATTCACCATTGCGTTTTCTTACCAAAACCACTGGAGATGCATATGGAGCACTAGACTCCTATGACACCAGCAGCTAGAAGGTCTTTCAAATGCTGTTTCAGATCTTCAAAATCCGCTGGAGACACATGGCGAGTGCACTCTTTAAAGGGGACATGATCCATGAGCTCAATAGTATGTTGAATACCAGTCATATGTTCTATGTCCAGCTCATGCATGGCAAAAGCGTTTGGTACTTCTTTGTTGATCCTTGTTATGATGTGCTCTTTAAACTGTTCAGGAACAGGAGAATCTTCAAAGTTTAAATCAACAGACTTTTCATTATGATTCTCATTCTGGCTGACAGTGAACATCTTAGCTTTGTTAGAAACATCACTTGCATGGACCTTAACAGGTTTAACCCAATCCACTAAAGAACATTCAGCAATGATTCTTTGGGGTTGCAAGGTGATGGGATGATCTGACACATTTTGTATGAGTAACTTGACCTTTGCACATGACCTAGGTTGAACCTGTATTAGATGACTGCATACTAGAAGCCCCCCTGGGACAGAGTGCATTACAGGTTCTTCTATTAAGCCAGTGACTTCTTTTCCTGAGGTTTTAACATGGTATCTCCCAGTCACCTCACATGTTTCACCTTGTCGGATTTTCACGGGTTTGCTTCCAATGAGTCGAACAGGCATGGGTTTGGCGTCTCTTTTATTAGTTTTGGTCTTCTATTCACATGCCATATAGGCTGCAATGAATTTAGCATGTATCTGCATCCTATCAAGGTATTTATTTCCACCCTCTCTTCTGCATTCACGTATTAACGGGAGGAGAATGTTGGTGCCTGCAAGAAGGGGTATCTTGGCACTATATGTTTGATCAGGGCATACTAAGGCTAAGGCCGTGATAGTTGCATGGGTACCACATAACTCTTTGGGGAATTTCACATCAACTGTAATGTAGCCCAAATAGGGGACACGCTGCCCTGCTGCACCTTCGAGTATATCATTAATCGTGTGTAGCTTGCGATGGGAAAGACACTGCTGATAAAATGACTGGGATATGCACATCACTTGTGACCCTGAATCTATTAAGGACTGGCACAGGACACCATCTAGCCATGCTGCTGATTCACTGGGATCTCCCACTAAACCTGGAGGTATCAGGGGCTCTTGGGCTATCTGAGTATTCATCTGCACTGTCTCTTTATTTTGTTTAATCTTCTCATTGGAACTTTCTCCATTTTCAGCTGCTGTTCGTTCCACAACAGTAGCTACTTCCTGTTTAAAGGTTCATCTGCAGTGGCGTTGTTTGCCCGTGTTTGATACTTCTCTTGATGTCTTTGTAGTAGTTTTTGTTGCACCAACTCAGCATTATTACAGTTGGCTATGAAGTGGGACTCTTCCCCACATCTGTAACAGAAACCCCTCAGTTCTGTTTCACTCAAGAAAGGCTGCCAGACGGCTAGCCCAGAGGGCTGGAATATAATCCGCGCATGCGCGAGTTCTGAGGCAGACTTATAACAAAACATCATCACGTGAGTGTGCAGCACTACTGTGCAGTATATAAGTATGAGCACGGCACACTATCATCCTCTTTAATCCCTCACGCGATCTGATTAGGTTAGACTGTTGATGCTGAAAATGAAGTGCCTATTGACAGTTTGCTGTCCGAGAGCTGGTAACTGCTGTTACTCCTCTCCAGGCTATTGTTTGTCAGTTTATATCTAAGTCTGCCTTACAAGTGTGCGATAGCCACTTATCAATAAGGTGGCTATTTCTCAGTGGAACTGCCTTTCGGGACTGAATCTTCAACTGAGCTTCGACAGGTAAGTTGATCGACGGTTGTGAATTTAAACAAGAAAGGGAAGAGACTCCTGGTAAATCTCTCTGGTTGCATCTCTTTGAAATTGCTACTCGTGTCATATCTGATGCCGTTTGTAGCTCGCTGGTACCGTGGTAGAGCTATTGCTCCCATAAAGCGGACTGCCGTGATTCTCACTCTGTCGAGTGAGTTTTTTGCCAGGCTTGTTAATTAATCCAGCCACTTATCTGATGGATGTGATCTTGATTACTTTCAGCTGTTGGTGTTTTTGGAAGACAGGAGAGGCAATCTACATCTCTCGCTGCATCTTGTCTTTTTGTTGCTGGCACCAGTCGGCGCCATTGTGTAATTTGGCTGGTACCAACTCAGGTGCCATTGCATTGCAGCTCTGCTGGTACCTATCATCTCTGGTACCATCGTTTTGCAGCTCTGTCGGTACCATATCTGGTACCAGTTAACAGTGCTATTGATTTATGCCTATAATCACTGGGTTAAAATAAACAAATAAATAAAAAAAAAAAGAATACTGAGTGGCTATTAAAGCAAACTGTGCTAGCCATTAACCTACTATGCCGGGATTTCACAATTGCACTAACTGCAACAGTAAAATGCCAGTGGAAGATAGCCATATGCTGTGTGTGACATGTTTTGGCGCTGATCACGCGCTTGCTTCAAGAACAGACCTTTCCAGCTGCCCAAGCTGTCTCCCTTTCTCGGCACGGACTCTACTGAGTAGGGTGAATAAAGTTATGGGGGACAATGCATCCCTGTCTTCCCGGAGATCCACTGGCACAGGTTCACTACCACCATCTCAGCCCTCTCCTCGGGAGCTGAGTACCTCCACAGTGACTAGCACACCGGCTACAGGCAAAAAAAGCAAGAAGAGGAAGCATGACAATTATGATACTCTTGCCAATACAATGGCATCTCTGGTGAGAGAGGTGTCATCTCTAGCATCTAACCAACAGTGGATGATGCAACAGTTTGCTGAGCGTCAAGTGACCCAGCCAGGCACCGAGTGCCAGGCAGCCCCATCAGGCACCAAGCGCCAGACAGCCCCATCAGGCACCGTGTGCCAGACAACCCCATTAGGGCAGTCTGTAGAAGAGCCATCCCAGCAGTCAGCTCCCCAGGCCGCTGATGATGGCGCGGAGCTGTTATCAGTGATGGCATCTGATAACCTGGGTGATGATATGGATATGGATGTCTTAGCAACTTCCCCCCACCATTCTGATCTGAGCTCAGGTCATGGCTCTTCCCTGCTATCTGCTCCACCTGAAACTCCCAGCGCCTTCTCTGGTGAAGAATTCTTTGCTCTGATGTGTAGGGCCACTAAACGTCTACGTCTGGATATGCCTACAGCAGCCGAGGCCCAGCCTTCTCGTTTTGATAGGAGGAGAGAGGCTGTGAACAAACCATGTTCTCTCCCTGTCCTCCCTGACTTTGTCAAAGAAATGACATCTGTCTGGGAGCATCCAGAGGTGGCTACTCCTCCTATGAGACAGTGGGCACAGTTTGCCAACATCCACGGAGCGGATGAGGTTGGTTTTGGAGACTATCCTGCGATGGATGACTCTATTGCTTCTCTTGTTCTCCCTCCTACGGCTCTTGTGGGGAAAGACCCCTCATGCCCAAACAAACAGTGTCGCACCACCGATAAATGGTTAAAAAAGTCATTCTACAATACAGCCTTTGGGGCGCGCCTCATGAACACAGCATCTGTGCTCACATTGTATCAAATGGAGCTCATTGAAGACCTCGCTGCTGCCCACGCTCAGGAAGTGGTGGATGAGCTGAAGAAGGTCTCTGAGATCCTGGTGCACCTCGCCAGGGGTGCAGCACACTCCAGTGGAAGATCTATTGCGTCGCTGTGGATGGCACAGAGACACCTGTGGCTAGCTCAGTCGAAGCTTCCATAGCAGGACAAGGGCATGCTCATGAAACTACCTCTTACCCCCGGGTTTACCTTTGGTCCTGGAGCCGTTGACATGCTCCGCCGAGCCAAGGAGTCTAGGGAGTCAAAGAAAGAGTGGGAGCAGCTGATGCCAAGGCCCCCTCCACCCAAATGGCATCGGCCGAACTGGGGCTACACAGTGTGCCTTTCTCAAGAGGCCGCCCCAATATGCCAGGAAATGTGCGAAGACAGCCAGTACATGCCTCCTCCTCGGCAAGCCGCCACCCGGCGAATCCCACCAGGCCTCGGCAGCGTGGTGGCCACAGACCTCGTGCCACTCCTCCCGCTGCTTCATAGCCCTCTTCCTGACATTCAAGGGGCACTGCCTCGTGTTTTGTCCCACACTCAGTTAAAGATGTGGGAAACGTGTTCTCCCAGTTCTTGGGTACTTTCAACAATAAAGTTTGGTTATCGGCTGCAGTTCAGGTGCTGCCCGCCCATGTTCAAGGGCATTCTTGTTTCTCATCAGCCAGACCCAAAGCGGCAGCTGGCCTTACAGGAGGAGATAAACACTTTGTTGAGGAAAGGAGCAATAAGGGAGTTAAATCACAGTGAACGGCCGAGTGGCTTTTATTCGAGCTATTTCCTGGTTCCGAAACGAGACGGTGGATTCCGCCCAATACTGGACCTAAGGCCACTGAACCGCTACCTACGCCCACTACGTTTCAAGATGCTGTCACTGACACAAATCTTATCTGGACGACTGGCTGATATGCTCCCCATCAAGTCGGCAGGCAGTGTGGGACACAGCGGTAGTAATAGACCACTTGCAGCAATTGGGCCTGTCTCTCAATTCAGACAAAAGCCAGATGACTCCCTCACAACAAATCACTTTCCTTGGAGTGAAGCTGGACTCGGTTGCCATGATGGCAGGCCTCTCAGACCAGAGAGTCGTAGCTCTACAACAATGTCTGTCTCAGTTTTCGGGGCAGAGCAATATTCGTGCTTACCAGTGTCAAAGGCTATTGGGCTTAATGGCTGCAGCATCCCAGGTGGTGCGCCTCGGCCTTCTACACATGAGTCCAGTGCAGAGCTGGTACCTGTCCAGGATGCTCCACCCGGTGTTGGACAGGAGCAAATCTGTCACTCTATCACCTGTGTGCCTACGAGCTCTCCAGTGGTGGAACACGCCACAGAATCTGTGCAATGGTGTACAGCTAGGCAGAATCTACCGCTGCGAAGTTCTGACCACGGACGCGTCTCTGTCAGGTTGGGGGGCAGTCTGGAATGGTGTGGGAGCCTGGGGAGTCTGGCATCCACCATGGGACACTGCCCACATAAATGTCCTCGAGCTAAGAATGATATATCTTGCCCTCCGCCATTTCACACCGGTGCTTCAGAACAAACATGTCTTAATTCGAACAGACAACATGTCAGCTATAGCTTACATAAATCACCAGGGAGGTCTGAGATCTCGGACATTGCACAGAATGGCCCGGGAACTCCTTCTCTGGGTGGACGCTCATCTTTGCTCAATCAGGGCAGTTCACTTGCCCGGTGCTCTGAACTCCACAGCAGATCTGTTGTCAAGAGGCAAGCCACGCCCGAGCGAATGGTGATTACATCCGGAAACGGTGCGTCTAATCTGGGCTCGTTTTTGGAAGGCACATGTCGATCTTTTCGCCTCAAGGGAGTCAACACACTGCCCACTGTGGTTCTCCTTAAGCCAAGACGACGCACCTCTAGGGATGGACGCCCTAGCACACAGATGGCCCAGGGGCCTTCTGTATGCCTTCCCCCCCCATGATTCCGGCTGTGCTGGAGAAGACAAGGAGAGAGAACCTAAGTGGCCTCTTAGTGGCTCCATACCGCCCCCAGGCACCATGGTTTGCAGAGGTTCAGGTCCTCCTCTCGGGCAATCCATGGCAACTTCCTCTGCAGAAGGATCTGTTATCGCAAGCCGGGGGAGAGTTGTGGCACCCGACACCATCCGTACTCAATCTGTGGGTTTGGCCGTTGAAAGGGACACCCTCCTTGCCCAAGGGTTGTCACTCACAGTTACGCAAACTTTACAGTGTGCTAGAGCCCCATCGACAAGAGCCCTATACTCTTACAGATGGCAGGTTTTCAAAACATGGTGCGAACAGCGGCACGAGTGCCCCCGGTCCTGCCCTCTAACTTCAGTTCTTGAGTTTTTGCAAGCGCAATTTGACCAAGGCAAATCCCCTTCTACTCTGAAGGTGTTTCTCTCAGCGATATCAGCCTGCCATGAGAGAGTAGATGGCAGAACTATCGGTGCTAACCTGCTGTCTATTCAATTCATGAAGGGGGCTCAGCGACTGCACCCAAGGAGACTTCCCTCTGTGCCAGCATGGCAGCTTAATATTGTCCTTGATGCTCTGACGAAGCCTCCGTTCGAGCCCGTTGGGAGCATTGATCTTAAGTGGCTTTCTCAGAAGGTCGTTTTTCTGCTGGCTATCACCTCAGCTAAGCATATTGGGGAGCTACATGCACTGTCTGTACATCCTGACTGCTTCCATGTCAAACCAGATGTCACTGGTGTTGTACTACATCCTAATCCCACCTTCATGCCTAAGGTTTTTTCAGCACAAAACCTCAACCAAACAATTATCTTGGACTCTTACGACCCTCCTTCCTCTGGGATGGAAGGGAATGTATCACCTAATACTCTGTGTCCTGTGTGAGCCCTCCTTTGTTATGTCGACCGGACAAAAGACTTTCGAGTGACTGACCAGCTCTTTTTCTGCCATGGTGCTGGGCAGAAGGGTAAGGCCCTTTCTAAACAGAGACTGTCACACTGGGTAGTTGACACAATAAAGCAGGCCTACCAGCTTTCTGGGCTCCCATCTCCAGTGACGACGGTTGCACACTCCACACGAGGCATTGCTGCATCGTGGGCTCTCCTGAGAGGAGTCCCCTTGCAGGATATTTGCCAGGCAGCCTGTTGGTCCTCCCCTTCAACCTTTGTTCGGTTTTATAACCTCAATGTGATTTCCCCTTCGTCCTTTGGGAATGCTATTTTGAGTTTGTGAACCACAGTGTTCAGTTTACCAGTTCAGCCCTGTTGGCACACCGGGTCTCAATAAAAGTATTGGCTATACTTTGCCTTGTGTCTTTTGTACAATTGTCGCATGGTTGTCCTCCGCGACATTGGAGCATACATATATTCCAGCCCTCTGGGCTAGCCGTCTGGCAGCCTTTCTTGAGTGAAACAGAACATTGGGTTACAGATGTAACCTTGGTTCTGTGAAGGAAAGAAAGGCTGCCAGACTTTGTCGTCGCTCTGGACTTTGCGTTCAGGATTTTATGAGGACGATAGTGTGCTGCGCTCATACTTATATACTGCACAGTAGCGCTGCACACTCACGTGATGATGTTTTGTTATAAGTCTACCTCAGAACTCGCGCATGCGTGGATTATATTCCAGCCCTCTGGGCTAGCTGTCTGGCAGCCTTTCTTTCCTTCACAGAACCAAGGTTACATCCGTAACCCAACGTTTTCCCCCTTGTGCTTACCTTTTAGTTCTCAAATCAGGTTGATTCGGCTCACTTGCCTTCTTTGCTCTGTCTGTAGTTTTCTTTTGGGCTTTCGCTTGTATCCCTGTTGGAACAGAAGAAGTCTGATTAACTATCTCATCTTCCAGCTGTCTTACCCTCCCCATTAAGTCTGTGTTATCAGTGTATTTTTCAGACAGCTCTAAGTTATGCTGGATGTGACTGCGAGCTTTGACTGGCATGGCACCCAAACACCTGCTTCTCCTGTTCTCCTTCATTCTCCTTTCCTGCTTACAGGACCTCCCTTTAAAAAGAAAATCTGAATAACCAATCATGTCCATTGAAGGATCAGACAGGGTCTCCCTCAGCTGCAACTGGGATATCAGTGTTTCATCCCAACATCCACGGATGAACTGCTTTAACAGTTGGGTGTCCGCGTGTCTGCCAGCCAGTCCTTTCTTTTCCATGACTTCCTGCATGAGAGTATGGAGACGGCGTAAGTACTCAGAAGATGATTCATTATTTTGTTGATGTGTTTCAACAAACTGGATGTAAAGCTCTTCTCCTCCAGTCACATTTCCATATGCTTTCTCTAACTCATGCAGATAAAGTTTGGGTGGAGCATTGTCACCTACGCTGAGGGCTACATTTAAAGCTGGGGGAAGGAGGCTGTTTAGAGTCAGTCTCCGCTTCTAACTCTCAGTCAGAAATGGGTCTCTCATGAGCTGTTTAGCATAGAGCCTCCAGGTGCTGAAATTTACTTCACCAGTCTTGGAAGGGTTGCCAGAGAACGTACGCATTTCGTGTTTTGAGGGAAGATACTCTATGTGGCTCATATCATGTTTAACATGTTCTACTATCACTTTCTGTGCCTGACTGGGAACACTGTAAAAAATGAATCACCCAATCTACTTAAAAAAAGTGAGGCAGCTATTTACACGCATTATAAATGAGCAGATATTACTTTCTTGAATTTTAAGTAAATTTACTTTAAAAAAGTGATCAAATAGATTTACCCACTAAAAATGAGTTCTTAATTTTTTTAAGTAAGTTAGATTAAAAACAATGAGTAGGTGTAACAACTTGTATGTAGGTAGAATTTTATTATGTATTTGCTTAAATGTACTTTATATTTAAGGTATCTTACCCAGTAATGTAATTAATATTGCTTAATTTTGTTTCATTTCAATATCAGAATTGCTAGATAAACATAAGAAAGGAGACCACGCTGTTATGCGTTTTATGCCTTTTATTTTACTTTCAAGTGAAAGTACAACTGAACATTATTTTAAAATTGAAGTTGTACAGAACCAACATTTGCTTGGTGTACCATCAAAGCTAAACAGTAGCTGGTTAACTGTGAAACAAACTTAACATGGACCAACTGAATTTCTTATTTATCTTATTTTTCTTATTTCTTCTCATTTCTTCTCATTAATTAAAAAAAAAGGAAATGTGTCACCAATATATTTAGCACTGGATCGCTAGAGTTACAATATGCCTGACAGAAGAAAATCTAGCCAAGGCCTTGGCTTGTAAGAATAATAATGTCTTAACAGTAGCAGGTTAATTGCGAAACTGAAAACTGAAGTGAAAAGTTCTTGGAAAAAAAAAAAGTTGTACATAGCCGTGTAAAATGGCACATTTGTAGGTAGGTATGAAAAAAAGGAAATGTGTCACCAATTTATTTAGCACTGGTCCCCTATGGTCCAATATGCCAAACAAAAGGGGAAAAAAAATCCAAGGCCTCGTCTTGTAAGAACATTAACAGTACCAGGGACATTTTGAAGCTGAAACCTGAACTGAAAAAGAAGTTGTACAGAGTTGTGCAGCTCTCTCCCTGTAGCATAAATTGATCAAATATGTTCTATCACGGGCGGCACGGTGGTGTAGTGGTTAGCGCTGTCGCCTCACAGCAAGAAGGTCCTGGGTTCGAGCCCCGGGGCTGGCGAGGGCCTTCCTGTGCGGAGTTTGCATGTTCTCCCCGTGTCCGCGAGGGTTTCCTCCGGGTGCTCCGGTTTCCCCCACAGTCCAAAGACATGCAGGTTAGGTTAACTGGTGACTCTAAATTGACCGTGAATGTGAGTGTGAATGGTTGTCTGTGTCTATGTGTCAGCCCTGTGATGATCTGGCGACTTGTCCAGGGTGTACCCCGCCTTTCGCCCATAGTCAGCTGGGATAGGCTCCAGCTTGCCTGCGACCCTGTAGAAGGATAAAGCGGCTAGAGATAATGAAATGAGATGAGATGTTCTATCACACCACACTCATCAGCATCGTTACCCATCGCTTTCATCTCTTGATCGTGTGTGTGGGCGCATTTCTGTTTTGCTGGTGGGGGTTAAATCATTCTGTTTTTTCTCTAATTTTCAAACAGAATTGGTCTCTAATTTTTTACATTCCCCAAACACGTTATGGTGTGTGTGTGTGTGTTTACTGGCGGTGATCAGTGTTTTGTTGCAGGAAAGCAGCATAGCGTCAACAATGAACAACTGAAGTTACACTGAAGTGTAAAATGGCTTAAATGTGGATATTGGCATCAAATTCAAAAAACAGGGAAATGAGTCTCAAATTTATTTAGCCATGGTTCGCTGGATTGAACCCTAACATGCTGATGTATATGCTGTTGAAACAATTGAAGATTTCAGATGCAAAACTCCCCAAGTGCCTTTTTGGTGGGATTCCAAAAACATGCTGTGTTTCTATAAATTAAGTTTTAATTTCTATAAATCTGAATGAGAAAATGCTATTTAAATTTTGTAATGGCTTTAAGAGGGTTTTGCATTTGAACTCTTCAATTACTTCAGTTTGTTTTTCAGGGAATGTAGTTTCCCTGAAAGCTTCCCCTCCTCCACTTCAAGAAAGATTTTTTGAAAGGTCTCAAACGTATGTTTAAGTTCCTTGGGATAGCTCAGATTCAGAGCATAGGTAAGGCCAAGAAGAGCAGAGCATGCACTTGCTATGTTTCCCAAGCCACGCATCACCCTTACACCTTCCAGGACAATGCCAACCTCATCTGCAACAACACAGATTTTCATCACTTGCTGGTCTTCTTGGGCCAGGTCTTCTGACTACAAAAAACAAACAAACAAAACAAAAACAAAGTGTTATTCTCAGAATTAAGCAATATGATGTGCAATACTTCTACTGAAAAGAAAACCCAGAGCAACTCAGATAAAACTCAAACAGGTCCACAACACAGTAGAGGGACTTGCATTTCTAACTAGTTATTCTGTTGAGTGCAGATAATAAAAAGGAGCTCAACGCAGATCTGTCTCAAATAGGTTCAATGAACTAGTTCAGTGGCTGCATTCACCTTCAAGTCATTGATTTGAGACTAAGTGATAAAACATTAACATTTTTCAGTAGCATTTGTGAATGGGTGGCATTAAATCTGGAAATAAACTACTAAAAATATTACACACTGCACCTTCAAAGCTTTGCGTTTGTTTTTCAATTTGTCTGTATCTGTGAGAGGTGTGAGCTCGAAAAACTGGATCTACTTGGGTGGTGTGCTATAGAAAAAAAGGTATTACCCAGTGCAAACTTAAGTATTCCGAACTGAGGATATGTAATAAACTTTGTGAATGTATGTTAGGTCACTTACGTGGTATTCTTTTATCAGTGCCTTTTTTTCCTTCTCCCAGGTAGTCAATCAGGGATAAGATGACCACTTCTCTCCTGAGGTCAATGTTGTTGGGATCCTGCAAAGATAGTCACATAATTCTTTGTATAAGGACCACTGAAACACTCAGAGCAGAATACTCAATTTGTCACAACATTCCTTTCCATCCTGTGTTGAATCTCCAAAAACTTTGTTTACAAGTGAATATATCACACTTATAAACTCGTACGTTTTGGAGAAATGAGTATGACTGCGATGCATGTTGGACTAACAATGAGTCAATTGGTTTTAGCATCAGTAAATGCATTACCTCAAAAAGACGGCTCATATTAGCCTTGAGTCTTTCCCCTAAGGCCCCTCCTTTGCTCTGGAAGAGACCCAGGAGCCTTGGTGTGTAGTTGAAGCAAGTTAAAGTTCTCATCGGAGAACTCACCGATGAGTCTCGTCTCATCTCACCGGATTGCACTAGTCTGCTAACTACTATTGATTTACCATACAAGTTAGCGGTCAAATATTCTTAAAGCACACACCATTTGTGTTTTTGCAAACACTATTATACCATTTTAAATAAACCCAGCATGCTTTAAAACGTGTCTGTGGCTAGTCCACCTAGACTAGCATAGCTAGTTCACAACGAAACGACGGTGTAAAATGAAGCACCAGTAAACATCACTCCGTTTTTCTGACATGACCCTTGCCTCTATGAAAATCAAATGATTACACACGTAAACGGTAAAATCACGCCATTGTTCCTCACACTAACTTTATCAACTGACGACCACGACAGCTAGTCGTTTATCAATATCCACCCCTACCAGCCAAAATGCCATTAATATCTTGGAAGGCAAAGTACGGCAGTTTACATGTTACACATCATGCCAAAAGTATCTTACAACTTACCTCAGAAGATTCAAGAAGCAAAACAGACGTCCAAACGTCTCGCTAAATGTGCGACCTGCCACCAACGTGTCTCCTTCAGAAAGAGCGAATGCCCGCGCATGGATTTGGCGGAACGTGAACTGCACAGACCGGAAATAGTAGCTTCTACTTCTTAAAAATGAGTATGATTCCTCACATGCAATGCAGTGCATTTTCATCCTACTCTTTAAAAATGAGCTCGATTCAATACAGCTTCTATGAAGTAGACAAGCCTCTTTAAAATGTGTTAATTTAGTTAAATAAATGAATCCCTGTCTAATTTTATTTTATTCAAGTAAGTTTAATCAACTTTTGTTCAAAATAGGGTATATTGATATTTTTTTGTGAAATTAACAGTTTTTCTTTATTAAATTTACTAAAATTCCACGAAAATCAGAGTTCATTTTTTACAGTGAATAGTGAAGGTTAAATGTGACTGAGCTGCACCTTCTTCATCCATAGCATGTGCCCTTGTTTCCTCCTTATGAGTTTTGTATTTGTGTTTCAGGCTTGGAACTTCAGCACAGAAAGTGGGAGAAAACACTTCAGGATTTGGGCAAGGCATACCAGAATATGGCGTGGAGGTAGATGGTTTTGGCCCCTCTGCAACAAGCTGGAACTCTTTAGGTCCACTACCTGAGATGCACTGCATGACAAGTTGGCTGATCTCATCAACTCCCAACTTAATTTGTTGAGCTAAGCTCTGTATGTGGTCTACTAACCCATCTACAATGTTATCTGAAAGGGGTGGTCTATTTGTTTATTGGCCTTTATTCTCTCACTGGATTGGTAGATCTCATCTATTTGAACAACCTTCCAATAGCCATTGCTATCTGCATTTAGGTGTTCTCCATCAAGCAAATATGGGGTGCTACCTTCTTCAAATTCACATAACATGCCCCTATTGAAATCATCTCCCACCCATGCTATTTGGGACACTTTATCCTCCTGGGCAAAAGCTTTACGTACTTCTCTGAGAGTTGTTGACCTGCTAATGTTTCTTAGTAGCACAGATCTCTCAGGATCAAAAGCATGTTTTTCACAAACCTCCATGACTAGGCTTAAGTTTGAATCAATATACAGGCTAATGAGTACAATAGTATGCTAAGTTCAATACCATTCATAGGTACCATTTACGTCAAATATGACCACAAATAATTCAATTTTCTTGTGAAGTCAGATTTTTTTTTACAGGCCCCACGTTGGGCACCAAATTTTTACAGTATGTAACCAGGATAACGAAACTGTAACAAAAATAAATTATCTCAAGGTCTAGGGGTCACCACACTTAAGGGATGCCCTGGTTCGGGGTAAAGATTATGTTATTTAAATGCAATGACTGACACTCAATAACGAATAAATCTTTGACTGTAAAAAAAAAAAGTATCACTTCACACACATTCAGTTTCTTTCTTTTCAATTATTATTGCACAGTTCACCTTTCTCAGTTCACAACTTCATATTTGTTTCTTTCATTTGGAACTTCAAATTCCCCAAAACAATAAAAAAAAAAATTCTGGCCAGTAAAATGAATATAGCTGCAGCTATAAGTTTTGTCTGGTTGTGCATAACCCCCCCGGTATCTCTGAACCAAATGTTTATTCGCAGTCTCTGTCGCTCCCACGCGATGGCCGGATCCCACCAGCACAGCACAAGCCGAGATGAAGTCCTGACTCGAGTCCAGTCCGATGTCCACCGATCACACTCTCTCCTTCTCTCCTCAGCAGGCTAGCAGAGGACTACTGCTCCTCTTCCCGGTCACACACACACACACTGCGGTTCACGAAACACCAGACCATTTCCAAAAGGTCCGTGTATCATCCGATCATTCAAGTATTCCATTCAATCTGGAAAACGAAAAACAAAAAAAAAAACCACTCAATATTTCGTTTTCCTGTTTTTCTGTATGACCAAAAAATGAGGGATTGGTGTTTGTTTTCCTTTTTCCAACTCAAAACAGAACAAATAATAAACAGGGAAACCAAAACGAAATAATAACTCTAATTTACGATTATTGATTTTCTCTATTCCCCACGCTACATTAGCCTTCCCATGATCCTCAGCGACAGTCCATCATCATCTCTGCGTCTATGAAACAGAAAAATTGCATGTGCATGTATATATCAAGTAATTTATTCATACATCCTATTCATTTAATATATTAAGCTGATGATCTCTTAATTATTATTATCTCAATATAATAGTAATCTGTACTCGAGTTGAGGGGGGATGGGGGGATGCCATCCCCCCGGAATAAAAAATGGTCAAAATCATCCCCCCTCTAAAACGGGCATCCCCCCTCCCTTCCCTTGAGCAATTTTATCAATAAATGTGGACATTACTTCTATGTAACATTGGAATTAGAAATGCCATTCCACGTAGCTTTGCTGAAACTGAGCATACAGTAAGCTCCCGCGAGAGAGGGCGCGCGCAAGCGAAGCGTTTGAGGAGGTGACATTCAGTTGGGGTTCCGTTATTTTTTATTTCATTCGGCGTCAGTGACCGCAGCGGATTGCAGCATCATGGCCAAGCGGAGTGACAGCAAGACCTAAGCAAGTTCGGATTTAAGATTGCAAGAAAAAACATTTCAGGAGGTAAGTCAAGAGTTACGAATATCAGTCCCACTTTCTGTGAGCCCACTATCATGCTGTAAAGTTACCGATATGGAGCCTAATTTGTGGGCGGCGGATAACAACACAGCTATCATAATGACTGTTAGTTTGGAGTCTAGCCAGCTATCGATAGCTTACTCAGGTTCATGTTAGCTTTGATTTCTTGTATAAGGCCATTAATTTAATCAGCCTGGACGTTCGTTTGTTATTCTTCAGGCAACAAATTCTATTGACTTGATATGAAAAGATTCAGTTGTTCATTTACATTGCCTGCTGAGGTTTTAATAAATTATTTACCAAACGATTTAAAAGGAGCCTACCATGACTATGAAGTTACACTTCAAATTGCACTAGTCATGGTAGGCTCCTTTTAAATCGTTTGGTAAATAATTTATTAAAACCTCAGCAGGCAATGTAAATGAACAACTGAATCTTTTCATATCAAGTCAATAGAATTTTTATTCAAAGCTGAACATTGGGAACATTGAATTAAATACAGAGGTAGGTACGGAACCAATAAGCTAAAACAAGCAACAGTAAATTGTAAATCTTCAGCTCTTCAGCTGTTGGTTCTCCTGCTTGCTCCTGCTCCTGTATTGTCTCACACTCCGGGTCCTCCAGCTCCTGCCGCACTGTGTTGCAGTTGCTGCTGACTGTCATCTGGAATAAAGAGCAATGGATAAGATAATTTAATTAAATATAATTATAATGTTATTTCTGATTTATTTATTATCTGAACGAGGATTTGAGCTTTGAAAAATGACCGGATTCTTTCTGTAACGTTGATTCCCGCTGTTATCTAGGTCACGTGACACCTTAACGTTGACGGTTACCAAGGAGCTGCCTTGGATACTTTGATATTTGCTTCGATACATACCAGCACTTTGATACATACTGGATACAAGCTAGCAAAATGAGTTAAAAGCAGGCATCTTTGGAAAGTTTCTTTGGAAAGGGGAAAAGGCCCATTGAGGAGACAGAAGAAGAGCCTATAACGAAGAAAAAGAAAGCTGCATTTTAGCAGACACTGTCGAGTCCTACACCAATCCTGCTCTGCCTTACATGTTGTGACCGGCTCTCTAATGAGGCAATGAAGCCTTCAAAACTGCTAGTGTTGTTAATTTTAGCCTTCCTGTCTTGAATAACACTTTTTGCTGCCTGAAGAATAACAAACGAACGTCCAGGCTGATTAAATTAATGGCCTTATACAAGAAATCAAAGCTAACATGAACCTGAGTAAGCTATCGATAGCTGGCTAGACTCCAAACTAACATTCATTATGATAGCTGTGTTGTTATCCGCCGCCCACAAATTAGGCTCCATATCGGGAACTTACAGCATGATAGTGAGCTCACAGAAAGTGGGACTGATATTCATGACTCTTGACTTACCTCCTGAAATGTTTTTTCTTGCGATCTTAAATCCGAACTTGCTTAGGTCTTGCTGTCACTCCGCTTGGCCATGATGCTGCAATCCGCTGCTGTCACTAACGCCAAATGAAATAAAAAATAACGGAACCCCAACTGAATGTCACCTCCTCAAACGCTTCGCTTGCGCGCGCCCTCTCTCGCGGTAGCTTACTGTATGCTCAGTTTCAGCAAAGCTACGTGGAATGGCATTTCTAATTCCAATGTTACATAGAAGTAATGTCCACATTTATTGATAAAATTGCTCAAGGGAAGGGAGGGGGGATGCCCGTTTTAGAGGGGGGATGATTTTGACCATTTTTTATTCCGGGGGGATGGCATCCTCCCCATCCCCCCTCAACTCGAGTACAGATTACTATTATATTGAGATAATAATAATTAAGAGATCATCAGCTTAATATATTAAATGAATAGGATGTATGAATAAATTACTTGATATATACATGCACATGCAATTTTTCTGTTTCATAGACGCAGAGATGATGATGGACTGTCGCTGAGGATCATGAGAAGGCTAATGTAGCGTGGGGAATAGAGAAAATCAATAATCGTAAATTAGAGTTATTATTTCGTTTTGGTTCCCCTGTTTCAGGAGGTAAGTCAAGAGTTACGAATATCAGTCCCACTTTCTGTGAGCTCACTATCATGCTGTAAGTTCCCGATATGGAGCCTAATTTGTGGGCGGCGGATAACAACATAGCTATCATAATGAATGTTAGTTTGGAGTCTAGCCAGCTATCGATAGCTTACTCAGGTTCATGTTAGCTTTGATTTCTTGTATAAGGCCATTAATTTAATCAGCCTGGACGTTCGTTTGTTATTCTTCAGGCAACAAAAAGTGTTATTCAAGTCAGGAAGGCTAAAATTAACGACACTAGCAGTTTTGAAGGCTTCATTGCCTCATTAGAGAGCCGGTCACAACATGCAGGGGTGTAGTGGGCGTGGTACGCGGGGGTACGCCGTCCACCCACTTCTCCCGAGATGAGATTAAAAAAAAAAAAACTCTCATTCAATGGCCTGAGTTTATCCGCTCTACAGTAAGGGACACGTGCCTTTGTGCTCATCATCAATGCCCCCCCCCAATCGAACGTTACATAAAACGTAGCGACGCAAAGTAGAATGCATTCTAAACGCAGCCGAGATATTAGAATTATGTAAACGGTTGACTCCGCCATCTGTCGGTTTAATGCTTTATGATCTTTGAAGTTCTCATGCGATTTTTGCTCAGTATAGGCCTATGATTTTGAATAGCCTAATAATAACAGTAGGGTCTCTCTCTCTCTCTCTCTCTGTGTGTGTGTGTGTGTGTGTGCGTGTGTGTGTGTGTGTGATTTCCGGGCGTTCATGGTAGCAGCACCGAGAGGGCAACAGAACTGATATAATCGCCTGCCTGGTCATCCTATCGCGGATAATTTCACCACATACTGTATTATATATATGATTTGAAATTCATAATCTTTGTGGCCTTCCTGTTTAGTGTTTTGTTGTACATCCAAAAATGTGAAATGACAATAAATTTAAAGAAATACTCAAGTCTTTAAGAAGGAGTGCATGGTAGGGCTTAACCCAATGGCTGCATGTCATGTATTTTGTATACGCAGGTGCCTCAAGCGCGCCAGACTAAATGCTTGATTTATTCGATTGGTGCCTTTTATAATAAATTTCAGCCCATTGCTGGTTTGTATGCGATGTGAGTGAGTGACGTGACTTTTTTTGAACTTCTGGACACATGCTGTAGCTGTTGCCACGGCAGTAAGTAGGCTAGTAAAAATATCGAATTCCGAATGCAGCTCGGCTCAAATGAACATGAATCGAACATGAACAAAGGTGTTTATGTATCATAATTTCCAATATTTTGGCTTCACGCCTGATAGTCCATGTTAAACCTATGCAAGGTTTATGTTGAGTTCCAGCAGCAGAGTGGTGCTGTCTACGACGATGCATTCAGAAGGAGAAGGCGAATTTGTTCCTCTTTAGCCATTTCGGCATATTTATTGGAGACAAAATAAACCGCGGCTTTTCGCTATAACAGTTGGGCTGTACTGACAGAAAATTGCACACATAAAAATGTCTGGAAAAAAGTGTCTTCTTGTGCCCTCTTGTGTTGTTAAAAGAACGTAACATTTATACAAATCATTCATACCAAACATAGGCGACCAAACAAAGGCTACCGCTTCGGACATGATATCAAATCGATGACGTCACGAATCGCGTACCCCCACTTTAAAAATCTCCACTACACCACTGACAACATGTAAGGCTGAGCAGCTGGATAGACTCCAAACTAACATTCATTATGATAGCTGTGTTGTTATCCGCCGCCCACAAATTAGGCTCCATATCGGTAACTTTACAGCATGATAATGGGCTCACAGAAAGTGGGACTGATATTCGTAACTCTTGACTTACCTCCTGAAATGTTTTTTTTTCTTGCGATCTTAAAGCCGAACCTGCTTAGGTCTTGCTGTGCACTCCGCTTGGCCATGATGCTGCAATCCGCTGCTGTCACTGACGCTGAATGAAATCAAAAATAACGGAACCCCAACTGAATGTCACCTCCTCAAACGCTTCGCTTGCGCGCGCCCTCTCTCGCGGTAGCTTACTGTATGCTCAGTTTCAGCAAAGCTACGTGGAATGGCATTTCTAATTCCAATGTTAAATAGAAGTAATGTCCACATTTATTGATAAAATTGCTCAAGGGAAGGGAGGGGGGATGCCCGTTTTAGAGGGGGGATGATTTTGACCATTTTTTATTCCGGGGGGATGGCATCCCCCCCATCCCCCCTCAACTCGAGTACAGATTACTATTATATTGAGATAATAATAATTAAGAGATCATCAGCTTAATATATTAAATGAATAGGATGTATGAATAAATTACTTGATATATACATGCACATGCAATTTTTCTGTTTCATAGACGCAGAGATGATGATGGACTGTCGCTGAGGATCATGGGAAGGCTAATGTAGCGTGGGGAATAGAGAAAATCAATAATCGTAAATTAGAGTTATTATTTCGTTTTGGTTTCCCTGTTTATTATTTGTTCTGTTTTGAGTTGGAAAAAGGAAAACAAACACCAATCCCTCATTTTTTGGTCATACAGAAAAACAGGAAAACGAAATATTGAGTGGTTTTTTTTGTTTTTCGTTTTCCAGATTGAATGGAATACTTGAATGATCGGATGATACACGGACCCCAAAAGAATAATTGTTCAGACACTCCTTATACCGTTCCCAGGTGTAAAATAATACTTTTCTGTCTCTTTTTCCTACGGAGCACATGCTGTATGCGCCCTCTAGCGTTGCAAGAAAAAAAAAAAAACAGAAACAAAACTGCATGGCACGGGCGCCACCTATGGGCCATTCTGTAGGGCACATGGCAACTGCTACAAAGTGGATGAAAGAACAGACAAAACAGTATTCAACCTGGGCTATTTGCAGTGTTGTGCAAGTTCACACTTTTTTTGAACTAGTTCAAGTTCAGTTCAAACATGTTAAAAGCAGAGGTGGAAAGAGTACTAAAATATTATACTCAAGTACAAGTACTGTTACTCTGATGAAATTTTACTTAAGTACAAGTAAAGTTACCAGACAAAAAATCTACAAGTAAAAGTAAAAAGTAGATCATTTAAAATGTACTTTGAGTAAAAGTAAAACGTTACTTTTAACAATGGGTGTTTTCTGCCTCCATTGTGTTGTGCAAAAATGAAAAAGAAGAGGAAACAAGGATATATGTACATCTCAACCCAGATGTTTTATTTAAAGGAAGTGTCTCAAATTGAATGCTTAGGATAATGCTGCATTAAAACTGAGACAAACAAAAAAGGTCAATACACACAGTCATGTCGTTTACATCGCCCTGACCACACACAAAGCATTGTACACGAAATATGAAAGTGAAATGTTGCACCGAAATCTCGTAGCTTGCCTGTGTGCACTGTGTGTTATTGAACAATTCAATTCAAACATTATTTGTTTTGCTTAGTATTCCTTTCTGGCCTGTTGGATGTAGAATGGTAGGAGGACTGATCACGTCAGGTTGGCGAGCTAACTTGCTTGCATGATTAGCCAACCGAATAACAGACTAGTTACCGTTATGTTACAGTACCAACAGGTTGCTACTTCAACATTAGCAATGCCATCCACTATTTTTGGAATATAACCAGCCTATTGTCGGTTTTACTATGGAAAGGAAACATTATGATCAGGGGCGCAGATACGTTTTTTGAACTGGGGGGGACAAAAAACTGGGGGGGACAAAGCTGCCAGCAAACCAACCCGAACCCCGATATGCCTGTCAAACTTGTTGTGGGTAACCATAACAACCAAGCTCGAGCTCGAAACCTGTGCAGTCTGCGCAACTCAACCAACCGAATATCAGTCTTTGTTTTGTTTTATGTGAGTTGTTGCAACTATGTATACACTGCTGTGCACCTCAATAAACCGAATGGTAATTAGTCTTTTGATTTTTCCGTGAGGTTTGCCTTATGCAAAGAAAGACAGCATAGATGTTTTTTCCTCCCTGTAAGTGGGGGGGACCGAACGAGGTGAATTTAAATCTGGGTGGGACAAATCCCACCCGTCCCACCCTCTATCTGCACCTGTGATTATGATGCCAATGACAATACTTACCTCAACATGCTTGCGCAGATTAGACGTTGAATTTTTGTATGGCGCAATGGTTGTCTTCTTGGGCACACAATCTGCATTGCATAATGAAACTGTCACCCCTTTTCTCTACGAAGCTGAAGTGATCACGTATGTAGGGCCAGGGGTGCACTTCATTACTGGAAGAAATTGCATTTTCTGCAGGGTCGTCCACCACAGGTTCCTCGGTCTCCTCCATGTCCGCAGGGGCGCTTTATCAACACCCGTGGCCCAGGGGCTAGGCCCCTCATAGGCTACCTGTCAACCCTACCTTTACCGTTGGCCAGGAAAACACTCTTATTTTATTTGCAATACGTGTCAAGCATTTACAGTGTAAGCGCGTAATTAGCTTAGAAGCCTACGATAGGTTACGTTTGGCTCAGCGTAGCTGCGCAAGGCCCACGCTCACATTGCTCAACACATCCGACCACAGAGGGAGAGAAGAACGCACGCATTATCATTACAGAGCCAGTTCTGATTATTACCACAGACAGGACAGTGATACTGCGTAACTTTCACGCAGGGGCATGGCCAGAGATAACCACACAAGCGCGCGTGCGCTAATGTAGACCTATGTGTTGTAAACATAAAACACACACACCTACAGACAAGTCCTTTTAAAAAATAAAATACATCAGCGGCATGAAAACAAACATTCACTGCAAGACAAGGTGCCCTAGAATCGCCATCAGTTTTTAAATATCTATATGGACTTTGTTGTCAGGATTGCACAGCATGAGATATCAAAACTGTACCCAGATACAGGCTTCAAGTTCAGATATTGCATTCCAAATGAGGTATCCACAAGAGAAATGCGTACGAAAGCACGAGCATCAGGAGAGGGTTGCATAACAGAGATTCTATACGCAGATGATCAGGCCATACTCGCTGGATCCATCGAGGAGCTTCAGAATATTCTTCAGTTGTATGATAAGACCTACACCCGCTTTGGTTTACAAAGATCATATGTCAAAACAGAAACAATGGCTTTTAACGTCAATGAGGATATCAAATGTAAACCAAGTATCATTTCCCTTGGTGGCACTAATATTAAAAATGTCCGCACCTTTAAATATCTTGGTTATAATGTCAGCAACTGTGATGAATCCTCACACTTCCTGCATGCTAGGATAAGTGCTGCATTCATGAAATGGAATGAACTGAAACACGTTCTAACCGACCACCGAATACTACTAAAAACCCATATAAAGTTCCTAGTGGCATGCATTCGATCTCATCTCCTGTACAGCACACAGGCATGGCAACTATCATCCAGTGAAATTCACAAAATTGAGGTAGTGTGGCACGGCTTCCTAAGGAAAATGATTAAAGGTGGATATAAACGAAAGAATGCCCCTGACCAAAAGAACACTACAAATGAAGATATAGACTGGAGCTACAAGATGTCCAATGCTGACCTCCGTAAACTGACAGGAACCCAGGATATAAAACTATCCTGCTACGTACAACAACTAAAATATATTGCTCACGTTTGCCGGATGGGCAATAACCAAGTGCAAAAGCAGCTCCTGTTTGACAAAAATGGTTACAAATGGACGAAATGGGAAAATCTGCTGGGCATAGACACCCAACAGATAAGACGTATGATGATGGACAAATCAAACTTTGAGCAACTGCTACAGCAGAAGCACCCCTAGAGAGTTTAACTTTTGACAGGGGAACATGATGATGATGATGATGATGATGATGAAGGTACTTGGCTCGGCGGCCACATGAAATGTAAACACCATGGACAGCGGCCAAACTCATAACTCTACAGACCGAAATACACGAAACCAAGTCCTACTAGGGTCTATTTTACCGATCTATGTTCAAGCATCATGCAAGTCTTCCTTCTCCTTGAATAAGACCGTGCATTCAACTGCCTTTTTGACATGACTGCATCGAAATACCACTCAACAATATTTCACGCACTCCATCAAGAAAAAAGTTAAACATGATGAACACGGGCATACTGTTTTGAGCATACGATTTTTTAAAAAGAAACTAGCTACATCAAAGTCCTTCAATAAACCCATCCTTTAGCGCAAATGAGCTTAACCTAGTTCAAAGCATGACGCTAGCAGTAGCTGCATAAGGCAAAATCATGTGGGCCTTTCGTCAACAACAAGCCACGGCGGGCAAACATTAATAATCAAGCGTCCTTACCTTAAAACGTTGTCTTGACCACAGAACTTCTCAAGTATTTCACTTAAATCCACACGGATTAACAACACACCCAACACAGCTAGTGAGAAATGTGGATATGCGCTAGCTTTGTATTGCTATTCCCCTCAGTATGCTTACTCTGTCTGCTGCCCGAACTGTGAAAATTATAGGCTACAATCTTTTCATCAATTTCTTCAGTAGATGTCGTTTTAGACATTTAATTATCCCCATCGAAATATGCTATTATACTAACAGGATTATAACTCAAATCACACGACACATATTCAAATCACAACTGATTTATTTTACTGTTGGACAGATCATAGCATATCTAGCCTAGCTACACATAGCCTAGCTGCTGGTAGGCTGATAACTGATAAGTAGCTGATATTCTGAACAGATTGGTGATCCTTACCTTAAAAAAGTCTGTGACTTTAGGCAACGATTCTATCATTACCTGCATCTCTCTCTTTTTTTCCTTTTATGTGCCCCGCTAACATGTGAACGCTTCATCTTTCAAAGCCTCTAAATTTGTGTCTCAGTAGTCTGCAGTCTTTGGCGCGCTTTCGTGCGTGACGTTACTTTTTGTTACATTTTATTCTGGTACAGTTGTGGGTGTTCGTTTCGCGAACCACATCCACCATGTCTCTTACAGCAGGCTACTGTGCGCTCATTTATTTCTAACCTTATTTCTATCCGTACATTAATGTAGGCCCACGATTCCGACAGTTTATTATTTTATTAATATTACAAGGCCCCTGATTGGCTGTGGCCCAGGGGTTTGAGCCCCCCGAAGCCCCCTCCCTTAAAGCGCCGGTGCATGTCCGCCATCATCTGTGTGAGACTCGCGCGCGCGACAACTGTCCTTCCCGTGATTCATTTCCAGAACGCATTTCCCCAGGGGCGTCAGAAGCATTTTTAATGTGGGGGGGACATACTGGCGGGGGGTCCTCCGCCAGAAAATTTTTAATTAATTTTCAACAATAAGTCCTCATTCAGCTAGTCCATATATTCATCAGCCTGTTTTTAAACCCACCGCTACGCCTAAGATAATGAGATGAATGTGACACAATTTATCACCAACAATGACTTTATGGGTGCATTTTACTTTTTATTTTGTGTTTTCTATTTAGTTTTAGATGTAACACAACATGCCACTGGGCCAAGCAATAGTGACACTCAACTGTATGTTTAAAAATAAGAATATTCATAATTTCACACAATGACCAGGCATGACATGGCATCATGCAAACTTCATAACACAAAATCACACTGTGTCAAGCAATGGTGACACATAAAAAATAACTTCACAGAATGAACAGGTGCAATTTTGTTCACCACCAACAGTGACTTTAGTGGGTGCATTTTACTTTTTTCCGATTTAGTGATACTCATAACAAAAATGCCATGGCATCATGCAGTCTTCATAACACAAAATTACTCTGGGTCAAGCAATGACACATAAAAGATAACTTCACACAATGAACAAGTGCAGTTTGTCAACCTACATGCAATGGTGGTGCTACAGTAGCATTTACAGATTAGTATAACAAATAGATTTATAGATATAACTCCTTATATTGGTGCCACCACAATTTCTACCACTTCATAACTTTTATCCCCCTTTCCTTCACAATCCACCTGGAATAACATCCATCTCTCTCCATTACTTTCCTTTCTACTATTCCTTCCCCATACACTGATTTCCCATCTTACTTTCCAGAAAACTGCCAAAGACCAGACAAAACAGGAAATCAATAAATATCATCAGAGCAGACTTGACCTCATTCTTGGCATTACAGTAAGGCAGGCCTACTGGGTTTGAATTAAATGATAGCTAACCTTAAGCTAGCTGATACATCTCCTAACATTGACTAGCCAGCTAACTGCACTAACATTTCCATTGGGACAAAAAAAACCCTGTCCTGTGGGGAAATTTTGACTGACTTTCCACTTCTTTGTAAAGAATGTCCTTATGTCCATTGTGTCTGGGGAGGAGCAAATACTGCAAACAATTCATCATCAACCAAGAATACCCCATTAGGCTAAGCTTATTTCACTGTTTAGTTGAATATTAATTTAACATGTCCTAGGGTTAATTTTGAGGGCATATAACAAAAGAATAAGGTTTTAGCAAAAGCTAGGCATTGTGAGGTTGCAATAGTATTTTGGATCCTGACTGTCGGTGGGAATGTTTGTTTTAACTTTAAGAGCAGTGGAAATCGCGTGTTTTACAGTTTGATAGTTACAGGTGGTATTTTACCAATTTCACATCATTTTCATCTGTTGGCTAAGTTGATTTTGTCACTGTGGAGAGCTCTCTGGATTTGGAACGGGACACTTTTTTTGGAAAACTTTTCGGATAATGTAAGTATACAGCGTCCCGCTGGCAGTACGGGGAATGTTAAGGGGCTACATATTAATGTTAGCACATATCTGGTTAAAGAAAAAACATGTTTCATGTTTCAATGTTTATTGTGCACTTCTTGTTAATAAAATACAAATGCAATGGAAAAACTTTATACACTGTCATTTGTTTTATTGCTTTAACAGGTAAATCGAATTCTTGTTAAGTTAAAATGTAAAGTATAATCACTAAAGATGAATTCTAGGAAAGTTTAAATATTAAGTTCAATCAAATAAACATCATCTCATCTCATTATCTCTAGCTGCTTTATCCTTCTACAGGGTCGCAGGCAAGCTGGAGCCTATCCCAGCTGACTATGGGCGAAAGGCGGGGTACACCCTGGACAAGTCGCCAGGTCATCACAGGGCTGACACATAGACACAGACAACCATTCACACTCACATTCACACCTACGGTCAATTTAGAGTCACCAGTTAACCTAACCTGCATGTCTTTGGACTGTGGGGGAAACCGGAGCACCCGGAGGAAACCCACGCGGACACGGGGAGAACATGCAAACTCCGCACAGAAAGGCCCTCGCCGGCCCCGGGGCTCGAACCCAGGACCTTCTTGCTGTGAGGCGACAGCGCTAACCACTACACCACCGTGCCGCCTCAAATAAACATATTTCAGTTTAATGTACTATAAATTTCAAGGCAACCAGTTTCCCAACACTGTTTGAGTAAATACAACTTATCAGGCTTTTAAGTACAAAAAACTTAAAATGGTTAGTTCATGCTGCATGGTAAAGCAATTTACATTTACAAGACATCTGAAGTTTAATGTACTATAAATTTCAAGGCAACCAGTTTCCAAACACTGTTTGAGTAAACTCAACTTATCAGGGTTTACAGTGTTGCTATCATAGTTTTATATAGCCTTTATTAAGCTTTTTGTATATTACACTATTTGGTTAGCAGAAACTTCTGTTTGTCTGATTGTTTGGGAGGTGATAAGACTTATGGTTACTGCAGTAAGGTGGGAGCACAGTATTCCATTAGCTCCAGAGAATTTCCCCAAAACCTTGGACATAATTACTGACCTCTGGCTTTTATCATTTCACATGTTGAAGCTGAAGGAAAAAATAAGATTGAACTCATGTCATAATGCTAATGAAAATGAAGGTTAAAATATACTTTAAAATGTTTGAAATGTTTATGATCATTATTATTATTTATCACTCTACACTGTCTCCTTTTGCCTCATTGTGCAAAATGTCTAATGACACAAAGGAACCAATCATTATGAAAACAAACACATTCATTTCCAGACTTCCATTTAAAAGTAGACTGCCTTTCAGATTTTCCAAGTTTAAGTAAAAAAAAATAATAATAATTTTCCTTGACATCCAATTATTCTTGTTTAGTGGACCAAAAGCTACTGAATTTGAATCACAGACTTCCAATTTTATTCGGCTTTTTAAAAATCGAACAATTAATGAATTTAGGGCCACGTGGCCGTAAATTCTTCACTATTTTTTCTTGCTTCACCATGACCCAATTCAACCTACAATATTATGCATCACATGGTGGGCTTTCCCCGTTCCCGCAAAGCATTGCGAGATACAAATTTGAAACAGGAGAGAACAATGGTGGATGTGAGTGTGCGAATTAAACATAAAAGACTGACTACAGTAATGGAAAGTGGGAAGAAAAGACATTATATTGCAAAGGAAAGGAAACACAGGACCAAACTAAAAAATATCGGTGGTCAGCGAGCAGTGTTGGGCACGTTACTTTCAAAAAGTAATTAGTTATAGTTACTAGTTACTTTTCCCAAAAAGTAACTGAGTTAGTAACGGAGTTACTTTGTCATAAAAGTAACTAATTACCAGGGAAAGTAATTATTCCGTTACATTTTGTTCCCCCTCAAAAAAAAAAATCAAATTCAATTAGTGTAATCATAATAAAAGTGAATGTTAAATGTGTTTAATGACTGAAATGGACACTTAACAGAACCAATTAGTAATATTATCTACACTATATTAATATTTTTGTGGGACAATGTGAGATAAGACATCTATCAAATTTAATACATTTTTGTAGTTATTAAAATTATGTTACTAATTACTGGCCACTGACGAGGACAAACGCTTTGTTCCTTGACATAATGTGCATTGCACGTAGACATTTTTGCCTTTCATTTCAAGTAATGAAAAGCAATGGCTGTATTTCCAGTGTGAAAGCGCAGTGTTGGGCTGACCGCTCGCCATCGCTGTGTCTTCTGATTAAAAGAGCACGCAGTAGTGCAGTAGGCGTGGCCTACCTATGCATGTTGTCCAAATCTACTCTGATTGGCTGACTATGCCGTTGTCTCGTGTCTCCCCGCCCCACACTAAAGCCGAGTAGAGAAAGGCTGAATGAGCAGCGTGCCAGATGAGAACAGCTTTAATAAAGTAACGCATAGTATTTTATTGTAAGTAACGGGAACGGCGTTATAACGATGTAAAAAGTAATTAGTTAGATTACTCGTTACTAAAAAAAGTAACTCCGTTAGTAACGCCGTTTATTTCTAACGCCGTTATTCCCATCACTGTCAGCGAGCACCTCGGTGTGATCAGCTGTTCATTTAGCGACAGAATAATTTAACTGTCAGTGCACCAATCAAGGTAAACCTGTAGATGGCAGTAATGCAACACTGGATGCCAGCTGCAGTAAAACCCAAAAGAAGCAGGAAAGGAAGAAGAAGCAGGTAAACCTGCGAATGCGCACAATCGACTTCCTCTGTCTGCTTGACTGCGCAAAGCAAGCGATTTCATGCACATAATTTGCTCGGGAATCCTCTCAAATTAAATAACTTCCCAGCCACAGAATAGCCTGTTTTTTTTTTTGTTTGTTTGTTTTTGAGATATTGCAGAAATTACATACATCACAATGACCAAATTTCAGAGGGAACTAAATTTCACCAATTTTATGAAATCGGAAGGCCGTCTAGCTTTAAAACTTCCATCTTGTATTTTACATACAGCCAATCAGCAGTGATTAAACCTGAATGAGTTAAACCTTAATCATGTCTGATAATGAGGACAACAACAACCGTTTGGAAAAATAATATTTATTTCTAGGCATCATGATTTAAAAACACTAATGCTTAAAATTCATTGGAAAATACTGTTTAAGTTAGTTAAAAAAGCAAAGAAAAAAGCAAAGATAAAAAAAATAAAGCCAGTTAAATTAAAATGTAATTTTTAAAAAAAGCTCAGGCCATAATACATTAAGAATAAAAATATATACTTTTTGACATATTCGCAGTATACAATTTGTAAACAGTGCATAATTACAACTATTCATTACTAGGCATGGGTGAGTGTGTCCAAACTTTTGACTGATACTGTGTGTGTATACAGTACCAGTCAAAAGTTTGGACACACTTTTCAATGTTTTTTGTTTATTTGTAGTTATTAAAAGACACTTCATGTCTTAAAGTAATGATGGATGTCATTTCTCTTTACTTAGTTGAACGGTCCTTAACATAATATGGATTTGTGGAATAGGGCTATTTACTGTATGTTTATTATGTACTATTAACTGTTTGATCTCAAACACATTAAAAAGGCAAGAAATTGCACTAATTAACTTTTGACGAGGCACCTGTTAATTGAAAAGCATTCCAGGTCACTACCTCATGAAGCTGGTTAAGATAATGCCAATAGTGTGCAAAGGGTCATCAAGGTAAACACTGGCTACTTTGAAGAATCTAAAGTATGAAACATTTTGTTAACACTTTTTTTGCTTACCACATAATTCCATATAAGTTCCTTATGCTACAAAAGTCTATAATTATAATACTGGCATTAAAACACATGCGCTTTTAAATTAATAATAAAAGCATAAAAATTTGAACAAAATACACTCATAAAAATGTACGATCATTAAAATACCACAATTAAAAAAATAATAATTTAAAAAAGAATAATAATTCAAAGCTTTTCACACAGCATTTTTTTTTTCTTCTGTAACATCATCTAAATTCTGGTAAACAAATATAAGTATATTATCTTACTCAAAATAATGAAATTTAACTCAATACTTGTAGAAAATTATATTGAATTGGCACTTGAATAGATTCCAGGCAAAATTTTAAAAAGGTTTAAAAAAAGAAAAAAAAAAAAGCTAGCAATGAGCACAAGCCCACCACTCACTTTAGTATTAAAATATTAACTCGTTAACACTCAGTAATATTCACAAAATAGTGGGTTTTTTAAAGTTATACTGAGTTTATGACTAAATGAAATAACTTGCAACTTTGTTCAAAATGGATAAAGTGGATGATAATCTCATCCACTGTGTGTGGCTGCTTTTCAAAAACTACACTGCACCTGTATTTTTTTATTTTTTTTTTCACCATTTTTGTTTCACCGTGTTTGTTTCACCATGTTAGTTCACTGTTTCAGCAAACCCTGATTGGACATGTTGGTTTTTCTTCATGAACCTATGGAAAAGGACAACATATAATTTATTTATTAATGATGTAAACTACTATTGGGTGTGATTTGTCAGTAATTTAGTAAATTTGTGTAAATTGCATGTAAATAATTTATGTGTAAATTTACTGCTAGGTCAACCAAACAAAAATTTCTAAAAATGTTCATAAATCTTTATTGTCTTCAAACTCATGTGCAAATTACAGAATAGGCATAAAACCTGGTCTCCAGCAATCAGAGGAGAGAGCACAACCCAGTAAACCACCTAGAGTGACAGGGAGGTCCCAAGTGCTCAAAGATAAAGTCTTTGAGCACTTGATCAGGCCTACTAAAAGTCTGTGCCAAGAGAATAATACAGTATATCATTGTGGCTGATTGCCACAAATTGTCATAAAGACTCTGTTCTTGGGCTCCCTCTGGTCATAGGAGCCAGACTGACAAGATCAAGCTGGATGGCCCCTTACAACATCTCATCTCATTATCTCTAGTCGCTTTATCCTGTTCTACAGGGTTGCAGGCAAGTTGGAGCCTATCCCAGCTGACTATGGGCGAGAGGTGGGGTACACCCTGGACAAGTCGCCAGGTCATCACAGGGCTGACACATAGACACAGACAACCATTCACACTCACATTCACACCTACGGTCAATTTAGAGTCACCAGTTAACCTAACCTGCATGTCTTTGGACTGTGGGGGAAACCGGAGCACCCGGAGGAAACCCATGCGGACACGGGGAGAACATGCAAACTCCGCACAAAAAGGCCCTCACCGGCCACGGGGCTCGAACCCAGACCTTCTTGCTGTGAAGCGACAGCACTAACCACTACACCACCGTGCCGCCCCCCCCTTACAACATGCATATTGATAAATACTCCAGAAATGACCAAGATTGTCCACAGTACAGCTGACTGACATTTAGTGATATCCACAAAACTCATTATCAGCAAAGCTCACAGAGAGCTGAAAATAACAAAATGAAAAGCACCTTTTAAGCATGACATGTACTAGACCAGGGTGTCAAATGTACAGTCTGCAGTTCAAGATCAGCCAGTCAAACACCCTAATCTCACCCAACAAATTAGTTTAGTTTAAGCATTCTAAATTAAAACAGCTGTAGACAGTTATCTAATTAATAGATTAAAAGAGAATTAGTTTATTATTCCTGTCAGGGTGCAGACTTACGGACGCAGTTGCAAGGGAGCTTGCATTGCAAACTGGCAGCCAAATCCAAAACGTGAGACTAAAGGCAGAGTCAAGGTTGAGTGAATGGTCAGTAGATTTGGAAACAGCATGTCAGAGGAAAAACAAAGTTCAGAGTCCAGATATAAACAAAAAACAGGGTCAAGTCACTAAAGTCAGATTTAAGGGGCAAACGGCTTAGTACATGATCACGTACATGTACACAGAACAATACTTTGCACTGGATGTTTGTGACTGAGGTCCTGAAGTCATGCAGAATAAATGAGGAGTAATGAGGAACAGTTGTGGCGATGACTAGAACTCAGGAGAGGGAGGGCACTGTGTCACTTGGGAATAGTAGAATGTGGCGGACATGTTTGGAAGTTGCCACAAACTCTGATTGCTGGCACTTTTACTGACAGATAACCCCCCCAAGGCACTCACTCTGGGAGTGCTTTCCTTTCTGGGATGACCTCTTTTCCTGGGTGCTGGTTTCTTGGGATGTTTGGCATGAAATTCTTGTGTTAAAGGCGGATCTAGGATGTCCTTGGCAGGGACCCAGCTGCATTCCTCCAGACCGTACCCCTCCCAGTCCACTAGATATTCCAGGTTGCCCTGTCTGTGATGGGAATTGAGGATCTTGTGTACCTGGTAGACGAGTTGTCCTTCCAGTTCTAGGGGTAAAGGAGGTTCAGTGGATAGTGTATTGGTGGCTAAGGGGCCCTGAATGGCAGGTTGGAGGCATGACACATAGAATGTGGGTGACAGGTGACAATGTTGTGGGAGCTCTAGTTTGTAAGGTACTTTGTTGATTCAGCAGAGGATTTTGAAGGGACTTATGTACCTGGCGTGGACCTTCAGCATGCATTATGCATTGGGCTCTTGTAGGTCCTTGGTGGACACCCGCACTCTGTCTCCCAGTTAGTACATGGATGTCTCTCCACTGTGCTTGTCAGCATAGAGTTTATACCTGCTGGCCACTTGCTCTAGCCACTGGTGGACACTCTCCAATACTTGCTCACTTCTTTGAAACCATAAGTCCACTGCCAGGATGTGTGAGGGTGAGTTGTCCCACAGAAATAATGGCAGTTGATACCCAAGGATGCATTGGAATGGTGTGGACTTGGTGGCTGAGTGCTTAATGGAATTTTGGGCATATTCAGTCTCGGGGAGAAATTGAGATCAGTCCTTGTGATTTTCCATACAGAACGCCCTCAAGAAGCACCTGATTTCCTGATTGGCACATTCCACTTGGCCATTAGACTGTGGATGGTGTCCTGGGTTTACGCTCACCAACACCCCTAGTTTGTCCATGAACTTTGCCCACCCCCTGGAAGTGAACTGGAGGCCCTGATCGCTAACAATATCTTCAGGGATTCCATAGGATCTGAAGATGTGAGATGAGTTCAGCAATTTCAAAGGCAGTGGGCAAGCCAGGCAAGGGGATGAACTTCAGTGCCTTGGAGAACTGGTCAATGATCACCATGATAACTTTGTTATTCTATGACTTGGGCAAATCTGTGATAAAGTTTATAGTCAGATGGGATCAGGGTCTTTGGGGTGTAGGGAGTGGCAAGCGCTTACCCACGGGTGGAGCCTGGGGTACCTTGGCTTGGGCACAAGTGGAACAGGAGGAAACAAACTTATTGATTTCAGACACCATGTTCTCTCACCAATACTTAGTTCAGATTAGCTAGTAGGTGTGCTAACTATTGGGATGTCAAGTGGCAGGAGATGAGAAAACCTGGGTAATGATTTGGCCTTGGCACTGTGCTGGGATGAACATGAGACCAGTAGGACATGCATCTAGAGGGTTGCGTGGTTGAGTTTATTTCCTTGTCAATTTCCCATGTGATGGCATTAACAAAGCACTTGGATGACAGGATTGGAGTGGGTTCTTGGTTGAAGGTTGTGGATGTATAAATTCTGGATAACGCATCAGTTTTAGTGTTTATGGAGCTGGGATGGTATGAGATGGTGAATGAGTGGGTGTGGGCCAGGTAATCACAGCTGCAACTTTACTTGAATCCATGCTTGCGACCTTAACACTGATGATGTATCCCAGGAACGCAATCTGAGTTGCATGAAACTCACACTTCTCAGCCTTGATGTAAAATTGGTTCTCCAGGAGCTGGGTGAGTACTGATCTTATGTGTTCTCTGTGAATGACTTCATCTGGGGAGTAGATCAGAATGTCATCAATGTATATATTGTCCCAACACGTCCCTGAGGATGTCATTGATGAGGTATTGGAAAACGCTGGGTGCACAAGAAAGTCCATATGGCATTGCAGAATACTCAAAGTGGCCTGAAGTTGTGCTGAATGCAGTTTTCCATTTGTAACCCTCTTGAATTCACACCAAGTTATAAGCACTCCTAAGGTTTAATTTGGTGAATATGCAAGCAGACTGTAATTGTTCTCGAGCAGATGGTATTAGTGGAAGTGGGTAGGGGTACTTTACTGTAATTTGGTTCAGTCCTCGGTAATCAATACAGGGTCGGAGACCCCCCTCCATTCTTCTCCACAAAAAACAAGCCTGCAGATGTGGGCGATGTAGATGGATGGATATATCCCTGTTGCAGTGTCTCCTGAACATATTCCTCCATGGTGGCTTGTTCTGTGATGGAGAGCGGATATATGAGGCTGCATGGAGGTGTGGTGCAAGGGAGGAGGTCAATAGCACAGTCATAAGGTCTGTGAGGGGGGCAAACCACTGGCCTTACCCTTGCTGAATACCTCCTTAAGCTCATGGTAGCAAGCAGGAACATGTTCGACACCCCCGGGTAAAGGTCTCTCTATGGAAGTGGAAGCCAGGGTGATCTGTGGCAGTTGCAGGCAGTCTTGAAGACATGAGGGAGACCATCGTAGTGTTTCTCAGTTCTGTCAGGAGATGAGGGAGTTGTGACCGAAGGAACCCCAGAACTATGGCCTGATGTGCAGTGTGGGTGATGAACAGTGAGATGAGTTCTTTGTGAAGTGCCCCAACCTGATTCTCTACTGGTGCGGTGCAAATTGTGATGAGCCCATCCCCAATGGGTCTGCCATCTATCGCCTTCAAGCTCACTGGTCATTGGAGCTCTTCGGTAGGCAACTGGAGCCTCTGAATGACCTTGAGCTTGATGAAATTGCCCTCTGCCCCAGAGTCTATTAGAGAAGATGGGACAAGTCTGGGAGGTTTAATAATATGTGGAGTTTAAGAAATCAGTGCAGAGTAGTAGCTCTGTGACTCACTGGGTTGGTGGAGTTGGGTTCTTTATGGAGATGAGCCCATTTTCCTTGGTTGGTTGGACAAACAGGACATTGTGCCAATAGATGACCATGTTTGCCACAATAGAAACATAGCCCCTCCTGGAACCTTCTTTCCCTCTCAGAGCAGGGCATGCACATGTTGGAAATTTCCATAGGCATGGGAGACTGGGGAGGTTGAGAGCAAATAGGAGTGTGCTGCAAGGAAGGCCTGTTATGAAGATGGTCCCAGTCTAACGACTAGGTCAATCAGTGCATTTACATGCACATAGAGAAAATCGAATTTCTGCCGTTGCTCGTCTGAAATCGAAGTTCTAAATGGCATGTAAACACCTTAGCTAGGCTGAAATTGAACCGAACTTGATTTCTCGCAATTGAGCTACACGACCTAGATTATGCAATTTCTGCCAAGCTACTTAGTGCATGTAAACCCTATCGAGCTACGTATTCGATCTACTTACTTCAGCACTGCCCCTTCCGGAAGTGACGAGTGACGAGACCACAAGCGGGAAACACAACAGCCTCGGTCGGCATGACACTTCACCTTAGCCGCCCACTTTATTAGGAACACTTCTGTTTGTACATACAAACTACAAACACTCTTCTTAGAGTTTATTTCATTTTTTAAAGGGACAGTGTACAAATTAAACATTATCCTTGTGGTAAGGACAGATGTCTGTACCAGGTTATAGCAGTACATGCTAATTTCCGCCTGTAGTCCCTTTGTTTATACTCTTGAATAGCTCTTCTTCATGATGACAACCGGAAGTGTACCAACACGATGGGGTGTGTAGCGCCACCTGTGGCTCGGGTGCACAATGCACCTCACTCAATAGCTCGATTTCACAGTTTGCATGTAGGATTGGATTTCTCTGGCACCCCTGCTGGGACCCTTTGCTCGATTACCGACAGCAGCTCGATTTGGATGCGCATGTAAACGTACTGAATGAGAGAGAGTCCAGTGTGAGTTGTTCATCCTGACATGCAAGCTCAGTTAGAATATTTGGGTTTCGCCCTTGGCAGAATGTGGCTTTCAGTGCCGGTGTGTTCCACCCACTGCCTGCCACTAGAGTGTGGAATTCAAGGGCATACTCAGCCACTGTCCTCTCTCCTTGCTGGCTCATCAGTAGTTTTTCGCCTACTTCAATGCCCTCAGGTTGATGGTTATTTGAACAGCTCAATAAAAGATCATAGGATGTTGAAGGCTCACCACCCCATTCCCATATGGTGCTAGCCCACTTCATAGCACTCCCAGTGAGTAGATTAATGAACTGAGCTATCTTCTGTTCTTCAGTAACTCCCGTGAGGGCCATATCCCAGCAAACACAAAACGTTTATAAAACATTTCATTTGGGTTGCATTAAGGTTGGATTTTATTAAACGTTTATGAAACGTTTATGAAACGTTGGTGAAAATTTAATAAAGTCATATTTGCTGACCCGTGGCACATTTTTTATCATCTCTTGGTATTTTTAGATATTAAGATGTCATAATGATTGTATTACAATTATCAAAATAATCAGTAAATGAGTAACGTTTTATTGACGTTTTATAAACGTTCTCTTTAAAACGTTTCATTCACAACGTTTCTGAAACATTTATAAAACGTTATACCTATTCGGAGACTTCTGGCTAAAACAGAGAATATTAAAATTTCTACAATTAATTGTGTGATTATAAACACTACATGATGACATGTTTTTAAAAAGTATCAAAAAACATGGGAATAATTTTATGGAAAATAAGTGGTTGTATAAACGTTTAATAAACGTTGAAAAAAAAACCCCTTCGATCTAGCTAAATATTTTTTAGATGTAGATCTAGATAGATAGATAAATCATTAAATGTGTGGCTCTAGTCTCGTAATTATCAAGTATGGTTTGAATAATTTGGATAGACGACCATTTGTCATTTTATATTTGCTAAAATACACGCCCTTTTGGCCCTGGCATTTTGTTCGCTGGTTCCGTGCACCTGCGCAACCTACGTCTTTGCGCAGGCGCAGGGACCGGAAGTAGCGCCATTTTGAGCATGTTGCTGTTGGGACAAGATCGAGAAGGCCGGGTCCACTTAGAAGTTATCTTAGAAAATCTCCTTCATCGAAGGCTCGCAGCTTTGGCCAAACAACTTATTTGATTTAATTTGCTTTTTTATTTCAACTTTTAACTGATTTTGCGCATTTGCTATGATTACGTTAACTTTAATGTTTTGGTTCTTAGTAGCAAGGCTTCTTTAATAAATTTAGATAAATTTTTAATACTAGTATCTTTATCATTTTTGCTGTTCATGAGGGCTTTATATGTAAATGTGAATATTGTCTATGTAAAAAAACTCTGCTCTCAAATCGGTTTTGTTGAACTTGCAAAGAGGAATGAAATAAACTTAAGTGCAATAACAAAAATGTGTTGTTATATTATAAGTTTAACAGGTATTAACATGGGCGGCACGGTGGTGTAGTGGTTAGCGCTGTCGCCTCACAACAAGAAGGTCCTGGGTTCGAGCCCCGGGGCCGGCGAGGGCCTTTCTGTGTGGAGTTTGCATGTTCTCCCCGCATCCACGTGGGTTTCCTCTGGGTGCTCCGGTTTCCCCCAAAGACATGCAGGTTAGGTTAACTGGCGACTCTAAATTGACCGTAGGTGTGAATGTGAGTGTGAATGGTTGTCTGTGTCTATGTGTCAGCCCTGTGATGACCTGGCGACTTGTCCAGGGTGTACCCCGCCTTTCGCCCATAGTCAGCTGGGATAGGCTCCAGCTTGCCTGCGACCCTGTAGAAGGATAAAGCGGCTAGAGATAATGAGATGAGGTATTAACATGTTTCTAATAACGTTTCTAAAACATTAAAGAAACGTTTTACTATTGTTTTTAAATGGTTTTAAGAAATGTTTATACAATGTTTTAAAAAACGTTTCTGAAACGTTTCCAGAATGTTTTTCAAACGTTTATATAACGTTTTTTCAAACGTTTATAAAATGAAAAAATTGTCCACAAATTTTCGTTTTATAAACGTTATTTTGTAACGTTTCTGAAACGTTAGCCAAACGTTTATACAACGTTATATAAACGTTTTTGTGTTTGCTAGGTAGAGTATAGTGAGCAATGTAGGACGAAACCCTTGCATTGAGACACCTCCCTGGAAATATTATCTGGTCAAAGAACCATCGTGGAAGCACTCACAGGGGACACAGGATATGTCAGAGGGCCTGCGAGACAACAGCAGTTAGTTGTGACATACAGGTGTTTAACTCACTCAACATTTACTGGCATTCTCCCAACAATCGTCTCTGCATAGTAAGAGCAGTTTGCTTCACCTCTTCTGCTACATCCATGGTGTTTATCCAAGCATTCTGTCATGGTGCAGACTTACAGAAGCAGTTGCAGGAGAGACCAGGTGTGTCACAAACTGGCAGCCAAATCCAAAACATGAGACTAAAGGCAGAGTCAGGGTCGAGCAAAGGGTCAGTTGATTTGCAAACAGCATGTCGGAGGAATAAACAAAGTTCAGAGTCCAGATAGAAACAGAAAGCAGAGTCAAGTCACGAAAGTCAGATTCGAGGGGCAAACGGCTTGGTATGATCAGGTACATGTACACAGAATGATACTTCGCACTGGATGTTTGTGACTGAGTGCTTTAAGTAGTGCAGGCTAAACAATGAGTCATGAAGAACAGCTATGGCAATGATTAGAACTCGGGAGAGGGAGGGCACTACAACAGTTGGGAATTGTAGTCCATGGTGGGCATGTCTGGAGGCCACCGCAAACTCTGATTGCTTGTGTTATTACTGACAATTCCTCTATACACCGACATATTAGGGTCATTGAAGGTAAAAATAAATAAATAAATAAAAATAAAAAATTACAGAGCTGGAGGTGGGGTGTAATGTTCTGAGAAAAAAAAGCTCAGAATTTCCTAGATTAAAGTTGAAATTTACAAGAAAAATATGATATAAAGTCTTTTTTTAATTCTTTTTGTCAAGGGACATCACTTCACTTTTCAAGGTTGGCTCAACCTCATCACACCATATATGCACACACTTGCCACAGATTATGGATGATCTCATCAAATTGTACTTTTCACTCAGATTTACATAGCAAAAAGGAAATACTCATGATTTTAGCTCAGAATCACCATATTATCAGAAGCATCCAGACTCTGAAGAGCCATCGCAATGAATTGAGTCTATTCAGAAGAAAACAATATACTGATTTGGATGAAGTGATAGCTTTTGTGCATCAGGAACCACAATGCAATGGACATCGCTGGTTACATAAACAGGCAATTCAAATGGGATTTGTGGTACAGCAGGACACAATGCAACAAATCATCAAATTTATTGATCCTCAACATTTGGAGATTGGAAGAATGCAGCATGGCATGTAGCCTATTTGTTCTATTTGATAACAACTACTCTAGCTGTTTTGCATACATTGCTAAGGCTACATACAGGCCCACTGTACATTAATATAGAGCAGTGTGGAGAGAGACAATGGTACAGACAAATAATACATTTATTTTGTGACAGATAATGAAATCTTCCAGTAATGCAGCTCAGCCATTGCCATGCATAATTTTTCAGAAGAACAAACTAATTCTTCCTCCTTTAATAGGGTCTTAATTGGTGTGTAGTGACCCAGTTGAATAGTGAGTGTTATTTGTCTTAATTTATCAATTTGTTTTAGTTTGCTTTTTTTAAGTCATTACATGAATGATTGAGTTTCAAAAAGTGTCATGTTTATTGAATTGAATTCATGTTTAAACTTGACATCCACCCATCCATCCATTATCTGTAACCACTTATTCTGTGCAGGGTTGCAGGCAAGCTGGAGCCTATCCCAGCTGACTATGGGCGAGAGGCAGGGTACATCCTGGACAAGTCGCCAGGTCATCGCAGGGCTGACACATAGAGACAAGCAACCATTCACACTCACATCTACGGTCAATTTAGAGCCACCAATTAGCCTAACCTGCATGTTTTTGGACTGTGGGGAAACCGGAGCACCCGGAGGAAACCCACTCAGACACTCCACACAGAAAGGTCCCTGTCGGCCACTGGGCTCAAACCCAGAACCTTCTTACTGTGAGGTGTCAGTGCTAACCACTACACCGCCATGCCATCTTTAAACTTTACAGTGTAATCCATATATAAAGTCATAGTAACTGCAAACACTTTATGAAAAAAAAAACCCTGTACATTTATCATCATGGATATGAACAGAGATTAATACACAATGACTCCTACCTGGATTATCCCTTTTGCCCTTTTTTCTGACCTGGGCATAGGTCGCATCAGCTGTTTCAGTGAAACCCCCTGGAAAATGAAACAAACACACACCAACTGAATTACAGAAAGGGCTGATATGTTATAGATTTTTTATCATGATGTTTCCAGTAATGAGGTATATTCTCTGTTTTTTCTTCTCCACCACAGTAAATCTGTGAAGTTTACTACTGTTAGAAAAATTTAATAAATAGTGGTAAGAGTAAAAAAAAAATGCTGAAATACTACCAAATAAATAAATTACTGGTATTTATGTGACAGTTGGGTGATTTGTATTCCATCCATCCATTACATGTAGCCACTTATCCTGTACTCTTTGATCTGAGATCAAACAGATCTTTTTTGAAAATTGTATACACATTAATGTCGAGAGGACGCTGGCATGATTGTTGCCGCTTCTCGCATCTCGCTTCTCGCTTTTTGTTTCTCTTATATTTGATCGCGCCTTTCCTCTATCTCAAGCCGCGTCTATTTTGAGCTGTGTTTGTTCCATCTCGACTACAACTCTGCTGTCGGATACAACTGACGCGACGCGTGCTTGGACTACTCTGTGCCCCGCAGTTAAAAAACTTTTGGATTGCCTACCTCCTTGCTTTCGGCGTACTGGGTATACTTCTGACATCTCCGCCGCCCTTTACCACTCTACCACTGGACTGTCAACTCGCTAGTCTGCATCCTGCACTGCTGCTACCTCCATTTGGGTGTAGCATTGGTTAGCAAGCCAAGCTAGCCGGCAAGGTGCCTGTGTTTGTTCGGTGCTCCCCAGTCGCCATGGCGCGGATAAACTACACTGTAGGCAAACTCCTTGAACTCAACTCTGTCTTTCTGTCTCCTCCATGCTGTCTTGAGGTTATCAAATCTCTTCACCTCCTGCGCCGTCCACCATATGTACACAGAGCTGTTCGCCAGAAGTTTGTTTACAACTCCAAGATTGCGGCTATTCCTGTCATCTGTTCCGCATCCCAGCACAGACGTGCTGAACGTAAGCCACGTCCACCACCTGTCATTCTCCGGAACCTAGTCTGCACTGACAGCACTGCATCCACCAGCAAGTTTGCCTCCTTCATGTTACAGAATATCAGATCAATAAACAACAAAGCCATCATTATTCACGACATGATAACAGAGAAAAAACTGGACTTCCTTTGTTTAACCGAAACATGGCAGAGTCAGCAGGACTTTGTTAGCCTCAACCAAGCCACCCCTCCCGGTTACACATACATCCATAAGCCGCGTGGCCACGGCCGCGGTGGTGGACTCGCCATCATACACCACTCTGATTTTTTGGTTAAAGAACACCCCGTCAGTGCATCATCATTTGAATGCCTCCATCTCTCAGTGATTGGCGCTGCTCAGCTGCAACTGGTCCTCATTTATCGACCACCTAAAGCCTCCTCCTGCTTCCTCCCTGAGCTCACTGAACTACTTGCTGCAGTGTGTCCCCTGTCCCCATCTACCATCCTGCTGGGTGACTTCAACATTCATGTGGACAACAGCAGCTGCTCTTTTGCAGCTGACTTCATGGCCCTTCTGGACTGCTTCAACATCACTCAGCATGTGCATGGCCCTACCCACAGCAAAGGACACACCCTCGATCTAGTCTGCAGCACCGGCTCATCTCCACTACATCTTCAATGTATTGACCTGGCCATATCAGACCATCAGGCAATTCTGTTTTCCATCCCGGTACCCCACCGCAGACAACGCCGTTTGCGGTCCATCACTTTCCGCAACATTAAGAATGTTCCTCTGCCTCTTCTTTCTCAAACTTTAACGAACCATCTCACACCCCCGGATACTGCCCTCCCAGTGGACACCCTGGTCGAACACTACAACACAGCACTCTCAACCAGCTTGAATACTCTGGCTCCTACCATCACGCGATCTGTCTCTTTCTCCCGTCCAGCTCCCTGGTTTACCTCTGAGCTGCGCCTCATGAAAAAATCTGGGCGGCGCCTCGAGCGACTCTATAAAAAATCTGGCCTTACTGTCCACCTGGAGGCCTACAGGGACCATGTGGAGAGCTACAAGCAGGCCCTCACCACAGCCAAGACACGCTACTACTCCACCCTCATCAACAACCAGCAACACCACCCAAGAAAACTTTTCTCAACTATCAATCGCCTTCTCCGTCCTCCTCACTCACCCCAACCATCTGATCCTGCTGAACTGTGCTCCAGATTTCAAGACTTCTTCATCGCAAAAGTCAACACCATCCACCAGCAGCTAGTATCTACATCCCCGGCCACAAACCAAGCCCATGATGACAAGCCTCCTGGCATCCACCAGCCATGGCAGGACATCTCCACCCCTGCTGCCTGTCCACCGCAGCACTACCTCTCCTGCTTTGCACCACTGGACAATGCCCAGGTCACCGATTTAGTCTCCACAGCCAAGTCATCATCCTGCCTCCTGGACCCCATGCCCTCCACCCTGGTCAAATCATGTCTTCCCACCCTCTGCAACACCATGACCACCATCATTAACACATCCCTACAGTCTGGAGTTGTGCCCACCACCTTCAAAACCGCTGCTGTCATCCCCACCTTGAAAAAGCCTGGTCTGGACCCTGACGATCCCAACAACTATCGTCCCATCTCCAACCTTCCTTTCCTTTGTAAAATCCTGGAAAGAGCAGTGGCAGCCCAACTTCAGCAGCATATGTCCCACCATGAGCTCTTTGAACCACTACAATCCGGCTTCAGAGCCCACCACAGCACAGAGACTGCTCTTGTCAAAATTACCAACGACCTCCTCACTGCTGCAGACAATGGACTCATCACCATCCTCATTCTCCTGGACCTCTCAGCAGCTTTTGACACAGTCTCTCACTCCATCCTCCTGAAGCGGCTCTCAGAGTTCACTGGACTATCTGGCACAGTACTCCTCTGGTTCCACTCATACTTATCCAACCGGAAACAATTCATCACACTCAATGACTCCCGCTCCACTACAGCAACCATCAGCCACGGCGTTCCGCAAGGTTCGGTGCTTGGCCCCCTTCTTTTCACCATCTACATGCTCCCCCTTGGACAAATCATCCGTTTCCATGGTCTCAACTTCCACTGCTACGCTGATGACACACAACTATATATCTGCACCAAACCCTCTGCTCAGCTCCCCCCAACACCGCTCACTCACTGTCTGCGTGATATCAAAACATGGATGACCGACAATCTCCTCAAACTGAACAGCAGTAAAACCGAGCTCATGGTGGTGGCACCGGCGCCACTGCTCAGGAAGGTTGGGGATCTCCATCTGAACATCGATGGCTGCTCCTTCATCCCATCTCATGAAGTCCGTAACCTTGGTGTTATCTTGGATTCATCACTGTCTTTCCAGTCCCACATCAAAAATGTCACCAAATCTGCTTTCTTCCACCTCCGCAACATTTCCAGACTCAGGCCTTCACTCTCTAACACTGTTACAGAGACTCTTATTCATGCTTTCATATCATCCCGCCTAGACTATTGCAATGCCATCCTGCTTGGTCTGCCGAATAAGATCACAGACCGACTGCAATATGTTCAGAATTCAGCTGCCAGGATTCTCACAGGCACCAGGCCCTGGCAGCACATCACCCCCATTCTCAAACAGCTCCACTGGCTGCCCATTAAATCTCGCATTTCCTACAAAGTCCTCCTCCTCACTTACAAGTCTCTCCATGGTCTGGGACCCCATTACCTCAAAGATCTCCTCCATCCCTATTCCCCATCAAGATCCCTGCGGTCCTCATCCAAGGGCCAGCTGGTCATCCCCCGCACCAGACTTAAGGCCACCAGCGATAGAGCATTCCATGCAGCTGCTCCTTCTCTATGGAACAGGCTACCCAACACCATCCAGAATGCTCCTTCACTGGCAGCGTTTAAAAAACACCTTAAAACCCATCTCTTCATGGAGGCCTTTGGCTCCTAGTTTCCACAAGCACACACGCACACACTTATATGCACCCACACACACACACTTCTACACTGACACCTTGTTAAGCGACCTTGGGTATTTTGAAAGGCGCTATATAAAACCAAACTATTATTATTATTATTACAGGGTTGCAGGTAACCTGGAGCCTATCCCAGCTGACTATGGACAAGAGGCAGGGCACACCCTGACAAATTGCCAGATCATCACAGGGCTGATACATAGAGAAAAACAACCATTCACACACATTATCAGTTAATTTAGAGTCACCAATTAGCCTAACCTGCATGTCTTTGGACTGTGAGGGAAACCTGAGCACCATCAGCCGCTGGGCTCAAACCCAGGACCTTCTTGCTGTGAGGCGACAGTGCTAACCACTACACCAGCATGCTGCCTTTAAACTTGACAGTGTAATCCATATATAAAGTCATCGTAACTGCAAACACTTTATGAAAAAAAAAAACCTGTACATTTATCATCATGGATATGAACAGAGATTATTACAGAATGATTCCTACCTGGATTATCCATTTTGCCCTTTTTTCTGACCTGGGCATAGGTCGTATCAGCCGTTTCAGTGAAATCCCCTGGAAAATGAAACACACACACACACCAACTGAATTACAGAAAGGGCTGATATAGACTTTTTATCATGTTTCCAGTACTGATGTATATCCTCTGTTTTTCTTCTCCACCACAGTGAATCTGTGGTTTACTACTGTTAGAACAATTTAATAAATAGTGGTAAGAGTAAAAAAAAAGATTGCTGAAATACTACCAAATAAATGAATTACTGGTATTTATGTAACAGTTGGGTGATTTGTATTCCATCCATCCATTATCTGTAGCCACTTATCCTGTACAGGGTTGCAGGTAACCTGGAGCCTATCCCAGCTGACTATGGGCAAGAGGACAAGTCACCAAATCATCACAGGGCTGACACATAGAGACAAACAACCATTCACACTCACATAATCAATTTAGAGCCACCAGTTAGCCTAACCTGCATGTCTTTGGACTGTGGGGGAAACCGGAGCACCGGCCGCTGGGCTCGAACCCAGGACCTTCTTGCTATGAGGCAGCAGCACTAATGTGATTTATATTGTTAAGCTGTAATTTCTTTGCACATTTGTTAGTCTCTATAAGGGGATCTGCCAAATGACTGAATGTATAGTAAGTATAGTATTTGACTGCACTTTCTCAAATATCTCTCTTTGCCTAAGCAATACTGTTGTCTGGAGAGACTGTGTATACTCTTTGAGCTCATCTTACCGTTATCTATGTTCTGCTTCAGTTCTGAGTACACAGTGTCAGCTCCCTCAACGCTCTTTCCTAATGGGCAACAGTCACTTATTTAAAACACACTATTCATATTAACCCCATAATAATTGGCTTTAAGATGAATAACTGATATTGCACAATGCAAATTGAATGAATTTAGTCCCACCTTCTTTTTGCTTTGGCTTCTTTTGTTTTTTCACCTCAATTTCAGCATACGTCACATCACCTGGGTTGGTGGCAGCATCTACAAAAATGAACAGACACAGCTTTCTTTTCTTACTCTTCATGCTTGTATTTATACAATCTTTAAAAAAAATTTAAAGATATACCCCATACCCACATGCTATTTTACAGTTCCTAACCAATTGCAGTGACAGGTCCTAATTTCCCAGATACTGAACAAAACACCAACACAATTTCCCATAAATTATATATTCCTAAGACTAAATGGTCACAGTTATCCAGAAGATGATGCAGAAAAAAACACTTTCCATGAACACATTTAGCTTAACTTGTCAAGCTTAACCAATCAATCTCTTGTCATAAAGATTGCAACCTGCCAATCCTCATAATGCCACTGTTTTCAGTTTGTCTCAGTTTTTTTTCTTTGTGAAGTGAACTGTAGTTTTGTGGGATTCATATTTGTTGATTAGCTTGGCCATTAAAGGACATTGCACTTTTTTCCACTGTAGACCACATTTGCAGCATAATCAGCCATAAGTGCCATTAGTTTTAAGGGACTGATTTGAATCTATATGGTTCACTTCTGTTCACTTCAGCCTATATCATGATGCTGTTGTCCATAGCCACATCTCTAAATAAATAAATCATCCAATTTCACTAGCCTCCACATAGGTACAAGCCATAATACTACTTCTACCATGTTTCACCATCACTCTATCTTAATCTTTATTGTATTTGGTTAGACAGCATTTTTGCAGGCTTGTTAATGAACATTTGAGCAAAGCATAGCCTCAGGTTTATATTTTTTTCCATTATATCATATAATAAACTTATACAGGAAACATTCACTGACTGATCATTAATGAATCATTAATCTTTTTTCAGTAAACTATGTATTACCTGACTTATAAATAAGATATTGCTTTATTCAGTAAACTATGTATTACCTGACTTATAAATAAGGTATTGCCATACCTTAAATTAATATGTTACTGACATTTCTTTGTCTTTGACTCAAACTGATGCCAGGAAAAATAAAATGGAATATCAACTGTATAGTTAGTGTTATCTCTCTTGGAGATTTTGCAAAAGAGTCTGAATTTTTGTCACTAAATGTGGCCAAGAGCCAATTACATCTACAGAAGGAGCCATTTAACTGACACTGCAGACAAACTACAGATCTTTTCCCTTAGCCCATCTTGTCTTAAACATCTTGCCTTAAATGCTCATCTTAAAACAGTTGAATAAATATACCTTGTTAGAAAAAGCTCACTGTGTAACAATCTTCAAAAGCTTTTCCATTGGAGACCATCACATGAAAGTGTGCATACGCTAAAGTGTAGAGACACAACTGAATTGCAACATTCAAGATTCTGAAGGTTGTGGCCAGAAAAGTGTTCAAAAATACCAGACTGGCCCATGGCCTGGTAGAGCATTTGAAGAAAAAGGAGTGTATTACAATAGTGCACTATTGTACACTAAACAATAGTGTAGTTCTGACTGATTCCATGATTTAGTCCATAAAGGTGGAATTATTTCCTAATTAATTTCAGGTCAAATAGTGTGCACTGGAATACAAATTCTTACACATTGCACTGTGTATGTAACTATGTCTTTTTTGTTCTTCTTTTTTTAAGTTACACAGTGATTATGGCTGCTGTAACCCACTTAATGAATGTAAAATTGCATTGATGTTATATCTCTGATGAAATTTAGTCAAAAATATGTTGTGTAGACGTAACTCTGTGTCATCCCATTGAAGTGTCACAGGATATGTGCAAAAATGAAAAACTGCATACAATAAGTACAACATTAAACAGTATGTCCTACAGGACATTATACTTACCCTTGGATTTCAAGTTTGCAAATTTAATTGGGGAGTAAACCACATCACTTGGTCTCAGTGCAGAGACATCTGATGAGGGAAAAAAAATGTAATTTAGGCTGTTTGCATGGTAAAGAGCAGTAGCTAATGAAGACTATTTGTTCGTACAATAAGTCTGATGTTCTTTTAAAATAATGTGCAATCAAACCATCTTACTTTCACTGCGAAGTTTAAGCTTTTTCATTTCAATTTTGGAATACATCACATCATCTGGCCCTCTGGCTGCATGATCTAAAATAGAAATTCATTTAGATTAATGCAAAAGGCAAAAACAAATAAAAACTAGACCGGACAATTCCCCGGGGGAAATTGTGAGAGGATGCAGTGTGCGAAGCAATTCGGTCACGCATGTTCGCTGGCCGTGAATGTGTGACCCGCAATGATGTTTCAATGCAATGATTGTGTGTGTGCTCGAGACAGCAGCCATCATGAAGAAGAGCTATTCAAGAGTATAACCAAAGTGACTACAGGCGGAAATTAGCATGTACTGCTATAACCTGGGACAGACATCTGTCCTTACCACAAGGATAATGTTTAATTTGTGCACTGTCCCTTTTAAAAATAAAATAAACTCTAAACTCTAAGAAGAGTGTTTGTAGTTTGTATGTACGAACAGAAGTGTTCCTAATAAAGTGGGCGGCTAAGGTGAGGCTAAGACACACAAGGGCTGGAGTTTTCTACTGTTTTTTTTATGAAGGACCAGGCCTCGAACAATGACAAATAACTCGACAACGGAAGCAGCTATTCACAAAATTCTTTCACACTGAGCGCTAGAAGGGTCTCCTGAATAAAATGATGTATTTTTTTGTTTGTACTCTTTAAAATAACGACACTAGAGCGATTTAAAAACGAGTGACTTTTCACTCACGTTTATAATGTGTGTCAATGAGCTAAGACACACAAGGTCTTGAATATTGTGCTGTGTTTTACTACGGACCAGACCTCGAACAATGACAAATAACTCGACAACGGAAGCAGCTATTCACAAAATTCTTTCACACTGAGCGCTAGAAGGGTCTCCTGAATAAAATGATGTATTTTTTTGTTTGTACTCTTTAAAATAACGACACTAGAGCGATTTAAAAACGAGTGACTTTTCACTCACGTTTATAATGTGTGTCAATGAGCTAAGACACACAAGGTCTTGAATATTGTGCTGTGTTTTACTACGGACCAGACCTCGAACAATGACAAATAACTCGACAACGGAAGCAGCTATTCACAAAATTCTTTCACAGTGAGCGCTAGAAGGGTCTCCTGAATAGACTGATGTAATTTTTTTGTCTGTATTGTTAAAAATGAGGACGCTACAGGGAGTTAAAAACGAGTGACTTTTCAGCAACGTTTATAATGGGAGTCAATGAGGCCGCTCACCTGTGCTCTCCTCACTTTGAGGCTTGTCATTCAAAAACCGTAAATCCTATCGTTTAGGTAGACACATTGTGTGAATCAGGACAAGTTTTCCTACTACTTTTGAGAAAATCATGTCTGTAGAGTGAAATTTGTGGCTGAAAACACAGTTTAAGCGAGAAAGTTTGAGCTTTTTTTTTCAAACTGTCTGCACTCTAAGCTTAACGACCCTCACTGGTGTGTAACGCAATAGACACCCATTCAAAAGCCGGATTTTCTCCCGGAACCCACATGGCGTTTGAGCTGGGACTGATCCGAAAGTGTAGAACCCAGCAGAAAAGTTGAATGCCAGATCCACAGAGGAGAAGTTTTCCTATGTTTTAGAGTTTGAATCACGTCTCTAGGTGAAAGCATGCCAGAGCAGTGGATGTTTGAAAAAGTGCTTTTTTTTCAATTAATTCCATAGAAATGAATGGGGGTTTTTTGGACGATTTTTTCGGGACTACGTCGCGAAAAAATCGTATTCTGTAGAGAAAAGTAATAGCATAGCGAGTCCGATCGAGCCGCATGTTTTGATATATTGTTTGTCTGTGTGCGACGTACGGTTATTGAGTTAATCGAAATCGAAATTTGCGTAGGAATAAGATTAAGAAGAAGAAGAAGAAGAAAAATACGTAGAAGAACAATAGTTGCAGTGCTTTGCACTGCAACCTATGGGCTCCCCTAGGGGAGCCCATAGGTTGCTGTGCTGCAGCACTGCATCCTAAAAAGAGTTGACGTTAGTTTCATACAGCATTCTTACCATTTTGTTTCTTTTTTCTAGTCACAACCTGTGGGTTGACTGTATTACTGGAGCCAGCTGCAGAATCAGCTAGAAGAAAAGAAAATAGAGACATTAGAGAAGCTACTGCAATGCTATGTTGCCAGATCTGTCTATTTTAACCACAGAAATCTAGATAAACTATACCTGTGGTCCTGGTAGCAGCATTTTCATAGATATTTTCACCATCTTTTAAAGAAAAACAAATTAAAGACTTTAAAGAGAAAATATTCAACAAGAACAAAAACACCTTGAAAAACAAATGCTGATGTATTTATTATTATTGAAGACTGACCTGCAAGCTGACTGGTGTCCTGATTTACTGCAGAAGACTGAGACTGATATTCTACACCTTCTCAACAGAGTAAAGCAGTGAACAGGTTGAAACATTGCCTTTGCAGGTAAGTAGTATATTTAGGGCAACATGAACACATAACCAAAAAAAGAGCTAGAAGGGACATAATTTTTCCTCAAAAACGACAAATATGTGCAAAAAATCTGCTCTCAAACCTTTTTTTTTCTTGTAACGTAACAGAAGGATCAGTAAGATCATTAAGATGGCAAACACGAAGGCCAAGCTCAGTCCTAAAATTAGTCCAGTGGATCTAGGAGCTGAAACTAGGGAAAGCACAGATCCATTTAAATACTTCCTATTGTTACAAATGTAATTCAAGTAAGATGACATGATTCCCTTACCTTTGACTGAAACCCAGCTTTTTGGTGACTCTCCTCTCTGTGGGTGTTTACAGTGGTAGAAACCTTCATCTGACTTTGAGACACTCCTGATGGTCATCTCTCCTGTAGTCTGGTTCTGGAGAACTGAATCATTTTTATAGAAATCAGCACCAGACTCTGAGATCTTTGTGTTGCGATACAAACAGCGTAAAGTCAGAGGACGTCCCTCAGTAACAGGATGGACAGGACTGTCCAGGATCACGTCACCATCTGTAGGAAAGAGAAAGAAGACACTGAAAAAAAGAATGTGTGCAAAAACAGAGTGTAATTCTCCATTATTAGTGTAAGATTCAGTCCTTTACAAGGCTTAGAAAACACATTGCATTTCTTTGTGAGATTGCTGCATTTTATGGAGTTGTTCTTTATTCTTTAACATGCCATGTTTACATGGAGCAGAAAACACAAATGGGGTATTTTATAATTTTATTGTTGCAGTCTCAGAAACAAAGATGCCAAACTGTACGTATCTTCATTACTGCATTTGTATATCTTTTAATGGTACCCCTTTTGTACATCTGGTGTGTATGTTTTACCTGGAAAGGTCCATGTACCTTTTTTTTTGTAATATTACTTTAAAAGCTATTTATCTGAGAAGGTACAGATAACACTGTGACATGTTCCTGTACATCGAGATAACCAGAAAGAGTAAAAGTGGAATATTTTTTGAGAAAATCAGGCTCATTAAAAATGTTGATCCATATGAATTTCCAATAAGTGGATTATTATGACCCACAGATACTATTATTCACTTACCTTTTTTTTCTAGACCTCTATTTTATTGGTGGCTTCAGTACTTAAGCCACTTGAAGCTCATGTGGAATTCACAAATAAACTGACCAAAGTTATAAACTGAATATGATGAATATGACAAAGAATATTAAATCCAGTTAAGCATAATATTAAGGTCTAGGAGCTAAGATTGGAATCATTTACACCTGCATGCTAACCTGCCTGAAACACAATTAACATCATAAATCTTAAAGAACACAGCAGTAACTTAAGAACTGTCTATGACCATAGTGTATACAACATGTAAAAGCGTTCATCATTTTGTCAGGTTCTGAAAATACACAGTTATGCAGTTATGCTAACAATGACAAAGTGACTCAGAGAGAAGGAAACAAAGAAAAACACGAACTAAAGAGTCAAAAATAATTTGTTAGTTTAAAACAACTAATGGCACTGTGTTGAGTAAAATTTCCATGAGTTCCTCAATAGCGTTGAGATGTTAAAAATAGGTTTTACTGCAATGCTGTCAATCACAAGATACTAAATTAGCTTTTATGTTTTACAAGTAAGGTATCATTTAACTTCTTTATAATTCTTAAGAAAAGATTTTTTTTAATGTTAGGTCTGGTTTGTGTATTAAATACTGCTGATGAGAACTGATAAAAAGACTCACGGTGCACTGTGATGTTGACAGGATTACTGTGTCCTCCAGATTCAGACTGACACCAGTAAACTCCAGTGTGTGATGTAGAGAGGGAGCTGATGTTACATGTAGATCCTGAATATGATAAACAATTGAACGGTGTCTCTTTGTGTGTGTATCGTCTCACTGTCCATCCAGTAGAGTCACTCTGGTCCTCACAGCTCAGTGAGAGAGAGTCAGCAGTGAAGTGTTGAGTTCTGCTGGGACTGATGATCAGAGACACTGGAGCTGATTCACCTGATAATAAATATAACAATTTATGTCACTATTATATTAACATTTATACTTGATTAAAAATTAAGACAATTAAAAGAGATTAAAAACAATTTGCAGTGTGATGTCAGGAAGATAATATATTAATGTATACCGTACATAGAGCATAAAATATCCTAGAAATGGCAATAATTTTCTGAGTGACAAGTAGCTTTCTGTTTGAAGTGCTGCATCATATCAGAGCTAAGTCACAAAAACTCAGACATACATTTTTTTTCACTCATAATACACACACATACATGTTATCAATTCATAACACCTCACAATAACGCTCTAATCTGTCTGCCTTTTTTTCTTTTACACTCGGTGTTGAGGATAAAAGTTCAAACCTCCTCCTCTTCAACTCATTCACACTTGAGCATGATACTAGGGAAAATTTATTTGTTCCCTATATGCATGTTCCTGTGTATGTATACACTGTCCACAAAATGTCATCATTTGGATTTAAATAAGCAAGTACCTAAGAGTTGGATAATTATTGCAGTGATTAATATGTTTCAGATGGCAACAATTCGTTTACCCCTAACTGATGCAGTGAGTAGCTTCTCATTTCTGAAACAACCGTGTCATGGTCATGGAAAAGGTGTTACTATGGTTCAGAAGGGTTAAATTACTGGCCTGAATCAAGCAAAGAAAACAACTAAGGAGACTGCTGCAATTAATGGAATTGGGTTGAGAACTGTACAACACATGATTAAAACCAGGAAGGATCTTGATGGACCATCAACTTTGAGGAAGAAATGTGGTCAGAAAAAACTTGACTGTGATCAGAGATCAATTAAACACTTGTTTAAGATCACTAAAACAGTAAAAAAAAATCAACAGTAAAACTCATGGCTATGTTTAGTAGTGAAAGTAAAAGCATTTCCACATACAATGCAGTGAGAACTCACAGGATTGGGACTAAACAGCAGTGTGGCTATAAGAACACAACTTCTTAATGAGGCTAATCAGAAGAAAAGGCTCCAGTTTGCAAGGGGGCATAAATATTGGACTCCGGAGCAATGGAAACAGGTCATGTAGTCTACTGAGTCCAGATTTACTCTATTCCTGAGCAATGGGCATGTCAGGGTAAGAAGGGAAGTGCATGAAATGATCATAATTGGACATTTTCTTCCCTGATGGCACAGGCATATTCCAGGACAACAATGGCAGGATTCCTCAGGCTGAAACTGTGAGAGTGGTTTAGGAGGCATGAGGAATCATTTTCACACATGAATTGGTCACCACAGAGTTCTGAGTTTAAACCACATTTGGGAAGCCATAGCCTAATGGTTAGAGAAGCAGCTTTGGGACCAAAAGGTCATCAGTTTGATTCCCTAGATTAGCAGTAATGGCTGAAGTGCCCATGAGCAAGGTACTTAACCCCCAGCCTGCTCTGGGTATGTTGTACATTGCTAAATGCCATTAATGTAATGTGCTGGAGAAGACTTTACAGAGCAGCACAATTCCCCCATCATCAATACAAGATCTCAGCTAAAAATTAGTAAAAGTCTGAATGGAAATAAATGTTGTGATGTTGCAAATGATTGCTGAAACAATGCCACAGGTAATGTGCTCCATAATTAAAGCTAAAGTCAGTCCAACAAAATATTTGTGAGCACCCTTTTTTGGTCTGGCAGTGTAACTTACCATGTGTTACTACCAAGCTCTACTGTTAACATTTTCTGTCCAACCCAGTCACATACTCACCAGTAACCTTTACCCAGAGTGCATCACTGTAGTGTGTGTAGTAGACTGGGTTTCCTCTTCCAGCTCGGCACCAGTACTGACCTCCATCAGAGACATTAACTGGTCTGATGACATAGTGGCCTGATTCTGTTTCAGTCTCAGAGCTCTGTGTTGATGTGTTCCAGTAAAACTTCCATCCAGCAGACTGTGGCTTCAGTGTACAGTACAGAGTCACTGGGATTCCTGTCAGTGCAGCTCCTTTAAGGTCTGATGTGAGTTCAGGTTTGGGTTTTTCTGTTAGAGATGAAACACACAGTTCAGGAGTAATATAATATTTACAGTACTAATCACCTCGACAGAGTGAAAACATTTCTGCTGTCCCTGTGATAATCCTGATATCAGTTAAACAATAACTAGGACTAAATATATTTTTTCTATGGTGGTATTACTTTATTAGTGTAGTATAGTAAGTTAAATTCATCATCTTCACATTTATTTGCTCGAAGAGAACCTGACCAAAGATTAGACCAATAGCAGGTCCATACATGATGTGATTCTTCTATTCATCAGCATTGTGTGGTTTAATTAGTAAATAACTTAAGAAGTGAATAAGATGATTTACACAAGTGAATGACTTCTTTCTTCTTGATGAACACAAACCCAGATGCTGTGCAATAATGATATGTTCTATTCATACACATTACTCTTTTAGTGAATATTATTCAAAATAAAACAGGAGTAGAATTTTTTTTCCAAATTTCAAATCATAAATAATGAAGGCAATCTCTCACTGTTGTTTCACATGTTTAATATTTGTAAGAATATGTTCTATCATCTCAAAAAGAGCTCCATCACTTCAGTTTACCTGCAGAATACGTTTACAATTCAAACACCTAAACACTTCATTCCTGCATCTCTAACCTCCTGACTGTGGCTGAAGTTTTATGTGAAGTGAAGTTTTATTACAATAAGTTACTGTGCCTTTAGTTCATGTAACTCGTAAACATGAGCTAAACTTGTTTTCTTTAATAAAGGATCTGATGTACTGTATGTTTATCAGAGAAATCAGCAAACCCACATTAGGTGTATATGTTTAAAGCAGTTCTATACAGAATACACTTTATATTTTTCACTTGTTTTGTTAAATCTGAACAGTTGTGTCCATATATAAAAAATGAATCCTTTTCAGGCATCAATAAGATGACTTTGTATCCAGTGAAGCCATGATAGAGATCTTTTCCAAAACAAATCTACAAGCACTTTTTAGTGAACAATTAATAATGCAATAGTTTTTTTCTAAACCAGTAGAATGATGACAGTGCGATCAACCCAATTTTCAGGTGCAGAAGATTTGATGAAAACCAGACAGGCCTGGGGATTCACACTCACAGTCGGTTTGGGTTTTTCTGTTGATATGAAATTATCAGCAGATCAGAACTGCTTTTATATTTACAAAATAAGAATTAGTCTTGTCCTCTCTCTGCTTTCTGATTCAACATTTACTGAAAAAGCTACAGTGGAATGATGTTTCTAGAAAGTATGTGTGCAGCTCTTTAGATAAAGAACATTTTATCTTCATATTTATGAAAGTCACAATTGACCTGAAGTTAATTGTATTTATTTTTATTTTTTATTTTTCCATGTGTTCTTTTGCTCCATCTGATGTTGAAATTGTTTTGTTAAATCTGCAATTTGTGTTCATGTATAAAAAAGAAATCATTTTCAGGTGTCAATCACATGACTTTGTATCCAGTGAAGTCATGGTAGAGATCTTTCCCAAAACAACTCCACAAGCACTTTTTAGCGAACAATTAATGAACAAGTAGTTTTTTATTGTTTGTTTGTTTTCTCAAACAGTATAATGATAACAGTGCGATTGGGCCGATCAGCTGGTACAGAAGATTTGATGAAACCCAAACAGGCCTGGAGGTAAATTTGCATGAAGGTCTGTATTAAGACAGATTATGAGATTTGTACAAACTCACAATTGTGGAATATTTAAAAATCCATTGTTTCTTAATTACAGCTGACAAGTTAACTGTTCTAGCAGTTCTGTGTTTAATCCCCCAGCCTGTGTTTGTGCTGAACGTGTCGGTTAAAGAGAAAGGGTATTGTGCTTTCTGGTCAGGGTATTTTTTTTTTTACCCCACTGGCACCACACTAATTAACATTCATACCATGACAAAAAAGCATTGTTACATATAAAAATACAATAATTCAATCAAAATAGCAGCTTCCTTCGACATGTAAATTAAAACACACACACACACACACACACACACACACACACACACACACACACACACACACACGCACACACATCAGTTCACTCAGAGCTTCCTTTTAGCTCCCATAGTGTGGAACTCGACCCAAAATCCCTGGCTGACAGACACAAGGCAACATGTTGTTGAAACTAAACAAGCAAACAGGCATCACAAAATTCAACAACTTGTAACAACAGATACAGAGAAGTCCAATAAATGTCCTTTGATGTTTCTGCATGATTCACACTATCCACGTGCTGGATAGTGTGTATCATGGCGCTCTGAGGTTTATCATAAACTGTGGAGCTCTAACTCATCACTGTGTCTTATACACTAAAGTAAATTGGCCATCTTTATATGCACGCCGGCTCGGCCATTGGTATGTCTTTATCTACAAGGCTATCCTTGAGATGTCTCATCTCATCTCATTATCTCTAGCTGCTTTAGCCTGTTGTACAGGGTCGCAGGCAAGCTGGAGCCTATCCCAGCTGACTACAGGCGAAAGGCGGGGTACACCCTGGACAAGTCGCCAGGTCATCACAGGGCTGACACATAGACACAGACAACCATTCACACTCACATTCACACCTACGCTCAATTTAAAGTCACCAGTTAACCTAACCTGCATGTCTTTGGACTGTGGGGGAAACCGGAGCACCCGGAGGAAACCCATGCGGACACGGGGAGAACATGCAAACTCCACACAGAAAGGCCCTTGCCGGCCACGGGGCTCGAACCTGGACCTTCTTGCTGTGAGGCGACAGCGCTAACCACTACACCACCGTGCTGCTATATATATATATATATATATATATATATATATATTTATTTTTTTTTTTTTTTAGGGGGGGGGAATTAATGTTTCATAATTAAGATAAAACGTTGTAGTGGTCCGTGATAGAGTCCTCTGTCACATGTGAAAAATGCATGTAAAACACCTTAAGATGTTAATAAAATTGACAATATGTGAGATAAAACACACCTGATACAGTCAGTGTAACAGCATCACTGGTCTCTGAGCTCTGAGAGTCACTTCTCCTCCCACTGCAGGTGTATTTACCGCTGACATCATTTCCTACTGAATCAAGACTAAACTCCTGTGTTGTTCGGGATGAGAGTGTGTCATCATTCCTCTTCCAGCTGTATGTCCACTCAGTGTCTCTTCCTCTCGGTATCTCACATCTGAAAGTCACTGTCTCTCCTCTGAACACCTCCTTATCAGGCTTTATACTCACCACAGGTTTAGGTCTCTCTGTGGAAAAATAAATACTACTGTTTTTATGTATGAATTAATTCCCAACACCATTATTTAAATGAAGAGTAACATTTTAAACTGAATACAGTAAATCTGCTCACATGTAAATGATTAAACTCTGTCAGAGGTTGACTGAGTCATTTTAACATTCTCTACTAATGAATTAAATGTAGATCACAATTTGAGATTAATCAGATTAATGTACTGAAAATGTAGATCTTTTTCACTATTGATTGATGTCTGAATGACAGTGTGTTTGCTCTCCTGTTTTCCTGATTATTCATCATTAGGAACACTGAGTGTCAGCAAGGGAACAAGAAACTAAAGGGAAAAGATTCACAATAATGCTAGAAATAACTGACAGGATCATTTGTTTACCCTGTTAACAGGTATATTTAAAATAAAAGAAAACAATAGCTCTGTAATACACACCCTTACTCATCACCACACACACACACACACACACACACACACACACACACACACACACACACACACACATACACACCTGTTATCACGTCATAACCCCTCATACACACTCACTCTCTCATCTCTCTCATTCTTTCAGATTCTACAGCCTCTTACACTCAGGGGTTCAGTATAAAAGTTCGACCCTCGTCCTCTTCACTCATTCACACTCAGGCAGGTCTCGACTCGAGCATGTTGATGTTTCTGAAGCAGTAACTTTATGAAGCCCCTTTTACAGCCTCTGAGCTGCTTGTTAAAAGAGTTTTACAGGTTTTGTTGGTGACATTTTCTCCCAAATCTAAACTAGTGTTGTGTCACCAGTTCACCTCACACCAGTGCTGCTCAGCAGTGATCACACTGTCTCTCTTTAATAACTTTCATAACATCAGTTAGTTAAAAGAGTTCTCTGTATGTCGTTGTCTAAATATTGCTGTATTGTGACACTGTTCACATGGTGTTTATATGTTCAGTGTTGTACAGAATCATTTAACAGAAAGCTTCTTACTCACCAACAACATTTACCCAGAGTGCGTCACTGTAGTGTGTGTAGTAGACTGGGTTTCCTCTTCCAGCTCTGCACCAGTACTGACCTCCATCAGAGACTCGAACTGATCTGATGGTGTAGTCGTGTGATTCAGTCTCAGATCTCTGTGTGGGTGTGATCCAGTAAAACTTCCATCCAGCAGACTGCGGCTTCAGTGTACAGGACAGAGTCACTGAGTTTCCTGTCAGTGCAGCTCCTTTAAGGCCTGATCTGAGTTCAGGTTTAGGTTTTTCTGTTAGAAATGAAACACAAGCTCAGGGTGTGAAGTCTTTACCGCACTAATCACTTCTACAGTGAAACACAGTATTACTGTCTCTGTGATGACGCGCCCTGTAGATAAACAACTTCACCTTATGATGACTTTTCTATTGTTTTGGAATTTTAAACTCGACAGATGTTGAGGATGAAAATAGTGATATTAAATTTAAATGTTCACTGTGATCAGAGTGAAGGTCAAACAATAACTGTTGTGTGGTTATCCAGATCTTCAGTCTCTTTCTCTTCTCTATACCATTTTATTTTTGAGTGTACTGACTAAAAAATGATTTTGGAAAAGTGGAACACAAAATGCAACACTACACATACAGTCTTTATCAGAAGACATATTGGAAATGTTATTCCTTTTTTTTCTTTTGAACACTTGTATTTTGCTCAGATGTCAGTAAAAGTGAGTTGTGTTGCTGCCTGACATAAGCAGACAGACAGATAGACGTGTGCACACACACCACTAAAATTATATGAACACAACAGAAATATGTATATCTCCCACTCTACCTTATTCACACAAAGTCCATCAGTCCCTCATTATTTCTCATCTATGCAAGTGTGAAATTACTTTACAGCAGTAATGTAACAGATTCCTATTTCCTAAACAAGGGGAATGTAAGCTGCAAATATTTGACCGACCGACCGACCGACCGAGCGAGCCTCATTAAAAATGCTGTGGGCTTCTCAGGAACAAGTAGCCGACATGCAGTTATGTTGGAGCTGAATAGTTTAATATGTAGTATTATGTGTGTAAGCAGTGATTTACACATTAAGCTGTAATTCCCTACATTCCACAGGATGGGATCAGTTCTCACAGTCTGTAAAATGTTGTATCGGCCTCGAAGTATGGGTCAAAGTCTCTAAAAATACACCTCTAATCTTTATTAAAGCACATCCTCATGATGTCAGGGACAAAGAATACCACTGAGAATATTTTCTGAAAATCAGTCAGTTTCTATTTTAGCAATAATTAAAGACAATAAAAAAGAAACAAAGTGAGCCAACACAGACCAACACATTAAGAGAAATAAAACAAACCATGCAGTTAATGACGAAAGAAACGCCACTGTATCATCAGAGGACAGATCGATCTGTCTGCACTTAGCCATAAGAAATAAACAAATGCCTCAGATGATGGAAGACTTAGTGTTTGTATGTACAAGGAATCTGATTGACAGTAATACCCAGCGCTTACAAAAAAAAAAAAGGCGACATACATGGATGTCGGACATAAGTGGACATAAAGGACAGCAGACATAAGAGAACAAACTTTTCAATAATAGTAATAGGATGACTAAATAAAACATTTGTACTTGTTAAAATATAATAATTAAATCACATTAGCAGCTTCCTTCTACATATCAAAAAAATTATATATAAACTCGTCAGTTCGCTCAGAGCTTCCTTTTAGCTCCCATATTGTGGAACTCGACCCCAAATCCCCGGCTGACAGACACAAGGCAACATGTTTAAAATAAACAAGCAAACAGGCATCACAAAATTCAACAACTTGTGAAAACAGATACAGAGAAGTCCAATAAATGTCATTAGATGTTTCTGCATGTTTGATAAGCATTTCATACAGCAGGGTAGAGATGATTTTATAGTGTGGTTATGTCAGTGTATGGAATCCGGTGAGGAGATAATTCTGTGTGTGTGTGTGTGTGTGTGTGTGTGTGTGTGTGTGTGTGTGTTGGTAATTTTTTTTCATCATTAACCCTTGTCTGGTGTTCGGGTCTGTGGGACATGTTTTCATTTTTTTTTTTAATCAAAGGAACAATGATACGATTAATTATTTTTTTAAAACTCAGACTCATTGGCCTTGGCTCGTTTTCTGTGAAGAACAGAACACATTCGATAACCACACACTGTACCCCCCCCAACACATTTATATTCCATACAGGATGTTCGGGTCCACTGGACCCAGGGCTAATAAAAGTGTGTACCTTCACTCTGTCCTCCTCCTGTCCGGGCCTGCTGTTAGTGTGTGTGTGTGTGTGTGTGTGTGTTTTGTGTTTCTGTCCCTGACGTTCAAGCACCGACACCTGTCTGCTCTCACATTCCTGCACATTTAACCCTCTGACTTGCAGGAACTAAGTCAGAGGTTCCTGTAAATTGGGGACGGGACACAATAAATACAGCTTTTCCAGTGTGGTTCCTTATCACAACTGATCAAGATGGCCAAAAGATTCTCTGCTCAGATGGCCTTGCAAATGATTTTGGAAGAGAGAGAAGCTTTTGATGATTGTGTAGAGGAAGAAGTTTCAGAACGTGAGGATCACATTTCTGAAAATTCAGAGTCTGACAGTGACTTTGAAGAAGAGGATGAGACGGAGCATCAGCCAGTCCCAAAACGAAGACGAGCATGGGGATGATGTGTTGTACAGACTGACATGGTTACTGTATGTGTTCAGCTTGTGTTGTGTAAACTGAGCTGAATGGGTTAAATTTCTCATGAAATTCAAAGAAATAAAAATCAGTTGTGATGAAAAACCTTGCTCCATTTGTAAATTTGAGGATAAATGTATTTTTCCACTCATAATCTTGACTATAATTGATTTTCTTTTTTAAAATTACATTTTATTTAAAAACAAACAAAAAACGAGGAGCACTTTTTTTTTTAAATAAATGTAATCTAACAAAGGCAAAGGGCAAATATTAACCATATATGCTGTTTATATTGCTTGTAATTGGGGTGAAGTAAACATCGGTTAAGTATTTAATGTAAAATTGTTTGTATTGAATTTAAAGCACCAAAATGCAGCGGCTCCACCAGACCCACAAACACTGGCTGAGGAACAAAAATATGAAAACCACACAAGGGTTGAGATGAAATGCTGTAGTGGTCCGTGATAGAGTCCTCTGTCACATGTGAAAAATGCATGTATACAATATAAAATATGAATGAAATACACAATATGTGAGATAAAACACACCTGATACAGTCAGTGTAACAGCATCACTGGTCTCTGAGCTCTGAGAGTCACTTCTCCTCCCACTGCAGGTGTATTTACCGCTGTGATAATTTTCTACTGAATAAAGACTAAACTCCTGTATTGTTCGGTATGAGCGTGTGTAATCATTCCTCTTCCAGCTGTATGTCCACTCAGTGTCTCTTCCTCTCTGTATCTCACATCTGAAAGTCACTGTCTCTCCTCTGAACACCTCCTTATCAGGCTTTATAATCACCACAGGTTTAGGTCTCTCTGGGGAAAAATAAATACTACTGTTTTTATGTATGAATTAATTCCCAACACCATTATTTAAATGAAGAGGAACATTTTAAACTGAATGCAGTAAATCTGCTCACATGTAAATGATTAAACTCTGTCAGAGGTGGACTGAGTCATTTTAACAATCTCTACTAATGAATTAAATGTAGATCAAAATTTGAAATTAATCAGATTAATGTAGTGAAAATGTAGATCTTTTTCACTATTGATTGATGTCTGAATGACAGTGTGTTTGCTCTCCTGTTTTCCTGATTATTCATCATTAGGAACACTGAGTGTCAGCAAGGGAACAAGAAACTAAAGGGAAAAGATTCACAATAATGCTCGAAATAACTGACAGGATAATTTGTTTACCCTGTTAACAGGTATATTTAATATAAAAGAAAACCATAGCTCTATAATACACACCCTTACTCATCACCACACACCTGTTATCACGTCATAACCCCTCATACACACTCACTCTCTCATCTCTCTCATTCTTTCAGATTCTACAGCCTCTTACACTCAGGGGTTCAGTATAAAAGTTCGACCCTCGTCCTCTTCACTCATTCACACTCAGGCAGGTCTCGACTCGAGCATGTTGATGTTTCTGAAGCAGTAACTTTATGAAGCCCCTTTTACAGCCTCTGAGCTGCTTGTTAAAAGAGTTTTACAGGTTTTGTTGGTGACATTTTCTCCCAAATCTAAACTAGTGTTGTGTCACCAGTTCACCTCACACCAGCGCTGCTCAGCCGTGATCACACTGTCTCTCTTTAATAACTTTCATAACATCAGTTAGTTAAAAGAGTTCTCTGTATGTAGTTGTCTAAATATTGCTATATTGTGACACTGAACAAACATTGAATAACTTAACAGAAAGCCTCTTACTCACCAATAACTTCTACCCAGAGTGCATCACTGTAGTGTGTGTAGTAGACTGGGTTTCCTCTTCCAGCTCTGCACTTGTACTGACCTCCATCAGAGACTCGAACTGATCTGATGGCGTAGTCGTGTGAATCAGTCTCAGTCTCAGAGCTCTGTGTGGATGTGATCCAGTAAAACTTCCATCCAGCAGACTGCAGCTTCAGTGTACAGTACAGAGTCACTGAGTTTCCTGTCAGTGCAGCTCCTTTAAGGTCTGATGTGAGTTCAGGTTTAGGTTTTTCTGTTAGAAATGAAACACAAGCTCAGGGTGTGAAGTCTTTACCGCACTAATCACTTCTACAGTGAAACACAGTATTACTGTCTCTGTGATGACGCGCCCTGTAGATAAACAACTTCACCTTATGATGACTTTTCTATTGTTTTGGAATTTTAAACTCGACAGATGCTGCGGATGAAAATAATGATATTAAATTTAAATGTTCACTGTGATCAGAGTGAAAGTCAAACAATAACTGCTGTGTGATTATGCAGATCTTCAGTCTCTTTCTCTTCTCTATACCATTTTATTTTTATGAGTGTATCGACTAAAAATGATTTTCAAAAAGTGGAACACAACATCGAACACTACACATCCAGTCTTTATCAGAAGACATATTGGAAATGTTACGTCTTGTTTTTTTTTTTTCTTCTGAACGCTTGTATTTTGCCCAAATGTCAATAAAAGTGATTATTGTTGCTGCCTGACATAGACAGACAGCGCACACACACACACACACACACACACACACACACACACACACACACACACACACACACACACACCACTAAAATTATTTGAACACAACAGAAATCTGTATCTCCCACTGTACCTTATTCACACAAAGTCCATCAGGCCCTCATTATTTTTCATCTATGAAAGTGTGAAATTACTTTACAGCAGTAATGTAACAGATTCCTATTTCCTAAACAAGGGGAATGTGAGCTGCAAATAGTTTTTGGAGCAATAAATATGAATACCCAGTAATACCCAGCGCTTCCTTTTTTTTTCAAATAAGTGTAAAAAAAAAAAGGATGTTGTACATAAGTGGACATAAAGGACAGCAGACATAAGAACACAAACTTTTCAACTGCACAGAAACGTCTCCAGCACCAGTTCATCAGCACTCTACTAGAGAAGAACGGCTGATGTCCAAAAATGGTGAAATTGAATAATCTGCTTATTCTAGGAATGAGCCACTAACAATGACTGCCAACATGATGAGGATGAAACCGGAATTAAAACAGATGGCTATCGACACTAATTAACTACACTAATTAACATTAATAGAATGACAAAATAAAACATTGTTACTTGTTAAAATATAATAATTAAATCACATTAGCAGCTTCCTTCTACACACATTATATACATACATATACATATGATAAGGCGGGCCGGCTCTGTGGTCGGCATGGAGCTGGACTCTCTGGTGATGGTGGCAGAGAAGAGGACTATGGACAAACTATTGAACATCATGGACGATGCCAGTCACCCTCTGCACACCGTCATCAGCAACCAGAGGAGCCTGTTCAGTGACAGAATGCTCCTTCCCAAGTGCAGGACGAACAGACTTAAAAACTCCTTTGTCCCTCACGCCATCAGACTGTACAACTCCTCTCTGGGGGGAGGAGGGGTAACAGGAGGACAGAGGACGGGAAGGAGCAGTAGCCCAGCCTGACAATAAGCAATACTGGACAATGTGCAATACCTCTCCTGCTGGACTTTTTTCATATCTTTTTTTTAATATATTTGTATATGTAAATACTTAATTTATTTATCTAGAAGTTTTCTAAGACTTAATTTATCTACAAGTTCTCTTTTTCTATTCTATTCTCTGTTTATCCTATAATGATGCTGGAATTTTAATTTCCCTGAGGGAACCCTCCCAAAGGGATCAATAAAGTTCTATCTAATCTAATCTAATCTAATCTAATCTAATCTAATCTAATCTAATCTAATCTAATCTAATCTAATCTAATCTAATCTAATCTATAACATGTCTGTTCACACAGAGATTCCTTTTAGCTCCCATAGTGTGGAACTCGACCCAAAATCCCTGGCTGACAGACAAAAGGCAACATGTTGTTGAAACTAAACAAGCAAACAGGCATCACAAAATTCAACAACTTGTGCAAACAGATACAGAGAAGTCCAATAAATGTCCTTAGATGTGTCTGCATGTTTGATAAGTATTTCATACAGCAGGTTAGAGATGATTTTTAGTGTGATTATGTCAGTGTACGGAATCTGAGTAGGTGCCAATTCTGTGTGTGTGTGTGTGGGGGGGGGGATTAAAGTTTCATAATTAAGATGAAATGCTTTAGTGGTCCGAGATAGAGTCCTCGGTCACGTGAAAAACGCATGTAAACACTTTCAAATGTTAATGAAATTGACAATACTGTATGTGAGATAAAACACACTCACCTGATACAGTCAGTGTAACAGCATCACTGGTCTGTGGGTATGTTGGGTCTGATGACTGTGTTCCTTTACATGTATAACCACCTTTATCAGAGGTTTTAACCTGATAGATTGTGTTTTGATTCGTCCAGGAAGGAACACTGAGTTTTGTATTATCCCTATACCAGTCATATGACCAGGATCCTCCAGTCCGTATGTTACATGTGAAAGTGACGGTTTCTCCAATGAACACACGCCCAGCTGGCTGTATTGTCACGACTGGCTTTGGTCTTGCTGTACAAAGATAATAAACACTTCAGCATATCCAGTACATCCAAACATCATTTAAATATATTACAACCCCGATTCCAAAAAAGTTGGGACAAAGTACAAATTGTCAATAAAAATGGAATGCAATGATGTGGAAGTTTCAAAATTCCATATTTTATTCAGAACAGAACATAGATGACATATCAAATGTTTAAACTGAGAAAATGTATCATTTAAAGAGAAAAATTAGGTGATTTTAAATTTCATGACAACAACACATCTCAAAAAAGTTGGGACAAGGCCATGTTTACCACTGTGAGACATCCCCTTTTCTCTTTACAACAGTCTGTAAACGTCTGGGGACTGAGGAGACAAGTTGCTCAAGTTTAGGGATAGGAATGTTAACCCATTCTTGTCTAATGTAGGATTCTAGTTGCTCAACTGTCTTAGGTCTTTTTTGTCGTATCTTCCGTTTAATGATGCGCCAAATGTTTTCTATGGGTGAAAGATCTGGACTGCAGGCTGGCCAGTTCAGTACCCGGACCCTTCTTCTACGCAGCCATGATGCTGTAATTGATGCAGTATGTGGTTTGGCATTGTCATGTTGGAAAATGCAAGGTCTTCCCTGAAAGAGACGTCATCTAGATGGGAGCATATGTTGCTCTAGAACCTGGATATACCTTTCAGCATTGATGGTGTCTTTCCAGATGTGTAAGCTGCCCATGCCACACGCACTAATGCAACCCCATACCATCAGAGATGCAGGCTTCTGAACTGAGCGCTGATAACAACTTGGGTCGTCCTTCTCCTCTTTAGTCCGAATGACACGGCGTCCTGATTTCCATAAAGAACTTCAAATTTTGATTCGTCTGACCACAGAACAGTTTTTCACTTTGCCACAGTCTATTTTAAATGAGCCTTGGCCCAGAGAAGACGTCTGTGCTTCTGGATCATGTTTAGATACGGCTTCTTCTTTCAACTATAGAGTTTTAGCTGGCAACGGCGGATGGCACGGTGAATTGTGTTCACAGATAATGTTCTCTGGAAATATTCCTGAGCCCATTTTGTGATTTCCAATCCAGAAGCATGCCTGTATGTGATGCAGTGCCGTCTAAGGGCCCGAAGATCACGGGCACCCAGTATGGTTTTCCGGCCTTGACCCTTACGCACAGAGATTCTTCCAGATTCTCTGAATCTTTTGATGATATTATGCACTGTAGATGATGATATGTTCAAACTCTTTGCAATTTTACACTGTCGAACTCCTTTCTGATATTGCTCCACTATTTGTCGGCGCAGAATTAGGGGGATTGGTGATCCTCTTCCCATCTTTACTTCTGAGAGCCGCTGCCACTCCAAGATGCTCTTTTTATACCCAGTCATGTTAATGACCTATTGCCAATTGACCTAATGAGTTGCAATTTGGTCCTCCAGCTGTTCCTTTTTTGTACCTTTAACTTTTCCAGCCTCTTATTGCCCCTGTCCCAACTTTTTTGAGATGTGTTGCTGTCATGAAATTTCAAATGAGCCAATATTTGGCATGAAATTTCAAAATGTCTCACTTTCGACATTTGATATGTTGTCTCTGTTCTATTGTGAATACAATATCAGTTTTTGAGATTTGTAAATTATTGCATTCCGTTTTTATTTACAATTTGTACTTTGTCCCAACTTTTTTGGAATCGGGGTTGTATATAATTACAGAGTCCCAATAATTGTTAAAATTGTTTCACAGGCTTAATAACTTTTTATCTGTAGTGGAACTGTAGAAAATATAACATACCTCTCACTGTAATCCTGACTGGATCACTGAACTCTGAGTCATAGTTTCCCCTCTGTGCTTTACAGGCGTACTTTATTTGTCCTTCATTAGACACTGTCCCAGTGAGTGTGTTACTGTGTGGATCATCAGGTGTCAGATCTTTTGATTGCTGATAATTGTACCAGAGAAAAGTCCATCCAGTCGACTGCAGATTACAGCTCAGAGTAACTGTGTCTCCAGTGTAGATGGAGCTCTGAGGATTCACACTCACAGTCGGTTTGGGTTTTTCTGTTGATGTGAAATGATGAAGGTATCAGAGCTGTTTTTACCTTTTACATGATTATTTTTGTGTCTGAGTCAGCATTTATATAGTGTTAAACAAATTAGAACAAAAATTGGAGAACAAACATGAAACCTAAAACTATTGATATATATGAAAATACATATGATCAATCAATTACATTTATAATAACAAAGTCACACACACACACACACACACACACACACACACACACACACACACACCTGATACAGTCAGTGTAACAGCATCACTGGTCTCTGAGCTCTGAGAGTCACTTCTCCTCCCACTGCAGGTGTATTTACCGCTGACATCATTTCCTACTGAATAAAGACTAAACTCCTGTGTTGTTCGGTATGAGCGTGTGTAATCATTCCTCTTCCAGCTGTATGTCCACTCAGTGTCTCTTCCTCTCGGTATCTCACATCTGAAAGTCACTCTCTCTCCTCTGAACACCTCCTTATCAGGCTTTATAATCACCACAGGTTTAGGTCTCTCTGTGGAAAAATAAATACTACTGTTTTTATGTATGAATTAATTCCCAACACCATTATTTAAATGAAGAGTAACATTTTAAACTGAATACAGTAAATCTGCTCACATGTAAATGATTAAACTCTGTCAGAGGTGGACTGAGTCATTTTAACAATCTCTACTAATGAATTAAATGTACCATAGATCACAATTTGAAATTAATCAGATTAATGGACTGAAAATGTCGATCTTTTTCACTATTGATTGATGTCTGAATGACAGTGTGTTTGCTCTCCTGTTTTCCTGATTATTCATCATTAGGAACACTGAGTGTCAGCAAGGGAACAAGAAACTAAAGGGAAAAGATTCACAATAATGCTAGAAATAACTGACAGGATCATTTGTTTACCCTGTTAACAGGTATATTTAATATAAAAGAAAACCATAGCTCTGTAATACACACCCTTACTCATCACCACACACCTGTACACACACACACACACACACACACACACACACACCCCTGTTATCACGTCATAACCCCTCATACACATTCACTCTCTCATCTCTCTCATTCTTTCAGATTCTACAGCCTCTTACACTCAGGAGTTCAGCATGAAAGTTCGACCCTCGTCCTCTTCACTCATTCACACTCACCCTTAGCAAAAAGTAGTATACTTAAAGTTCATTTTATTAAGTATGCTTCAGTACAAGTTTAGCAAGTATACTACAGACCATGTACTTTTAGTGTACTAGAAAGTATACAAATTTAATACTTTTTTGGACTAAATTGGAACATTTCAAGTTTATAAAAGTATACCTTAAAGTTCATTTTAAGTTTGCAAAAGTAGACTTAAGTATACAACAAGTATACTCGTCTATATACTATCAATGTACTTGGTATATCCCTCATGTACAGTGGGGCAAAAAAGTATTTAGTCAGCCACCAATTGTGCAAGTTCTACCACTTAAAAAGATGAGAGAGGCCTGTAATTTTCATCATAGGTACACTTCAACTATGAGAGACAGAATGGGGGAGGGGGGGGAATCCAGGAAATCACATTGTAGGATTTTTAATGAATTAATTGGTAAATTCCTCGGTAAAATAAGTATTTGGTCACCTACAAACAAGCAAGATTTCTGGCTCTCACAGACCTGTAACTTCTTCTTTAAGAGGCTCCTCTGTCCTCCACTCGTTACCTGTATTAATGGCACCTGTTTGAACTCGTTATCAGGATAAAAGATACCTGTCCACAACCTCAAACAGTCACACTCCAAACTCCACTATGGCCAAGACCAAAGAGCTGTCAAAGGACACCAGAAACAAAATTGTAGACCTGCACCAGGCTGGGAAGACTGAATCTGCAATAGGTAAGCAGCTTGGTGTGAAGAAATCAACTGTGGGAGCAATTATTAGAAAATGGAAGACATACAAGACCACTGATAATCTCCCTCGATCTGGGGCTCCACGCAAGCTCTCACCCCGTGGGGTCAAAATGATCACAAGAATGGTAAGCAAAAATCCCAGAACCACACGGGGGGACCTAGTGAATGACCTGCAGAGAGCTGGGACCAAAGTAACAAAGGCTACCATCAGTAACACACTACGCCTCCAGGGACTCAAATCCTGCAGTGCCAGACGTGTCCCCCTGCTTAAGCCAGTACATGTCCAGGCCCATCTGAAGTTTGCTAGAGAGCATTTGGATGATCCAGAAGAGGATTGAGAGAATGTCATATGGTCAGATGAAAACAAAATAGAACTTTTTGGTACAAACTCAACTTGTCGTGTTTGGAGGAGAAAGAATGCTGAGTTGCATCCAAAGAACACCATACCTACTGTGAAGCATGGGGGTGGAAACATCATGCTTTGGGGCTGTTTTTCTGCAAAGGGACCAGGACGACTGATCCATGTAAAGGAAAGAATGAATGGGGCCATGTATCGTGAGATTTTGAGTGAAAACCTCCTTCCATCAGCAAGGGCATTGAAGATGAAATGTGGCTGGGTCTTTCAGCATGACAATGATCCCAAACACACCGCCCGGGCAACAAAGGAGTGGCTTCATAAGAAGCATTTCAAGGTCCTGGAGTGGCCTAGCCAGTCTCCAGATCTCAACCTCATAGAAAATCTTTGGAGGGAGTTGAAAGTCCGTGTTGCCCAGCAACAGCCCCAAAACATCACTGCTCTAGAGGAGATCTGCATGGAGGAATGGGCCAAAATACCAGCAACAGTGTGTGAAAACCTTGTGAAGACTTACAGAAAACGTTTGACCTCTGTCATTGCCAACAAAGGGTATATAACAAAGTACTGAGATGAACTTTTGTTATTGACCAAATACTTATTTTCCACCATAATTTGCAAATAAATTCTTTAAAAATCAGACAATGTGATTTTCTGGATTTTTTTTTCTCATTTTGTCTCTCATAGTTGAAGTGTACCTATGATGAAAATTACAGGCCTCTCTCATCTTTTTAAGTGGGAGAACTTGCACAATTGGTGACTGACTAAATACTTTTTTGCCCCACTGTATGCTTAAAGTATACCACAAGTACACTTATCGATATACTGCCATTGTACTAGTTATATACTTCGAGTCCCTATTTTTAGTTTATTATTGTATACTTTAAGTATATCGTTATAGTCGGTCGGTCAGGTTCAATGCCCAAACTGATAACCTGCATCATCAGTTTTTCTTTCACTAATCAGACACAAGGTACACCACCACTCTTGCCGGAGCAGTTGGGGGTTAGGTGCCTTGCTCAAGGGCACTTAAGCCAGTCCTGCTGGTCCAGGGAATCGAGCCAGCAACCTTTTGGTCCCAAAGCTGTTTCTCTAACCATTACGCTATGGCTTCCCCCTGCTACTGTTATAAATGTTGGTTATTTCACTAGTTTACTTGTTATACTTTAAGTTTGCTTGGCATATTACTTGTAGCTTACTATTTATATACTGGAAATATACTCCTTAAAGTATTCTTAAAGTTTACTCAGACTGTATGTACACAAGAGTGTGATGCATTTACAAAATCACAAGACAGAATGTAGAAAACAAGTTTGATATATTTTCAAACATTTAAAAAACAAAGACCTATGAAATCAAGTCCTTCCTTACTGGAGAAAATGAAAGGAAAAAGTGCACATTTGCATGTAAAAATGTAAACATAATGGCCTCTTCAAGATCAAGTCCTTATTTGTAAAAAGTGGTAAAGCAAAACTTGTGCATATGCTTGTAAAAATGTAAACATAGCATCTTCAACTGAGAACTAAAGTCCTTCCTTGTCAAAAAAGGTAAAAGTGCACACCTTTGGAACCAAAAATAAATAAGTCAACAGTTTTTCTGCTTTTGTGTATGATTTTAAGGTACATAAAGTTAATGAAATTGAGCACACATACTATATACTGTAAAGTTTTAAACTCCAGCATTATATTATATTAATATATAAATTAAATGTTAAGCATCAGTCAATGACTTGACCTTATTATGCACTTGGAGCAAGATATACTAAGTATTAGTACTTTGTGGCAGAAAAACGTAAAAAGTATAAGTTTTAGTATTAAAGTATAAGTGTAAGTCTTAGTATAAATGTACTTAGTCTTAGACTTTTGTTTATACTTTTCAGTATAAGCCAAGTATACTTCACTATACTATTCTTAAGTATATAAAATATAGTTTATAAAAAGTCAACTTCAAGTGTACTTCCTCAGTTATATGGCCCTTTTCCACTCCCCTTTTTCAGCTCACTTCAGCTCGCTTCAGCTCGCTTCAGCCCGACACGGCTCGCGTTTCGACTACCAAAAACCAGCACGACTCAGCTCGCTTCAGCCCTGCTTAGCCCCTAAAACTCGCACCGTTTTGGAGTGGGGCTGAAGCGAGCCAAGCCGTGCCGAGTGAGGTTGGGGGCGTGAGCAGACACTCCCCCGTGCACTGATTGGTGAGGAGGAGTGTCCTCACATGCCCACACACGCCCCGCGAGCGCGCTGGGATCTGTAAACACCGCAAACCCGGAAGAATAAGAATTACGAATTACGAGAATTTCTGAAGCCTTATGCGCCTCGCCTCATCTATACGCTCTTGCCAGTATCTGTCTGCGTTGTCGGTGACAACAAGCCACAGCACCAAGACCAGCAACACTAACGACTCCATGTCCTCCATGTTTATTGTTTACTATTCGGGTCGTGAGACTACCGCTTAAAAGATCACTGAATCAGTGACATACAGAGCATCGTGGATGAGTTCGCGGAGCGCAAGGCTCGTCGTATGCCCTTCAAATAATGCGCGCAGTAGGCTATTGATGTTTTATTATGAGCCATGTACAGTATGTCACCTAATGTTTTTTTGTTTCTGAGCACAGATGTGCGGTCAGGGTAGGCAGGGTAGGCACTGCCTACCTTAGGTAAATTTCATTAAAATAAAAACCAACACGTGTTTTTAAAAAATATATTGTTGAGAGTTCACAATGTGCAATATGGGTTTTTGATCGGTCTTCGGAGACGTAAATGTACTTTTAACAACTCATTTGTTCCAACTCAATGTTTTGGAACAAATGAGTTGTTAAAAGTACATTTACGTCTCCGAAGACCGATCAAAAACCCAAGTTATCGCACGACGCAAAGCACCCAGGCTTTGGCAGGTTGTCGCGGGAACGCGCAATCCTCCGCTCGCATTTCGAAGACCAGGGTAGGCTCCCTTTGGGTCTGCCTGTCTTGACTTCAACGCTGCCAATATAGGGGGGTTGCGCATGCGTATTATGTATCGCATAGACGGTCTATGGGGAGCAAAAGCTCAGCTTTTGCCGCAGCGGGAATATGCGAGCCAATCACAGCGGTCAAAATGAAAAATTGTTACATTGCACATGAAGTGCCTATACTGTGTGCTATATGCCCCACACACTGTATTTTGAGCACGTTAGCGAAAACTTCACAGGTGAATATGTCTACAATTGCACACTTAAAGTGTTTCAACAAACTTGATTACCAGCAGAAGTTGCTTACAATCAATCGAGGTAGGCCAACACCCCCTCTTAACGATTTCCATCAGTGAAAGGGGCAGAAAATTGTACGTACATTCCAGCCGGAATGGTACAACAGAAAAGAGTGGCTTTGCGGGTGTGAAGTTAGCAAGTGTCTGTTCTGCTTCCCCTGTCTGCTGTTCTCCAAACAGCGTGACAATGTGTGGGTATGTGCCGGCTACACTGATTTAAACAACCTGCCCACTGCATTGGCCAAACATGAAAGATCAAATGTACACATCCAAAATCAAATAGCATTGAAAACATTTGGGAAGGGGACTCCAATAAATTTAGCTTTGGACGAGGCCAGTCGACTGCAAATTTCCGTGCATAATGCAAAAGTTCGCGAAAACCGTGAGATACTAAAGGATTTGATTCGTGCCACTTGCTACCTTGCCAGGCAGGAGCTAGCATTTAGGGGGAGGGATGAAACCACTGATTCAGCTAACAGGGGGAATTATGTGGAGTTGTTAAACGCATTTGCGGAGAAAGATGAGCGTCTGAAGATGCATCTTGAAACATCATCGGTTTTCAGTGGTACATCTACCATAGCACCATCTAGCGTCTGTCTTTGAAAATAACGATTTGATTTGCTTTGATTTTTTTCCATCATTATTTTGAGTATAGGCCTACTATCTATCTATCTATCTATCTATCTATCTATCTATCTATCTATCTATCTATCTATCTATCTATCTATCTATCTATCTATCTAATCACAGCATGAAAAAGTGCACAGCATGTGTCACTGCCTACCCTGCCATAGGGCTCACCGCACGCCACTGTTTCTGAGTTACATGTTCGTTTGAAGGACTTAATGTACAAAATAACATAGTTGCACCCCGTAGTGTTGAAATTGGTAAACACAGTGCATTCAGTGAGGTTTGCACCACCCTCCTTTTATTTCTGACTCTTCCTGTCACCGTTGCAACCTCTGAGCGCTCATTCGTATGCCCTTCAAATAATGTGCGCAGTATAGGCTATTGATGTTTTATTATGAGCCATGTACAGTATCCTAATGTTTTTTGTTTCTGAGTTACATGTTCGTTTGAAGGACTTGATGTACTAAATAACATAGTTGCACCCGGTAGTGTTGAAATTGGTAAACACCGCAGTTGCGGACATTTTGTAGCCTAAAATGATGTTATGATAAGCTTTAATAAAGGGCCCGGTCATTTGCCCCGCCCCCGGCCCGGCTCTGACTTGTTCCGCCACTGTCACTGATGTCACTGTTTGCGCTGCTTAACGACATCACGTGACGTCCACCCACTTTCGCTAACTCCACCCAATGTGTCCACCCACTTCCAGCCAGCACGGTTCAGCGCGGTTGTAGTCGAAATGCAACTCCAACAGCCCCACTCAGCTCGACTCAGCACGGCACGGCTCAGCTGCGTTTGTAGTGGAAAAGCGGCATTAGTAAAAAATAAGTATACTCATAGTCAGGGGCGGTTCTAGCCATTTTGGGGCCCTAGGCAAAATACAGACATGGGGCCCTCAAAAGTCAGTCTTGAAACACACATACAGAATAATGGTCATCCCTACTTGGCACATGCCATATCCCCTTGCTGTAAATTCAGAAAAAAAGATAGCAAACTGCCACTAACAATGTGCCCCAAATAAGCTCCACAGTGAAGCAGGTTTGAGATTACTCCAGCATTTGCCAAAATTCTGACAGTGTTTATTGCTCAGATCAAACCAGAAAGAGAGAGCGACAAGGCAAACAACAGAAGAGACAGTAGAGAGAGGGAGCCAATTTTAAGAGTCAATCTCCATATTTTAATAAAACAAGGATATCTGAAATCCAATTATTATTTTTACTCCACAGATACATATTACCAGATATAAAATGATCTTATTCTTATCAGAAGTAGAACACAAATGGATCCATATTACCAGATACACATTACCAGAGATACAAAATGATCTTACTGTTATCAGAACTACAACACAAATTGATATTACTCTATCAAAACCTCTACATTTCAATGGGATAAGACTGATGCCAAGATAAATGTATGAGAGAGAGTGAGTTTGTGTGTGAGAGAGAGTGAGGGAGGGAGGGAGGGAGGGAGGGAGAGAGAGAGCCATTTAGTGACAGGCAATACAGTGGTTGAGAGACAGATACAGAGGGATTGTGAGTTTGTAAAGGATGCAGCCAGTACATTATTCAAATCGCCTGAGTCTGCTACAGCCTCAACCTCCGCTGTTGAGGTTGAGGCTGTAGCAGACTCAGGCGATTTGAAAAATGTAGTTAGTTTCAGAAGTGCAGCTGCATTCTTTTTGCTTTGTGCCCTTTTTTTCATTTAGCGCAACCACTCTCATAACTGCACTTCATCTTGTTTACACTTCCTGCTGCTTTGGTTTGAATTCCCGTCGCGCACCTGTCTACGTCGTCAGATCATGGACTAGTCCAATGTAAAACAACCAGGGGGGCGTGCTGGGACAAATACTATATACACATGAATTCGATATTCTGATGCTCTTTTGATGTGTTTTTCCATTTATATCATTGACTACTTAATATCAGAGACAAATTAAGATTACATATATATTGTTTGGTGTTTACCGTGACGGGGCTGACTGTTAGGGGCCCCCAGATTTTGGGGGCCCTAGGCAACCGCCTTGGTTTGCCTAATGGTAAGTCCGCCCCTGCTCATAGTACACTTGAATAAACTTCTTTTTGCTAAGGGCAGGCAGGTCTCGACTCGAGCATGTTGATGTTTCTGAAGCAGTAACTTTATGAAGCCCCTTTTACAGCCTCTGAGCTGCTTGTTAAAAGAGTTTTACAGGTTTTGTTGGTGACATTTTCTCCCAAATCTAAACTAGTGTTGTGTCACCAGTTCACCTCACACCAGCGCTGCTCAGCTGTGATCACACTGTCTCTCTTTAATAACTTTCATAACATCAGTTAGTTAAAAGAGTTCTCTGTATGTCGTTGTCTAAATATTGCTATATTGTGACACTGTTCACATGGTGTTTATATGTTCAGTGTTGTACAGAATCATTTAACAGAAAGCTTCTTACTCACCAATAACATTTACCCAGAGTGCATCACTGTAGTCTGTGTAGTAGACTGGGTTTCCTCTTCCAGCTCTGCACCAGTACTGACCTCCATCAGAGACTCGAACTGATCTGATGGTGTAGTCGTGTGTTTCAGTCTCAGAGCTCTGTGTGGGTGTGCTCCAGTAAAACTTCCATCCAGCAGACTGCAGCTTCAGTGTACAGTACAGAGTCACTGAGTTTCCTGTCAGTGCAGCTCCTTTAAGGTCTGATCTGAGTTCAGGTTTAGGTTTTTCTGTTAGAAATGAAACACAAGCTCAGGGTGTGAAGTCTTTACCGCACTAATCACTTCTACAGTGAAACACAGTATTACTGTCTCTGTGATGACGCGCCCTGTACATAAACAACTTTACCTTATGATGACTTTTCTATTGTTTTGGAATTTTAAACTCGACAGATGTTGAGGATGAAAATAGTGATATTAAATTTAAATGTTCACTGTGATCAGAGTGAAGGTCAAACAATAACTACTGTGTTATGATGCAGATCTTCAGTCTCTCTCTTCTCTATACCATTTTATTTCAAAGGGTGTATCGAGTAAAAGTGATTTTGAGTCACTGAAGACATATTGGAAATGTTACGTCTTGTTTTTTTTTTCTTCTGAACACTTGTATTTTGCCCAAATGTCAATAAAAGTGATTAGTGTTGCTGCCTGACATAGACAGACAGAAAAACACACACACCACTAAAATTATTTGAACACAGCAGAAATCTGTACCTCCCACTTTACCTTATTCACACAAAGTCCATCAGTCCCTCATTATTTCTCATCTATGAAAGTGTGAAATTACTTTACAGCAGTAATATGCTGTGGGCTTCTCAGGAACAAGTAGCCGACATGCAGTTATGTTGGAGCTGAATAATTTAATATGTAGTATTATGCGTGTAAGCAGTGATTTACACATTAAGCTGTTATTCCCTACATTCCACAGGATGGGATCAGTTCTCACAGTCTGTAATTTTTTCTAAAAATACACCTCTAATCTCTATCAAAGCACATCCTCATGATGTCAGGGACAAAGAATACCACTGAGAATATTTTTCTGGAAATCAGTCAGTTTCTATTTTAGCAATAATTAAAGACAAAAAAAAGAGACAAAGTGAGCCAACACAAAACAACACATTCAGACAAATAAAACAAACCATGCAGTTAATGATGAAAGAAACGCCACTGTATCATCAGAGGACAGAACGATCTGTCTGCACTTAGCCATAAGAAATAAACAAATGCCTCAGATGATGGAAGACTTAGTGCTTGCTTATGAGTGAGCACACACTGATATCAGCAGAAAGCTGTGAAAGCAATCATGAATTTTAATCAAATTTTTAAAAGGTAATCTCTCTTTTAACTATCGTGTGTTTTAATTATTGTGTTGTAAACAATGATGGTTCATCAGGAATGAGGATAATATTAATACATGAATCAAATTCAGCCTCATCTTCAGCATTATTATTGGTCAAGTGTGCTTGTATGTACAAGGAATCTGATTGACAGCAATACCCAGCACTTACAAAAAAAAAAGGAGACATACATGGATGTTGTACATAAGAGGATATAAAGGACAGCAGAAATAAGAACACAAACTTTTCAACTGCACAGAAACGTCTCCAGCACCAGTTCATCAGCACTCTACTAGAGAAGAACGGCTGATGTCCAAAAATAGTGAAATTGAATAATCTCCTTATTCTAGGAATGAGCCACTAACAATGACTGCCAACATGATGAGGATGAAACCGGAATTAAAACAGATGACTATCGACACTAATTAACTACACTAGCATTAATAGTATGACAAAATAAAAACATAATTACTTATTAAAATATAATAATTAAATCACATTAGCAGCTTCCTTTTAGCTCCCATATTGTGTCTAATTAATGTTTCACCATTAAGATGAAATGCTGCAGTGGGCCGTGAGTCCTCAGTCACGTGAAAAATGCATGTAAACACTTTCAAATCTCATCATCTCTAGCCGCTTTATCCTGTTCTACAGGGTCGCAGGCAAGCTGGAGCCTATCCCAGCTGACTACGGGCGAAAGGCGGGGTACACCCTGGACAAGTCGCCAGGTCATCACAGGGCTGACACATAGACATGACAACCATTCACATTCACACCTACGGTCAATTTAGAGCCACCAGTTAACCTAACCTGCATGTCTTTGGACTGTGGGGGAAACCAGAGCACCCAGAGGAAACCCACATGGACACGGGGAGAACATACAAACTCCACACAGAAAGGCCCTCGCCGGCCACGGGGCTCGAACCTGGACCTTCTTGCTGTGAGACGACAGCACTAACCACTACACCACTGTGCCGCCCCACACTTTCAAATGTTATTGAAATAGACAATATGTGAGATAAAACACACTCACCTGATACAGTCAGTGTAACAGCATCACTGGTCTGTGTGTATGTTGGGTCTGATGACTGTGTTCCTTTACATGTATAAAGACCTTGATGAGAGGTTTCAACATTATGGATTGTGTATGTTTTCTTTTCTGCAGCATCTCTGAGTTGTTTATTATCCCTATACCAGTGATACCACCAGGATCCTCCAGTCCGTATGTCACATGTGAGAGTGACGGATTCTCCAATGAACACATGCCCAGCTGGCTGTATGTTCACCTTCGGCTTTGGTCTCACTATACAAAGATAATAAATACTTCAATGATTACAGTATCGCAACATCAACAATTATTCACTGTCTTCCTAATTTCTTAATCTGTAGTGAAAAAGTAGAAAAGATGACGTACCGCTCACTATAATCGTGACTGGATCACTGAACTCTGAGTCATAGTTTCCCCTCTGTGCTTTACAGGAGTAATTTATTTGTCCTTCATTAGAGAGCGTCTCATTGTGTGTGTTGGTGTCTCGGGCTCCAGACAGGGGATTTGATTTCTGAGGATCTGTGTACCAGAGAAACCTCCATCCAGTCGACTGCAGATTACAGCTCAGAGTAACTGTGTCTCCAGTGTAGATGGAGCTCTGAGGATTCACACTCACAGTCGGTTTGGGTTTTTCTGTTGGTATGAAATTATCAGGGTATCAGAGCTGTTTTTAACTTCATAAAATAGGAATTATTTCAGTCCTTTCTGGACCTTTTGATTCAACATTTATTGAAAAAGCTACAGTTGAATGATTTTTCTACAAAGTATGTACGCAGCTCTTTAGATAAAGATGCATTTGTCTTTATGAAATTCACGACTGAACTGAAGTTCATTGTATTTATATTTAAGTTTACTTTTTCCATGTGTTGTTTGAAACTGTTGTGTTAAATTTGCACATTTGTGTTCATGTACAAAAAAAGAAATCATTTCAGGTGTCAATCACATGACTTTGTATCCAGTGAAGCCATGATAGAGATCTTTTCTAAAACAAGCACTTTTTAGCGAACAATTAATGATCAACTAGTTTTTTTTCTTGTTTTTTTTTTTTTGCCAGTAGAATGGTAACAGTGCTATCGGCCCGATTATCAAGGGCAGAAGATTTGATGAAAACCAGACGGGCCTGTAGGTAATTTTGCAGGAAGGTATGGGATCAGAGTTTCCTTATAGTTCTCATAGTGTAGAACCCAAAAACCCTGGCTGACAGACCCAAGACAGCATGTTGTGTAAACTAAACAAGTTAACAGGCATCACAGAATTCAGCAACTTGTGAAACACAACAGTTATTAGTACAATAAATGTCCTGAGATGTGTCTGCAAATTTGATGAGCGTTTCATACAGCAGGATAAAGATGATTTTTTTTAGTTTTGCTGTGTCAGTATATGGAATTAAGGTAGAGGCTAATTTTGTGTGTGTGTGTGTGTGTGTGTGTGTGTGTGTGTGTGTGTGTGTGTGTAAAAAAAAAACTACTTGTATGTGCGTGAGGCAATTGAATATTTAATAATTAAGATGAAATGCTGCAGTGGCCCATGACAGAGTCCTCTGTCACATGTGAAAAATGCATGTAAACACTTTTAAAATTTTAATAAAATAGACAATATGTGAGATAAAACACACTCACCTGATACAGTCAGTGTAACAGCATCACTGGTCTGTGTGTATGTTGGGTCTGATGACTGTGTTCCGTTACATGTATAAAGACCTTGATGAGAGGTTTCAACATTACGGATTGTGTATGTTTTCTCTCCTGCAGCATCTCTGAGTTGTTTATTATCCCTATACCAGTGATACGACCAGGATCGTCCAGTCTGTAGGTCACATGTGAGAGTGACGGATTCTCCAGTGAACACATGCTCAGCTGGCTGTATGTTCACCTCCGTCTTTGGTCTCACTATACAAAGATAATAAAAACTTCAATGATTCCAGTATCGCAACATCAACAATTCTTCACAGTCTTCCGAATTTCTTAATCTGTAGTGAAAAAGTAGAAAAGATGACGTACCGCTCACTATAATCGTGACTGGATCACTGAACTCTGAGTCATAGTTTCCCCTCTGTGCTTTACAGGAGTAATTTATTTGTCCTTCATTAGAGAGCGTCTCATTGAGTGTGTTGGTGTCTCGGGCTCCAGGGGGCAGGGGATTTGATTTCTGAGGATCTGTGTACCAGAGAAACCTCCATCCAGTCGTCTGCAGATTACAGCTCAGAGTAACTGTGTCTCCAGTGTAGATGGAGCTCTGAGGATTCACACTCACAGTCGGTTTGGGTTTTTCTGTTGGTATGAAATTATCAGGGTATCAGAGCTGTTTTTAACTTCATAAAATAGGAATTATTTCAGTCCTTTCTGGACCATTTGATTCAACATTTATTGAAAAAGCTACAGTTGAATGATTTTTCCACAAAGTATGTACGCAGCTCTTTAGATAAAGATGCATTTGTCTTTATGAAATTCACGACTGAACTGAAGTTCATTGTATTTATATTTAAGTTTACTTTTTCCATGTGTTGTTTGAAACTGTTGTGTTAAATTTGCACATTTGTGTTCATGTACAAAAAAAGAAATCATTTCAGGTGTCAATCACATGACTTTGTATCCAGTGAAGCCATGATAGAGATCTTTTCTAAAACAAGCACTTTTTAGCGAACAATTAATGATCAACTAGTTTTTTTTCTTGGTTTTTTTTTTGCCAGTAGAATGGTAACAGTGCTATCGGCCCGATTATCAAGGGCAGAAGATTTGATGAAAACCAGACGGGCCTGTAGGTAATTTTGCAGGAAGGTATGGGATCAGAGTTTCCTTATAGTTCCCATAGTGTAGAATCCAAAAACCCTGGCTGACAGACCCAAGGCAGCATGTTGTGTAAACTAAACAAGTTAACAGGCATCACAGAATTCAGCAACTTGTGAAACACAACAGTTATTAGTCCAATAAATGTCCTGAGATGTGTCTGCAAATTTGATGAGCGTTTCATACAGCAGGATAAAGATGATTTTTTTTAGTTTTGCTGTGTCAGCATATGGAATTAAGGTAGAGGCTAATTTTGTGTGTGTGTGTGTGTGTGTGTGTGTGTGTGTGTGTGTAAAAAAAACTATTTGTATGTGCGTGAGGCAATTGAATATTTAATAATTAAGATGAAATGCTGCAGTGGCCCATGACAGAGTCCTCTGTCACATGTGAAAAATGCATGTAAACACTTTAAAATGTTACTATAATAGACAATATGTGAGATAAAACACACTCACCTGATACAGTCAGTGTAACAGCATCACTGGTCTGTGTGTATGTTGGGTCTGATGACTGTGTTCCGTTACATGTATAATGACCTTGATGAGAGGTTTCAACATTACGGATTGTGTATGTTTTCTCTCCTGCAGCATCTCTGAGTTGTTTATTATCCCTATACCAGTGATACGACCAGGATCCTCCAGTCTGTAGGTCACATGTGAGAGTGACGGATTCTCCAGTGAACACATGCTCAGCTGGCTGTATGTTCACCTCCGTCTTTGGTCTTACTATACAAAGATAATAAAAACTTCAATGATTCCAGTATCGCAACATCAACAATTCTTCACAGTCTTCCGAATTTCTTAATCTGTAGTGAAAAAGTAGAAAAGATGACGTACCGCTCACTGTAATCGTGACTGGATCACTGAACTCTGAGTCATAGTTTCCCCTCTGTGCTTTACAGGAGTAATTTATTTGTCCTTCATTAGAGAGCGTCTCATTGAGTGTGTTGGTGTCTCGGGCTCCAGGGGACAGGGGATTTGATTTCTGAGGATCTGTGTACCAGAGAAACCTCCATCCAGTCGTCTGCAGATTACAGCTCAGAGTAACTGTGTCTCCAGTGTAGATGGAGCTCTGAGGATTCACACTCACAGTCGGTTTGGGTTTTTCTGTTGGTATGAAATTATCAGGGTATCAGAGCTGCTTTTATCTTTACAACATAAGAATTAGTTTTGTCCTCTCTCTGCTTTCTGATTCAACATTTATTGAAAAAATTACAGTGGAATGATTTTTTTGACAAAGTTTGAACGCAGCTCTTTAGATAAAGACGCTTTTGTCTTTATATTTATGAAATTCATATTGAACTGAAGTGTAAAGTTCAAAGTGTTCACTGTTAAATTTGCTTTTCCATGTGTTGTTTGAAATTATTTTGTTTAATCTGCACTTTTGTGTTCGTATATAAAAAATAAATAATTTTCAGGTGTCAGTAACATGACTTTGTATCCAGTGAAGCCATGATAGAGATCTTTTCTAAAACAAAACTACAAGCACTTTTTACTTAACAATTAATGATCAGATATCCGTCCAATATTTGTAACCGCAGGGTCGCAGGCAAGCTGGAGCCTCTCCCAGCTGACTGCAGGCAAGAGGTGCAGTACACCCTGGACAAGTCACCAGATCATCACAGTAATGATCAAATTGTTTTTTTTTTTCAAAACCAGTAGAATGATAACAGTGTGATCAGCCTGATCATCTTGTTATAAACTCTTGTTTTATCTTCATTCATGATAATGATTTGTCCCATTACGGTCCTCATTTAAAGTGTTTGCAACAAACGAAATAACAAAAGTTTATTGAGTTTTTTTAAAGGTAAATAGGTAAATATTAAACATGTTTTGGTTACACTGCTTGTAAAGGATATGAAGTAAACATTTGTAAAATATTTCAGCAGAACTTGAGAATGATTTATTGTTTTACAATATAAATAATGGTGCAGGTCTGTTAGACCAAAGACCAACAAGTTTTGGCTGCTCCTGTTAGGGGTCACCACAGTGCATCTGTTCCACATATTTGATTTGGCATAGGTTTTACACCGGATGCCCTTCCTGACGCAAACCTCCCCATTCTATTCGGGCTTGGGACCGATACTAAGTATGCACTGGCTTGTGCAACCCCAGAGGCTGGGTATATTACCTAATCTGCATGTCTTTGAACTGTGGGGGAAACCGGAGCACCTGAAGGAAACCCACACAGACACGGACAGAACATGCGAACTCCACACAGAAAGGCCCCCGTCGGCCATGATGTTCAAATCTGGAATCTTCTTGCTGTGAGGCGACAGAGCTAACCACTGCACCACCATGCTGCCCTGTTAGGCCCATGAACACTGAGTGTAGAACAATAACATCGCCACACAAGGTTTAATAGATTACTGATAAACTTCCCACGAACATTTTCTGTGTTTTCATTTGCGTAGAGTGTTGAGAGAATACAACCCCAATTCCAAAAATTTGGAATGCTGTGTAAAACATAAATAAATCAGAATGTGATCATTTGAAAATCATGTAAACCCGATATTTCAATGAAAATAGTACAAAGACAACATATCAAATATTGAAACTGAGAAATATTAGGATCTCATCTCTCATCTCTAGCCGCTTTATCCTTCTACAGGGTCGCAGGCAAGCTGGAGCCTATCCCAGCTGACTATGGGTGAAAGGCGGGGTACATCCTGGACAAGTCGCCAGGTCATCACAGGGCTGACACATAGACACAGACAACCATTCACACTCACATTCACACCTACGGTCAATTTAGAGTCACCAGTTAACCTAACCTGCATGTCTTTGGACTGTGGGGGAAACCAGAGCACCCGGAGGAAACCCACGCAGACACAGGGAGAACATGCAAACTCCACACAGAAAGGCCCTCACCGGCCACGGGGCTCGAACCCGGACCTTCTAGCTGTGAGGCGACAGTGCTAACCACTACACCACCATGCTGCCCAAATATTAGGATATTTTGAAAAACACATGTTCAATTTGAATTTGATTCCAGCAACATATTTCAAAAAAGTTGGGACAGGTGCATGTTTATTACTGTGTTGCATCACCTCTACTTTTAACAACACTCTGTAAATGTTTGGGAACTGAAGAGACCAATTGCTGTAGTTTTGAAAGTGAAATGTTGTCCAATGTTGCCATGCAGCTGTAATCAGTGCAGAAAGCAGTTTGGCATCGTCTTACTGAAATAAGCAAAGAGATCTGAAAATGATGTCATCTGGATGGCAGCATATTGCTCTGAAACGTGTTTATATCATTCAGCATTAATGATGCCTTCCCAGATGTACAAGCTACCCATGTCATGTGCACTAATGCAACATCATACCATCACAGATGCTGGCTTTTGAACTGTGCTGATACCAAGCCGGATGGTCCTCTGCTCTTTAGCCTGAATGATGTGGTGTCCAAGATTTCTAAAAAAAAATTTCTACTTTTGATTCATCAGACCTCGGGATAATGTTCCACTTCACCTCAGTCCATCGTAAAAGAGCTCGGGCTCAGAGAAGGTGATGGTGTTTCTGGATATTGTTTATATCTGGTTTTAATTTGCATTTGTGGATGCAGTAATGAACTGTTTTCACAGATGATAGTTTTCTAAAGTGTTCCTGAGCTCATACAGTGATTTCCACTCCAAACAGCACAGTGGTGTAGTGGTTAGCACTGTCGCCTCACAGCAAGAATGTTCTGGGTTCAAGCTCAGTGACCAATGGGGGCCTTTCTGTGTGGAGTTTGCATGTTCTCCCGTGTCTGTGTGGGTTTCCTCCAGGTGCTCCATTTTCCCCCACAGTTCAAAGACACACAGTTAGGTTAACATGGGGCGGCCTTGGGCTGAAGTGCCCTCGAGCAAGGTACCGAACCCCTAACTGCTCCCCGGGCGCTGTAATATGGCTGCCCACTGCTCTGGGTGTGTGTGCGCGTGTGTTCACTACTTCAGATGGGTGAAATACAGAGGATGAATTTCACTGTACTTGAGTGTGCATGTGACAAATAAAGGCTTCTTCTTCTTCTTGTTCTTCAAATGTCTGTTTTTAATGCAGTGTCGCCTGAGGCCCCAAAGATCATGGGCATCGAATGTTGGTTTTCATCCTTGTCCCTTATATACAGTGATTTCTCTGAATCTTTGAATGATATTATGTACCATAAATGATGTGATCCCCAAATTCTTTGCAATTTTAAATTGAGGAACATTATTCTTAAACCGTTGTGCTATTTGTCTTTCACAGAGCAGTGAACTCCTCCCCATGTTTACTTCTGAGAGACTCTGCCTCTCTGGGATGCTCTTTTGATATCCAATCATGTTACTGACCTGTTGTCAATTAACCAAATTAGATTTTTTTTTTTTTAGCATTACACAACTTTTTCAGCCTTTTGTTGCCCCGTCCAAACTTTTCTGAAGCATGTTGCTGGCACTAAATTCTAAATGAGAATATATTTTTGCAAAAAACAATACAATTTCTCAGTTTCAACATTTGATATGTTGTCAGTGTACTATTTTCAATTAAATATAAGTTTTCCATGATTTGGAAATCATCCCAGTCTGATTTATTTACATTTTACACAGTGTTCCAAACTTTTTGGAATTGGGGTAGGAGATGAGAGTTGAGTCGATGAGCAGATTTGTGTTAAATTTTCACAAAGATGTATTTTAGTGTGTGAATCAAATAAGTCCCCAGTGCATGTTCTGCACATCATGGCCTTTCAATCTTGTCTCAGGCTAACCTAAAACCTTCAACCCTATACACATAATTCATATACAAATGTGTGCAAAAGCCTATTGCTTGAAATTCTTGTACAATGCCTTGAAAAAGGATTCATACCCCTTGAACTTTTTCACATTTTTCCACCTTACAACCACGAACTTAAAAGTTTTTTATTGAGATTTTATGTGATAAACCAACACAGAGTAGCACATAATTGTGAAGTGAAACGAAAATGATAAATGGTCTTCAAAAGTTTAAACAAATAAAAATCTGAAAAATGTGGTGTGCATTAGTATTCAGCCCCCTGTACTCTGATACCTCTAAATATAATCCAGTGCAATCAATTGCCTTCAGAAGTCATCTAATTAGTTAATAGAGTACCTACTGTGTGTAATTTACTCTCAGCATAAATACACTTGTTCTGTGAAGGCCTCAGTGGTTTGTTAGAGAACACTGAAGAACAAACAGCATCATGAAGACCAAAGAACTCACCAGACAGGTCAGGGATAAAGTTCTGGAGAAGTTTAAAGCAGGGTTAGGTTATAAAAAAAATCTCAAGCTCTGAACATCTAAAGAAGCACTGTTCAATCCATCATTCAAAAATGGAAAAAGTATGGCACAACTGCAAACCTACCAAGACATGGCCATCCACCTAAACTGACAGAGCGAGCAAGGAGAGCACTGGTCAGAGAAGTAGCCAAGAGGCCCATGATCACTCTGGAGGAGCTGCAGAAATCCACAGCTTAGGTGGGAGAATCTGTGCACAGGACAACTATAAGTCATACACTCCACAAATCTGGCCTTTTTGGAAGAGTGGCAAGAAGAAAGTCATTGTTGAAAGACAGGCATAAGAAGTCCCATTTGCAGTTTGCCAGAAGCCATGTAGGGGACACAGCAAACATGTGGAAGAAGGTGCTTTGGTCACATGAGACCAAAGTTGAACTTTTTGGCCTAAATGCAAAGCGCTATGTGTGGTGGAAAACTAACACTGCTCATCACCCTGCACATACCATCTCCACTGTGAAACATGGTGGTGGCAGCATCATGCTATGGGGATGCTTTTCTTCAGCAGGGACAGGGAAGCTGGTCAGAGTTGATGGGAAGATGGATGGAGCCAAATACAGGGCAATCCTAGAAGAAAACCTGTTGGAGGCTGCAAAAGACTTGAGACTGGGAAGGAGATTGACCTTCCAGCAAGACAATGACCCTAAACATACAGCCAGAGCTACAATGGAATGGTTTAGATCAAAGAATATTCATGTGTTAGAATGGCCCAGTCAAAGTCCAGACCTAAATCCCATTGAGCATCTGTGGCAAGACTTGAAAATTGCTGTCCACAGATGCTCTCTATCCAACCTGGCTGAGTTTGAGCTATTTTGCAAAGAAGAATGGGCAAAAATTTCAGTGTCTAGATGTGCAAAGCTGGTAGAGACATACCACAAAAGACTTGCAGCTGTAATTGCAGCAAAAGGTGGCTCTACAAAGTATTGACACGGGGGCTGAATACTAATGCACACCACATTTTTCAGATTTTTATTTGTTTAAAATTTCAAAGACCACTTATCATTTTCATTTCACTTCACAATCATGTGCTACTCTGTGTTGGTCTATCACATAAAATCTCAATAAAAAACTTTTAAGTTTGTGGTTGTAAGGTGGAAAAATGCGAAAAAGTTCAAGGGGTATGAATACTTTTTCAAGGCACTGTATTCATTTTCAATTTAACAGCTATAGACACGATGCACCGATATCATAAAACCACATCACATTTGTTTATGTCATCATACTGGATGGAAAATGAATGGAGCAGCAGCTGACTCGCAAAAAATGAAGCATATATGTTTACATGCATACCGTAAGCGATTATCCATCCATTATCTGTAATTGCTTATCCTGTCCAGGGTCATGGGCAAACTGGAGCCTATCCCAGCTGACTATGGGCAAGAGGCAGGGTACATCATGGACAAGTTGCCAGGTCATCGCAGGGCTGATACATAGAGACAAAGAACCATTCACACTCACACCTATGGTCAATTTAGAGCCACCAATTAAGCAAACCTGCATGTCTTTGGACTGTGGGGGAAACCAGAGCACTTGGAGGAAACCCACACAGACACAGGGAGAACATGCAAACGCCACACAGAAAGGCCCCCATCAGCCACTGGGCTCAAACCCAGAACCTCCTTGCTGTGAGGCAACAGTGTTCACCACTACACCACCATGTCACTGCATAAATGATTCATTTCTCTACAATTGTTTGAGCAAGACATTTTATTTTGCATGAACAAACATATTAAATACTTTTATTCCAGTTGCAATTGTTTGAGACTACATGGGAAGCCCTTAAACATCTCACTGTGAATCAGAGATTTGCTTGGAGGCTACAGTGGTGGTATAATTTGTAAATTGCAAAGACATTGAAAGTAAAAAGTTCTGTTGGATTGTTTCTGAAATTTGTTGTTTAAGTCTAAATAGCTTTCACCTCTTCAGCTAGCAGCTTAGCAACTTTTGGCAGGAAATGGCAGACAATACTAATGTTGATTTTACATTACATTACATTACTGGCATTTTCAGATGCTCTTATCCAGAGTGATATACAACATACCCAGAGCAGCCTGGGGAGCAGTTGGGGGTTAGGTGCTTTGCTCTAGGGCACTTCAGCCATTCCTGCTGGTCTGGGGAATCAAACTGGCAACCTTTTATTTGATTTTAGAAAATACCTTTGATGCTCATACTTATGAGAAAATTAAAGAAGAGGGCAGAGATTGGTTTAGAGTCATGGGGAGATCCAGTGTTGACATTAAAAGCATAAAAATATCAACTGAAAAAAATGTATTACCAACAGTTTTGAGGTCATTTGTTTATATTTTCTGAATTCACAAATCAGCATGATCAAAATAAGCCAATATTCATGTTTTTTTGTTCGTGTACAACATTTTTATAGCTTGCAGAATTCTGAATAGCAAACCGCAAACTAATTTTCCAAGAGGGATTAAAAAGTTTCTGAAAAGGATGCAGTAACCATGCGTCTCTACTATCTCAGTTCAGAGATATTTAAAGGGTAAATAGCAAAATACTTCCGATCATCAAGTCCAGAGGATGAAACTGCATTGAAAACAACAGCTGATGAGCCATTTACAGTTGAAGTGTTCACTGCATAGCCATCTATACACAGTCAGAGTCAAATCTTTGTGATTTATCTCTGCAATCCACCTGTTTCTATTCGTAGGATCAACTGGTGCAGCTGGACTCCTGTAGAAAGATAGCCTATCTCTTGACTCATCATAATGACTGTGACACCCAACAGCAGAGCAGGAATTTATCATGATTTTTTGTTCAGAATCATACAATCCAGCCACTGTTTGTTTCCATCCAACATGGCGGTAAACTCAATAAACATGCCATGATGATGTCACGTGCACCACCTGCAGCATTGAATATATATATATATATATATATATATATATATATATATATATATATATATATATATATGGGATTAAATTAATGCCAAAAAGATTTTGAGCTTGTGAAATGATGTTTCAATTTGTAAAAAGTTTTGCAGCTGTAGAAATATTTTGTGCATGTGTGAAAAGTTTTGTTCGCACAGATATATTTTTGCTCTGTAAATACGTATGGTAACCTGGCAAATAAACAAGACTTGTAATACAGTGGTGGAAAGGGAAACAGAATTCTGAGGGGAATGGAATCAACTACTTGACCATCTCCCTCTGCTTTCTAACAACAGGAGCAGCTACCGAGCCTTATCAGCAAGCTACAAACTTGGATCAGTGCCATTTGGATGTTTAGTCAAAGATGTCAGCAAAACTATATGGACTGATCTAGAGGATGAGGTTGTAACTTTCCCCACTGAAGATCAGTGGAAGCAGCTCCAGAATGATTTCTGCTATTTATGGAACATTTACAACTGTGTTGGGGCAATAGGTGGTAAACACATCAGAGTCCATGCCCCAGTCATGGTAGTAGGAACTTCCACAAAGGATAGTTGTATCCTGATGGCTGTATGTGATGCCAGGGCATCAATCTATCCATTATCTGTAGCCACTTATCCTGCTCTACAGGGTCGCAGGCAAGCTATCCCAGCTGACTATGGGCAAAAGGCGGGGTACACCCTGGACAAGTCGCCAGGTCATCGCAGGGCTGACACAGAGACAAACAACCATTCACACTCACAGTCACACCTATGGTCAATTTAGTGTCACCAATTAACCTAACCTGCATGTCTTTGGACTATGGGAGAATCCGGAACACCCAGAGGAAACCCACGCGAACATGCAAACTCCACACAGAAAGACCCTCGTTGGCCGCTGGGCTCGAACCCAGGACCTTCTTGCTGTGAGGCGATGGTGCTAACCACTACAACACTGTACCACCTACAAATAAAATTGTGTTTTCAAAACCTTATTTAAGTAAAAGTATGTAAGTATTATCAGCTTTGGAAATTCCCCTTATTGAGTTCAGGACAATAGGCTCAGCTGCCATGTGTTGGAGTTTACCCCAGTGAATGAGAGGGTCGCCTCTCTGTGCCTTCGGATTGGGGAGAGGGCTCTTGCTGTTGTTTGTGCCTACGGGCCGAATAGCAGTATAGAGTATCTGGCCTTCTTGGAGTCCCTGGGAGAGGTACTGAGGGGTGCTCAGACTGGGGACTCCATTGTGCTACTGGGGGACTTCAATGCTCACGTGGGCGATGACAGTGACACCTGGAGGGGCGTGGTTGGGAGGAATGGCCTCCCCGATCTGAACCCGAGTGGTGTTTTGTTATTGGACTTCTGTGCTAGTCACGGTTTGTCCAAAACAAACACCATGTTCGAGCATAGGGGTGTCCATAAGTGCACGTGGCGCCAGGACACCTTAGGTCAGAGGTCGATGATAGACTTTGTCATTTCATCTGATCTCCGGCCCTATGTCTTGGACACTTGGGTGAAGAGAGGGGCTGAGCTGTCAACTGATCACCACCTGGTGGTGAGTTGGATCCACTGGTGGAGGAGGAAGCTGGACAGACCTGGCAGGCCCAAACGTATGGTGAGGGTCTGCTGGGAACGTCTGGCCGAGCACTCTGTCGGGGGGGGGGTCTTTAACTCCCACCTCCGGGAGAGCTTTTCCCAGCTTCTGAGGGAGGGGGGGGACATTGAGTCTGAGCGGACCACGTTCTCTACCTCCAATGTGGATGCAGCTGTTCGGAGCTGTGGCTGCAAGGTCTCCGGTGCCTGTCGTGGCGGCAATCCCTGAACCCGGTGGTGGACACCAGAAGTAAGGGATGCCGTCAAGCTGAAGAAGGAGTCCTATTGGGCCATGTTGACCTCCAGGACACCTGAGGCAGCTGACGGGTATCAGCAGGCCAGGCGTGCCACAGCTCAGGCAGTTGCGGAGGCAAAAACTCGGAACTGGGAGAAGTTCGGGGAGGCCATGGAGAAAGACTATCGGTCGGCCTCAAAGAAATTCTGGCAAACCGTCCAGCGCCTCAGGAAGGGGAAGCAGTACTCTGCCAACACTGTTTACAGTGCGGGTGGGGAGCTGTTGACCTCGACTGGGGACATTGTCAGGCGGTGGAAGGAATACTTTGAGGATCTCCTCAATCCCACTGTCATGTCTTCCATTGAGGAGACTGAGGCTGATGACTCAGAGGTGGACTCGTCCATTACCCAAGCCAAAGTCACTGAGGTGGTTTGCAAGCTCCTCGGTGGCAAGGCACTGGGGTGGATGAGATCTGCTCTGAGTATCTCAAGTCTCTGGATGTTGTGGGGCTGTCTTGGTTGACACGCCTCTGCAACATCGCGTGGCGGTCGGGGACAGTGCCTCTGGAGTGGCAGACTGGGGTGGTGGTCCCTCTTTTTAAGAAAGAGGACCGGAGAGTGTGCTCCAATTATAGGGGAATCACACTTCTCAGCCTCCCAGGGAAGGTTTACTCCAGGGTACTGGAGAGGAGAATTTGACCAATAGTCGAACCTCGGATCCAGGAGGAACAATGCGGTTTTCGTCCTGGTCGCGGAACACTCGACCAGCTCTATACCCTTCATAGGGTGCTCAAGGGTTCATGGGAGTTTGCCCAACCAGTCCACATGTGCTTTGTGGCTCTGGAGAAGGCATTCAACTGTGTCCCTCGTGGTATTCTGTGGGGGGTGCTTTGGGAGTATGGGGTTTGGGGCTCTTTGCTAAGGGCTGTCCGGTCTCTGTACGAACGAAGCAGGAGTCTGGTTCACATTGCCGGCAGTAAGTCAGACCTGTTCCCAGTGCATGTTGGACTCTGGCAGGGCTGCCCCTTGTCACCGGTTCTGTTCATAATTTTTATGGACAGAATTTCTAAGCGCAGCCAGGGGCCAGAAGGAATCCTGTTTGGGAACCACAGGATTTCATCTCTGCTTTTTGCGGATGATGTTGTCCTGTTGGCTTCTTCAAACCAGGACCTTCAGCATGCACTGGGGCAGTTTGCAGTCGAGTGTGAAGCTGCTGGGATGAGAATCAGCACCTCCAGGTCCGAGGCCATGGTTCTCGACTGGAAAAGGGTGGCTTGCCCTCTCCAGGTTGGTGGAGAAGTCCTGCCTCAAGTGGAGGAGTTTAAGTATCTAGGGATCTTGTTCACAAGTGAGGGAAGGATGGAGCATGAGATCGACAGGCGGATCAGTGCAGCCTCCACAGTGATGCGGTTGCTTTACCGGTCTGTCGTGGTGAAGAAGGAGCTGAGCCAAAAGGCGAAGCTCTCAATTTACCGGTCGATCTATGTTCCGACTCTCACCTATGGTCATGAGCTTTGGGTAATGACCAAAAGAACAAGATCGCGGATACAAGCAGCCGAAATGAGTTTCCTTCGCAGGGTGGCTGGGTGCTCCCTTAGAGATAGGGTGAGAAGCACAGTCACTTGGGAGGAGCTCGGAGTAGAGCCGCTGCTCCTCCACATCGAGAGGAATCAGCTGAGGTGGCTCGGGCATCTTTTTCGGATGCCTCCTGGATGCCTCCCTGGGGAGGTGTATAATCACAGTATAATCACAGAAAAATTTTATGTCTCCTCCATGAGACAAATAATCAATAATGTACTAGTTAAGCTGTAATCGTTTTGCTGGAGGCGACAAATATTATCATGATGAAACCGTGTGAAATTATAACCAACGTTATGGAAGCTAGTTGGACAGATAATGGAATATAGTCATTGTGGCAGCAGGGACTTGGTTGGGCATCAGCTGTGGACGGAGAGGAGGCAGGGAGAACCAGCAGGTAACATATGATGAGTCCAGTGGCGGCTGCTGGTTTTTAAAACAGGGGAAGCCCATTTTACGCATTCATCGTAAAACCTGTAGGCCGGATATCAAAGCATAGAAAGGTGTGCCCCATTAGCATAGTGAACTAGACAACCCTACCTAGTGGCAGAAAGTATTTTTGCTTGTACATTTCATGTTATAGTCTGGCTTGCCAGGCTAGTGCCTCATATCCTTAATCAAAAATATCAAACATCCAAAAATCACTGGCTATTCAACGAAGAGCCTTGAACATCATACCCTGATATGCAACACAGAGTCTTTAACACAACACCCAGCTGTGCAACACATCCTTGAACATCTTCTGCAACACAGTCTGGAAATTCATAACCAGGTAGGCTATGCAACACACAGAACCTTGAATATTATACCCAGGTATAACCTATAACACAGAGCCCACCATTCTCTTAACATTACTGAACAATAAACACACTTCAGATTCATGAACATTATATGATGCACACTATTTATACACAAATTCTGCCCTCCGCTCCTTTTCCAGAAAATGGTCTGTGACCCTGTCATACTCGCTGGTTGTGCTTTCCAGAGACTTTACCAATTTCTGTTAGCAGCTAGCACTGCAGATCCCAATAAGGCTCAAGCTAGCCTACAACCAGATTGAACTACAAATGAAATAAACGAGTGAATTCACGAATGATCAAACTGATAGAATGGATGAAAGTTAACGGAGCCCAACGAGTAATATTTACATTTATTTACAGAGTAATGTACAGAGACATCAATGAGAAGAAACGTTTATATGAAAAGAAATTCGGACAGCACTTTGGCACACAACTACACTTTCTCGACATCCGCTAGGGACTGATCATGCTTCCGTGTTCCTCGCCGACGCCGAAGTACAGAGCCCGCCGCCCTCATGTCTTTCAAACACTACCATCCTTCATCAGCCCGGCTTCTTGCCCCTCCCACTGTCTTGTTAGTCCCAGAGAAGCCCAGCTTCCCTGGAAGTGACGATTTTGTGGATTTTAACCAATAACAACTAGCCGAAATTGGCTGTTCAGAGCCGTCTCATAGACTGCAACGGATACCCGGCTGCCAGCACATAGAGCCCATTGAAATAAGAAAGTTTACAGCTAGTGTTGCCAGATTGGGCAGTTTTAAGTGCATTTTTGCGGGTTTTGAACATATTTGGCTGGAAAACGTCAGCAGTATCTGGCAACGCTGGTTACAGCCTGGCAGCAAAGCGATTCTCGTAGCGAACTGCAAGTTCGTCAGACATCACACAAATAAGTTACAGGATAGTTATGAACGTAAATACAATCTTGGGCATATATTATGTTATGCAAGTTATTGTTTTAATGAGAATTCAACATCATAGATGCCGCAGTTTGGGGAGAGAATTTTAGGGGAAGCTCGGCTTCCCTTGTTGTCTCTGAGAAATCGCCCCTGGATGAGTCTCACCCTTGTTGGATTACTGGGAATTTATTTTTGTGTATCTCCTGTGTTCTTTCACGAGAAGCTGCTAAACAGAGAGAGAGAGAGAGAGAGAGAGATGAACAGCGAGCACTGTGTGTGTGTGTGTGTTGGAGGCAGTGGTTACGTTAGACTTTTTCATTGTCCGTCATTTTGACGGACAGGGTCGTAAAAATTCCGTCATTGTCCGTTATTATCTGTCATTTTATTTTAACTTTTAAATGACAATGTATATAGGCTATAAATGCTATATAGTTATTTAATAACTTGTGTTTTCATGGACTCATTTTCATTTAAAAATTAATTCACAGAACAAGCTTGTATTATTTAATCATTTATTTATGTATTTATGATGCAAAAAGATGAACAGAGATTCTGACGTTCGGTCACTTGTGAACCCATTTTCCCTCCGCTAAAAACATTGCGGCTGTTGTGCCTTAACGGGCATACTGTATGAACAATGTTATTTTACAACGTAGCAAGACAATTGCAGTTAAAATATGAAGAGTCCACTACAACGATTTAAGTGACAATCTAATTTGACCTGTTTGCGTGCACTGTAAAAAATGTCCGTAATTAAAAGGTACGAACTACCATATTCTTAGGAGGGAATTTTCCGTAATATTATTCTACGGATGATTTACCCGTATTTTGAAGAACGCAATGCATTGTGGGAGAGACTGTCTTCAGAGGGAACGCAGCCGCCGCTTGCTCGCTCTCTGCTGTCTAAGTGAGTTGGAGTACTGCACTTCTGTGGTAAATAGTATTATTAATAATAAGTTACACAGTTAATCAAATCATCTTTGTATGTAGTTCAATTTAATCGGCTACAGCCTGGAATCATGTCGTGAGTCTAGTCTTTTTTAATATCTTCCACGACAGCTATCAGAGCGGTCAAGATTACCAGCCAACTTGTGATGTCTTAATAGGCTAGGATCTACATCCCGTAAATGTAGGGTATCGGATTTCTATAGACTTACAACATACGTTATAGTTTTGTCTACATTATCATGACTCTGTTGTCCTGTTTCGCTTTTACTTAATTTTTAGCGTCCACAATCCGTTTGGCCGCCCAAGTTGCTAGCTAAGTTAGCTCAGCAAGGCTCATGTTGGTAACTGAACAGACGGTTAATAGCTATATTGCTGATCTCTGGGATCGCAAAATTCTTCAGAGAAAAGCCTGAACAACTCTTCCACCCAAGTGAGGTGGGTTTATAAATGTTTTATCACTGTGTTATTCATGATGAACTACAATGTATTTGTATGAGGCATACTGTTCTGGATGGAAAAATAGTTATTCAGCTATTCAGTATTTCTTCTTTTATTTCCTAACAACAGGAATCTGCTGCTGCCGCACTACCACTGCAAAGCACACCTTGCATCCTTACCATGGGTTTGTAATCTGTTTGATATTTAAAAAAAATATGTGTTATGGATTTGATTTCACTGTCTATCTTCCTCATTCCTCACATGCTTCTTCTCTCCTGTCTTTTTCTCCTGCTTCTCGCTCCCTTCTTTGTCTCTTCCTCTTTCCCCATTCGCTTTCTCCCTTCTTGTCTGTTCTGTTTTCAGAAACTCACTCTGTTTTGTTTGTGAAATAACTTTTTAATGGGTGGGCTTATTTCCATCAAGTCTTGTGTGCTAAAACTCTATGATCGGTGCATGAAGTAATAGAAGTTTGGAAGCCAGCACTTTCAAGGTGGCCGTGGAGTTCATAATTAAGTATCGTGTTCCACCCGTTTTCATTTGTTAATATATTCTCTTATGAATTTTACATGTTTAAGGTGATCATCATTACAAAATCGCCGTGGACCAAGAAGTCGTAAACAACCACATCAGCTCCATGATTGTAGCTCTGAGCTACACTTTTGCTGCATTTTATGTTTTTAACATAAAGTACCCAAAAGACATGGCTCTCACACTGGAGTTCATTCAAAGGTAAGCAACTCTTACTGTTATGTTTTTTTTTTGTTTGTTTTTTTTGGAGGGGGGGCACAAGCAGTTTTGCTGTGAAGGCTACTGTTTAGTACGGCAGACGAGCGACTTCGAGCGACTTTTGAGTAAAACCATGCAAATTGGTACACATATCCATCTTGGTATGCTGATTAATATTAGATATGGAGGCGTCGCGATGCTAAAGATGCTAAATTTTCAAGATGGCCACCAAATCCAATATGGCCAACCCATATTGATGAAACTATCAGGTATTTTGTTGTAAATGCATGAAAATTGATACAGTTAGCTCTTGATATGCTGATTAATATTAGAAGTAGAGGCATAGCAGAAAAAAAATCTGATTTCTCAAGATAGCCGCCAAATCAAATATATCTGACCCATATTAGTATAACCACCATGCACTTTGCAGTAGGAGCATGCAAATCAGCACAAATATGCTTCATATGTTGAGCAATCTAGTAGTTGGCCATATTTGATTTGGTGGCCATCTTGCAAATTCAGCTTTTTTTGTGACGTTTTTGTGACAGTTATTAATCAGCATATCAAGAACTGTGTACCAATTTCCATGCTTATACTACAAAGTGCCGGGAGGTTTCACTAATATGGGTTAGCCATATTTGATTTAGCGGCCATCTTGAAACGTCAGCATTTTTCGCAATGCCTCCATTTCTATTATTAATCAGCACATGAAGAAGTAACTGTGTACCACTTTCCATGCTTTTACTACAAAGTGCCCAGTAGTTTCATTAATATGGGTTTGCCATATTGGATTTTGCAGCCATCTTGAAAATTCAGCATTTTTCGCAACGCCTCCACATCTTATATTAATCAGAATATCATGAAAGATATGTGTACCGATTTTTATGCTTTTACTCAAAAGGGCACGGTTTGGCCCTTTTTTGTCGCTCATCCTTCGTACTATATGGTTTATTCAGCATCTTTCCTCCACATTCTTTGTCTATGACAGCCTATGGAAATGTATGGTAAATGGTTGTGACAGATCTTTTTTCCATAATGTATATGGCAGCCAATAGGACCATGTGAAAGAAAGTGGTGAAATTTGGCACACACATTCTAGACAGTCCCCTGATTCTTTTCAACAAGTTCTATTTTGACACCTCACACACAATTCAAAAGCTCAAAGTTTTTCAACTTTCAGCCTCTGCCAATTCTGATTTTGTGAGAATTGAAAATAAAGTGCAGCCCCATAATGCACACCGTTCCACTAGTGGAACGCTGTAATGGTCATTGTAAAGTTAACAAACACAGTACTCTACACTAGAAAAGTAGATCCACCGCGCTCCTGTTCCTCACTATCTGGTGCGTCACGGGAAAGGACTGAGTTCTAATCAGTGAAGAAAATCACTGGAGCATCTCAGATGTGGAAAAATCTTTTTCTGCTTTTATTGAGCAGTGCCAAACTAACGTTTCGACGTTACCGCGTCTTCATCAGAGTCGTTCATCGGGTTTTTTTCGACTCTGATGAAGACGCGGTAACGTCGAAACGTTAGTTTGGCACTGCTCAATAAAAGCAGAAAAAGATTTTTCCACATCTGAGATGCTCCGGTGATTTTCTTCACTGGACAGTACTACACTACTAACAGAGGGCCATTAGTACTGCACTACGACTTGGTCATTGCCATTCTGGTAACAGCAAATGTATAAGGCCATGTCTCAAAGGGTTAAATATTGTACTAACTATTTACAATTTGTTTTGCAATGAATCCATTAGGCTCATTTCATGTGCAATCAGACGCTTTGGGGCTGATTTTAATGAAACTTGATTTTAATGAATATTTACGTAAGTAATAAACCAATGTACCAAAGTATTGTATAGTATAGTATAAGTTTTGCAGCTTAAAATGTAGAATTTTTGGAAATTCAAAATGGCGGACATGAAGAAGATCCCACTTTTCATGAATGAAAAGTGCAATTTTCCGAGTCATTATGAATACTTAAAATTTCATGGTGGTGGTAAGTATTTGTGAACAAGGTGACATTTGTGAATGGGCAGAATTAATTCTGGAAATACAGTATTAAATACAGTGCGCCTTTAAGGTAGAAACAGACTAAGAAAGTTTTGATTAATAGTGTTGGACACCATACATTTATCCTTGATTATGTCTGTCAGGGTAAGTCACATAGAAATGGTTTTGATTTAGCTTGGAAGCTCTTTTCTGGCTCTACAAATTACACAACCAACATGGGATACAACAATCATCAGAATATTATGATAGATTATGAGATATTAAAATATTGTCATTTGAATTTTAAAAAGCTACATTAAAATGAGTCATTTTTCTACTTAAGTTGGGGTATTATAACATCTCCTGAAAGTTTGGTCTTTGGTCCTTGTCATATAATTTGACGTTTAGGGTGAAATAAGTTGTAATAAAGTAGTTGTAGTAGTACAGTAGTATCAGAGAAGGTTAGCCCACCTGATATACGGTACGTACCCAACCTGTCACTCCGCCCAAAATAGCATGAGCATTTTGGGTGGAGTGTCAGATGGGGAACTCCTGTCAGTTGGGGTACTCTTCTCTGGCATTACTCTATTACAACTTTACTACAACTCATTTCACTCTAGAAGTCGCATTATCTCTGCAATGACTCTAGAGACCAAGACCACACTTTCTGTTGATGAAATTGACATGATATCCTACCTATCCTGTCCTAGGCAAAAACTGACTAATTTTAAAATACAACTTTTTCTATATTCAATATTTAGTATATTAACATCTCATAATTCATATTCTGTTGCTCGCTGTATTCCCTGCTCTTTGAGCTATTTGTAGAGCCAGATAAGACATCATCCAAACAATCTCTGTGTGATTGATTGACATAAACAAGGATGAATGTACAGTGTACCACCCTCTTAATTAGACATTCTTAGCTTTTTCTCCCTTTTTATTGATGCCAGACTCAGGCAAACGTAGTTCTGGGATTCTACCTTCCCAGTAAAAAGGCATACCAAGTTTCAATAAAAGTTTCAAGTTTCAATAAAATCCGTGCGGGTCAGGCCCCAAAGTGTATGATTCAACTAGCTTGCATAAGCAAATTCTATGTGTTAAGTCATAACATCACTCCAACAGCATATCTAAAAATACTTTAAATATTCTTTTAGAGTTTTCCTGGGAATAAATCCAGAACGAGGGTCAAAGGCTGAGAAGAAGGGAAAGAAACACCCTCACTTGCCCCCAAGACTTCTGAAGTTCTTGTGTGAACTGAACAGTTTTGAAAACCCCTGGATGGAAATGTGAACATTTGCATGCATGTGCGCGCACGCGCGCACACACACACACACACACACACACACAAAGCTGAGTTTCTGCTGAGGTCTGGAATGCCCCTCAACTCCCACCCCTTAATCGTTTAGGTGCGTGTTTCTTTTTTTTTGTTCTTTCTTAAGAGACTTTGAAACCTGTTTGTTGGGAATCATAGACCTCACCCTTCAATCCAATTTAAAAGTTACAAATATCAAATCATTTTGTGGGTTTTGTATGTTGCATGACGTTCTTAAAATGACAGGGTGCTAGTCATAATGAATACTTGATGAAATTTGTGGTGGTGTTAAATATTCTTGAATTAATTATTTGTGAATTAACAGCATGACTTCCCATAGACCTGTCCCTTCAATCCAATTTAAAAGGTACAAATATCAAATCATTTTGTGTTTTTTGTATGTTCTTAAAAATGTCAGTGTGCTAGTCATAATGAATATTTGATGAAGATAACATCTCTGAATTCATAGCATGAATTATTGAAATAAACTACTAAAATGGCATCTCACCTTGTGTAGACGTGTGTAATGTACTGTATTAAAAGACTTAACTTTGTGTAGATGACAAAAACAATCTCTGTTTATATATATTAAACTATCACATATTGGTAATGCATATTCAGATTCATATATTTGTCCTTAAGACATTTTTTTCCTAGTTTGGACAGAAATCGACTTTATATCTAAGGGGTTATCAGTTTTCCACTAAAAGAAGTGTCTGTGAAAGAACCGAATTTACTGTAAATCCACAGAATTCTCCTTTCTTATAATGAAGGGGAATACATGTGAATGAACAGAAAGTTTATTGTAAATCTACGGAATTCTCCTTTTCTATAATGAACGGGAGTACATGTGAATGAACGGAGAATGTATTGTAAATCTACGGAATTCTCCTTTTTATGATGAACAGAAATACCTGTGAATGGACAGAGAATTTACTCTAAAAATACGGAATTCTCCGTTACAGAATAAACGGAAGGGCCGTAATGTAAACGGAGAAGTTACTGGTAATTTACTGCCAGGACTTTATCCGGTTTTTTACGGAATTTTTTTTTTACAGTGTGAGCTCAAACCTTCCTTCTGGCCCGCATGGATTTAAATTGGGAGCTCGCTTGTGCATAATCAAAGTCGTCAATGGAGACTGCTGCCAAGGCAATTGTCATTAAATTTTGCGTCTTTGCCTCGGACAGACGACTTCTCATTGACGTTTTAATTTTATTCTGAAGGCTGAACCCGCGCTCTGCTGCGACACTGGAGACTGGAATAACCAGCGCCACTTCAGCCAAAGTTCTGAAACATTTCTCCCAGGGAAGTGATCAGAAGCCGGCAAGAGCCTCTGAAAGTTGGATTTCCCGACCCTGCTAGTACTCTCTTCATAGGGAGGAAATCCTGCAGCATGCGGTCTTTCTGCACCAGTGGTGCAGCTGCACCCCGCGTCTCGGCTCGGCGGAGCCTGGAACCTGACACGGAAGGTCTTAAATAAAACGAAGTTGTGTTTAAATGTTAGTTTGTCTACCCGTGCTCTCATTAAAATGATAGTTTAGCAGATATTCGAGCAGTGATGTTCCTAAGCTTGCTGGGGAAGAATACAATAAATCGACATTTGTTTCATTTTAAAAACAAGAAAACAACTAGCCTAAATGAGCACTACTGCATTAAGACGTACAGGCAGGGAAACGACACAAACAACCCAATGCATCTCTTTTTTTAATAGCAAAAATGACGTGTCTTCTGCAGAGAAGGGAAACATTAATCCATCTCACTGTGCTAGTGGTTAGAAAAGTCAGAGCGCGGTCAGGAGCGCGATGGGGGGGAACAGCCTTGCGCAGTGGCTACAATGTATACATGAGTAGCCTATGCACTGAACATCAAGACTCGCCGCAACGTCGGCTCAGATTGAAAGTGACGGCAGTGAAGACTATGTATACTGTATGTAAGAAAACTCTGCCACAACTTGCCAATCATTTCAATTATATGTTTCATTATGTTTTCTCATCTCATCTCATCTCATTATCTGTAGCCGCTTTATCCTTCTACAGGGTCGCAGGCAAGCTGGAGCCTATCCCAGCTGACTACGGGCGAAAGGCGGGGTACACCCTGGACAAGTCGCCAGGTCATCACAGGGCTGACACATAGACACAGACAACCATTCACACTCACATTCACACCTACGGTCAATTTAGAGTCACCAGTTAACCTAACCTGCATGTCTTTGGACTGTGGGGGAAACCGGAGCACCCGGAGGAAACCCACGCGGACACGGGGAGAACATGCAAACTCCACACAGAAAGGCCCTCGCCGGCCACGGGGCTCGAACCCAGACCTTCTTTGTTCGTGTTTTGTGAGGGACAAGGCTGTGAGGGAGAAGGCTGGAAGCGAGAAGCCTGGATGTAGGGAGAGAGTGTGAGCACTGAACAAGCGCTCAGAGGGGCAACACCTGGGTATGAACCTGAAGTTTCAACAAAACCCTCTTCTCTTCTCCAAGTTTGTGCCTGCTTGCATCTTTATTCAAAGGGAATACAGAAAATTTACTTCACACTCCAACAGTGGACTGTTCGCTGTGGACAGAGAGGAGGTGTGAGAGAATTTTGTCTCAAGCTTGTGGTTTTAAGCTTCAGAATGTGTTGGGATTCCCGGCTTTCTATCTCTGGGGCAACAAAAGGTGTGAAGATGTCTGTCTCTGTATCCACAGTTATACTTTTGATACATTGTTGACTAGGTTAGAAAGACTGCTGTCCCATTTCAACATTGCATGAGCCTCGCACCTCCAGTCACACACTGGGGACACGGAAACACACACACCCTCACACACAGACAGACACACACCCCCACACACCCCCCACATACACAGACACACACAAACTGTTTTAGCTTGCTACATTTTTTTTTTTGAGAGAGAGAGAGAGAGAGAGAGAGAGAGGGGGGGAGGCGGCATGGTGGTGTAGTGGTTAGCGCTGTCGCCTCACAGTAAGAAGGTCCGGGTTCGAGCCCCGTGGCCGGCGAAGGCCTTTCTGTGAGGAGTTTGCATGTTGTCCGCGTGGGTTTCCTCCGGGTGCTCCAGTTTCCCCCACAGTCCAAAGACATGCAGGTTAGGTTAACTGGTGACTCTAAATTGACCGTGAGACACTATGGTTCACTATGTGAGTGTGAATGGTTGTCTGTGTCTATGTGTCAGCCCTGTGATGACCTGGCGACTTGTCCAGGGTGTACCCTGCCTTTCGCCCATAGTCAGCTGGGATAGGCTCCAGCTTGCCTACGACCCTGTGGAACAGGATAAAGTGGCTAGAGATAATGAGATGAGATATGAGAGAGAGAGAGCATGGTGAAAATGTTGTATTATTTAGAATGAATTTACGATTGACATACTTGGGAGGTATTTTAACATCAAGGTCCTTTCAGCTGAGCCTAAGTACATTTTGAGTTTAAATGTTTCCACGACCTCACGTAAATGTGATCATCTTGTGTTCTCCATTATCATTGTAAAGGCATTTGGCATGACAAACACAGACTCGTAATTAAGTAGTAAAACCCTTAGAATGTCATATGATGATTGCTAGTATGTCTGTTTTCTTTTGAAAAAATCATGGTAAATATGTTTTATCCAATGAGAATTCCCATATTGGGGCAGCCAATCAGAAGTCTGTGTTTCAAACAAAGACAGTCTTTTTACAATGATTTTAATAGGAGCCTGTGATGACCTGGCAACTTGTCCAGGGTGTACCCCGCCTTTCGCCCGTAGTCAGCTGGGATAGGCTCTAGCTTGCCTGCGACCCTGTAGAACAGGATAAAGCGGCTAGAGATAATGAGATGAGATGAGATAATAGGAGCCACCATTTTGTTTTGGTGTGGTCCTTGGGCGGTTCGCCCAAAAAAGGACCCGACTTAAAAACTAAAGGAAGAAACTTAGACTTCAGTGTTTTCCCAGAAATCACTCAGGCTTGCATTGTTTCTGTGCAATAAAAGCATTGAAGGCAACTTCTTTCATGGAAGTATATTTTTTGGCTACTTAGACCTCCATGACAGAGGCAGGTAGATACAGCAGGTAACATGTGATGAGTATTTATTTATTTTTGTGTGTCTCGTGTTCTCTCAGGAGAAGCGGGTAGAGAGAGAGAGAGAGAGAGAGAGAGAGAGAGAGAGAGAGAGAGGTTATACAGCCTGCACTGTGTGTGCATGCAGGCTAAGAGTAAAATTAACTTGCTAAATGTGAAAGGAAGCGAAATACAACAAACCTTGAATTGTCACAAGCCTGTCTCGCATTCCCTCATTTCCCCCAAACCATGTGCAAAAGCATAGCAAGCAACATAGGCTAATCATCATAAGTGTTATACAAGAGATGGCATGGCTACATACCGTTATTTATTTATTTATTTTTTTTTTTTTTGTGTGTGTGTTTCTCCTCTTCACTAACTACATTAGTCCTGTACAAAGTTGGAGGTAAGAGTTTCACCCACTCCCTCTACCTCAGGTTTCCAATGGAGAGAGCTGAGGTCAGCCTGTACCCGGGCCCCCTCCCCATCTCATACTTCTGCAGAGGAAATAGCCTGCCAAGCTCACAAACTAGAATCGGGACACTCACTTCAACAGGTTAATTGACCTACACGTGATATCACAAATATGCAAATGAGTGACAGAAAACTGATCACACAAATGTCACCATTCTAAGTTGCTTAATCTCCTCCATCAATCACTTTGCACAATCTGGAGGCAGCTCCTTAAGGAACATGGTAATGTAATTTCCAAAGCTGCTGTATATATTCTGGCCTACATGCTCCTCCTGGGCTAGCTTCCTCCCTCTTTGAAGTGTAGGCGTTCTGGATGAGGCAGAGGGAGTAGGTGTAGGTATTCAGGATGAGGTAAAGGGCTCAGAGGAGGTCTTGGATGAGGGCTCGGATGTCGAGGTAGATGGGCCAGGTGAAGGACCCGGATCAGATGTAGGGCTTGGTGAAGGACTGCTGATGACCTCTTCATTTGGTGTCAAGAACCATAGTGTCATGTTAACACCTGGCACGCAATGTGATTGTTGATATCTGATGCATGTAAAATTTGAAGCATTTTAGCTCCTAAACTCAAACGCAGTTGGTGCTGGCATTAATATGAAGTGAAGCAACATTCTGATTTCAGCTTTGCTGAGGCGAGAGGCAAGATGTAAAACAGCATATTATTCTTTGGAAAATTGATCTCAGTGGACCAATGATTGACAAAATTGCTTAGCCTGCTCAGGTGTCTGATAACCACTTGATAAACACACCATCAGAACTGTCCAAATCAGTTTTTCCAGCATTTTATGTAACCGTCTCAGACTTGTTTCCATTTATTTTTGAGGTTTCTACATCAGGTTTTAAAATGGTACTGATCTCTCCCCGACTGTTTTGACAAAAATATTTGTTACTATGCGGCAGCAATGTGGGTAATTGCAGACTTGGTCACTCTGCTTGTCTTGAAAACTTTCACCCATGTCACTGCTGACATGCCTATTGACCCAGTCATGTCACATCCCGTGGCAGCACGGTGGTGTAGTGGTTAGTGCTGTTGCCTCACAGCAAGAAGGTCCTGGGTTTGATCCCAGCGGCCGGCAAGGGCCTTTCTGTGTGGAGTTTGCATGCTCTCCCCGTGTCCGTGTGGGTTTCCTCTGGGTGCTCCGGTTTCCCCCACAGTCCAAAGGCATGCAGATTAGGTTAATTGGTGGCTCTAAATTGACCGTAGGTGTGAATGTGAGTGTGAATGGTTGTCTGTGTCTATGTGTCAGCCCTGTGATGACCTGGCGACTTGTCCAGGGTGTACCCCACCTCTCGCCCATAGTCAGCTGGGATAGGCTCCAGCTTGCCTGCGACCCTGTGGGACAGGATAAAGCAGCTATAGATGATGAGATGAGATGAGATGTCACATCCCCATTTTGTCCCAACACTGCCCCAACCATTCATGCATGTATTGCTTCTTGCAGGTACGAAGTGTTCATTTTTGGGGCATGCGAAACAGACGCACCAAACGGACTCAGGATGGATATGTGAGGCAGCCATCGTGCGCATGTTAACACATAGTATAAAGGAACTATATCTCTGCCCATAATGATCCATTTTTCTTTTTCTGGAACGGCAGCAGTACATGGCCATAGGGAAGTAATGAGAATGCACCATGCTAGAATCTTTTGCCTTCTGACTGGATGGTCAGTAGGCAGTGTGCTAATTGACTAGTTAGTAGGTACATAATTCTGGCATAATAAAAAACTGCCAAAATTCGTATTTGTAACTTGAATCACGCAAGCTTGTAACTTCAATGTCATGTTGTACATGAAGGGAGGGTTTTTGTGTGTCCATTCAAAAACTTGACATGTGTACAAAAGATGTGTGTGTGCAAAACCTTTTAACACACGCACAAAATATTTATACAGCAGCAATTTTTTTTCTTTTTACACACATGCGAACATCACAAGCTTAGAATCATTTTGACATGAATTTGATCTCATACATAGACAGTTATGGAAACAATTAAGAGACCACCATTGGTAATCAAACTTCAAAAGATTTTATATTTTTTTTTCCAACACTGTCATTGCCAAAATTCTCCCACTAGTTTATCTCTAAAATAATCTTTTTAAATTAAATATATATTGAGAGGAGTGGCACAGTGGTGCATCACAACAGGAAGGTTCTGGGTTCGAACCTTGTGACCAATTCAGGCCTTTTTGTGTTGAGTTTGCTTGTTCTCCCCATGCCTGGGTGAGGTTCTGCTGAGTGCTCTGGCTTCTTCCCACAGTCCATATACATGTGGATAAGATCAACTGACTACTCTCAATTGCTCATATGTATGAATGTGAGTGTAAATGGTTATTTGTCTCTGTGTTAGCCCTCCAATAGACTGGTAACCTGTTGAGGGTGAAGTCACCTGAGTTTGATTCCAGCTTCCCCTGTGACCCTGATAGATAAGTGATTTAGATAACAGATTGATGGACGTCTTGATAGAGTGCACAAATGAAGATAGATGTCAAATTGCACAAACATTATGTGCAAAAAAAATGCTATTAGAGGCAGGAGGAAAAAACGCTGTTTTCGACAGGAGGCAAGTGTATATCAACAATGCAAAACTCATTCTCACTGTCCATAATGAATAGTAGTAATAGAGGAAGCCTCAGTGCTAATCAAAAACAACCATTTGAATCAATCAGAGATTTTCTTGCATTTGAAAGCCCATCAAAGCTCTTCATAGGTAAGACAGAAAAGTGTCCTCTCTGCAAGCATTAACTTGGAATATAAGTAAACCATGCTGATCCAAATACTCATGGATATTTAGCACAACACAAATACAAGACGTTATATGCAACGTGTATGATAATGGTGTTCATTAAAAGTCACTGACATCATTCTATTTGCATATTTATCAAACCATAAATGAGCAAATGAACACATCCTTTCGTTTGTGTAATCAATTTACATACATGTTACCAGCTGGTGGGAAACAGGATTAAACAATCAAAATCATGCATTTTCCCCATTATTGTTTAGAAGCTCTCTCACTACACTGAGCTCAGGGATAATCAAGGTGACAGTCGATAAGGTCCAACTGTTTATTGCAGGAGGAGAAATAGAACTAGGCTTAGTTTTGTCAGATAAAATGTCATTTCCCCCATTACTATAATCTTATTTTTTATCTAATTTCATTGAAACTGCCATGAAGTTTATTGAATGTTATTAATACATTAAGATTGATGAATAATAGAGCATGCTTTTAATAATTAAAATAGCGTATGTCATCACTGCTCCTGCTGCTGTCTGGCTTCCACCAAAATACCCTTCTCTGCTGCACGAGTCTGTTACCCAACATGCTCTTGTGTTTTGGTGGCTTCCGTAAGCATGAGCATGATGTGCAACAGAGTCACACCACAAAAACAATGTTTGCCCTGTCATCAGGAGATTGTCAGTTTGAATCTCAAACTCACTGTTAGGCCACAGCCATCGATGGCCAGGAGGCCAAGAGACCAAAATTGGTTCTGCTGTCAAAGAGGAAGCATACTCTCTCTACAGACAGGGAGGCGTGGCATACTCCTATCAGCAACAGTAGCCAATCATGGGTGTCTATTAGCTGATGCATACAGAGTAGAGTGGATCGCGCTTTGCTTGGAGTGTGTGATGCCACTCCCTGATATTACATGACCTGCAGGTTGAACAGATGTAGTTGCTTGGCTTCAAGTGCCTCAGAGAAAGCATATGATAGCCTTTGCCCTCCTTGGTTGGTTGCTGTCATGTGATAGCAGAGAACTGCCTGATGAGTGGGAATTGGCCTCCCAAAGAAAACCCCAAACATAACATCTCATCTCATCTCATTATCTCTAGCCGCTTTATCCTGTTCTACAGGGTCGCAGGCAAGCTGGAGCCTATCCCAGCTGACTACGGGCGAAAGGCGGGGTACACCCTGGACAAGTCGCCAGGTCATCACAGGGCTGACACATAGACACAGACAACCATTCACATTCACACCTACGGTCAATTTAGAGTCACCAGTTAACCTAACCTGCATGTCTTTGGACTGTGGGGGAAACCGGAGCACCCGGAGGAAACCCACGCGGACACGGGGAGAACATGCAAACTCCGCACAGAAAGGCCCTCGTCGGCCACGGGGCTCGAACCCGGACCTTCTTGCTGTGAGGCGACAGCGCTAACCACTACACCACCGTGCCGCCCCCCAAACATAACAATTAGCATTAATTTGCACTATTGGATGGGATCCCTTTGAAATCTGGTTTAAATCTTGTCATATCACAGAGTTTTTCCTTGTCACCTCTGACTTGCTCATTATGCAAGTTAAAAAGTTTAAAATTTTATATCTGGATTTGTATCAAGCTGCTTTGTGACAATGTCCATTGAACTGAATTGAGATTGTCGAGAATACTTCCTCATCCTGCCCTGTAATTAAGTCCTATGCTACTCATTAGGAGGTTATGATTATTTGTGTATACTTCGCTCACCAGGTGGCAAAGCTAGTTATGCAGACCTACAGCAACAAAAATATTACTTATCAGAGGAAACATCAGTGAAAACTGTCGCCTGCTGCTTGAAAAGTTTGAACACAAAATATTACACAAAACAGTAAACTCATAGGGAGCGATTCTACCAGTTTACTCATCCCCTCAGGATATCAAGATGAACAAACTTACCTGACACAGACAGGCGAACAGGATTACTCTTTTCTGTGATCTGTGGGCCATCTACAGTCTGGGTTCCCATGCAGGTAAATGGAGCCTCATCATTCACCATAAAGGTGTATTCACTTGTCTTTATAGTAGAAATTTCAGTTTCATTCATGAACCAGATGTAAGTCCACTCGTCTTCTCCCTCTATTTCACATTTAAGGGTGACATTCTCTCCTCTGAATACTTCTGTCCCACCAGACTGCAGTGTGAGTGTGGCCTTTAGCGCTCCTGAAATGAAAAACGTCCCCAAAATGAAAGACGTCTCAGATTTACAGTCTTTGACACATTAGAAAGATTTATAACATTCCACTGGTCTCAAATTAAGAATGCATTTATCACTTATTATTTTACAAATTTTGAGATATTTGTTTTAATCATCTATGAAATGAACAGGCCGAGTTTTACGTAAATATTGAAGGCAAATAAAAAAAAAATTGCAATAAATGAAATGTAGATAAATCACCTGTTTGTGAACAGTGGATGAGTCCAGTCAGCACTAAAGTTCGGGAGAGAAACAGAAATGACAGTTTAATTCAGGGATAAAAAAGTTGGGGTTTGCTGATGAAGGAAAATAATGAACAATAGGGCGGTGTGAGGGCGGCACGGTGGTGTAGTGGTTAGCGCTGTCACCTCACAGCAAGAAGGTCCGGGTTCGAGCCCCGTGGCCGGCGAGGGCCTTTCTGTGCGGAGTTTGCATGTTCTCCCCGTGTCCGCGTGGGTTTCCTCCGGGTGCTCCAGTTTTCCCCACAGTCCAAAGACATGCAGGTTAGGTTAACTGGTGGCTCTAAATTGACTGTAGGTGTGAGTGTGAATGGTTGTCTGTGTCTATGTGTCAGCCCTGTGATGACCTGGCAACTTGTCCAGGGTGTACCCCGCCTTTCGCCTGTAGTCAGCTGGGATAGGCTCCAGCTTGCCCGCGACCCTGTTGAACAGGATAAAGTGGCTAGAGATAATGAGATGAGATGAGAGGGCAGTGTGATGTGGCCCAGTGTGATGCAGCTGTACTGTTACCATCCCAAAGTAGATTATTTTCAATTACTGTATTCTCTGTCTTGGAGAGTTTAATTCCTCTTATACCAGACAAATTTGCCATCAATTACAAGTTGAAGTTTATTCATGAATTGCATGCAGTACTTTCCAACTTTTCTAACTTTTCAATTTAGTTCCTGTTACTGCTGATGCTACAGCTGCTATAAACAGTTGTTCCTCTTTCACAGTGTCTGCTTTTTTAACACTTGAAGTTTCAAAAAAAAGTGTGAGCAAACTTTAATATAAACCTGTGATAAGCCTGCACTCATGTGTAGTGCAGAGCTGAAGTTTTATTGAAAACAATTCAAATCAGTCTGTGCCCGAGACTTGAATGATCTTAAATCCCCCAATAGATTTATTCAAATCAGCATCTATTCTGATCTGATGTTGAAGACGGTGCCATGTCTCGATGAATATAAATATCTCACATTTATAAACTCAGTCACTTGATTTCCTGTCTGCTTGGCACAGTCTCCTGCCTGAGGCTACGACCTGCAGAGTTTTATAGTGTATCTTATGGGGCGCCGTTTGTAAAGCATGTCCGTGCTGCCCCATAGTATCTGCAAAAGCAACTTTCTGCACTTTACAGATGATAAAGTGCAGAAAATCTCTCCAAGTAAATGCAGAATAAAATATAAAATATAAAATCCTAAACTGACTCCCAGTGCATAACAGCAGTTAAAAATATCAGCTTTATATGTTCTGCACAACTGAGACACACCAGGATGCACTTGCTGAAAATAGTGTTTGTTTAATTATTATTTAATATTTCCCTTATAAAATAAATTGGGTCGGATTTAAACACACCAAAAAAACATCAGAATGCACTGTTCACGTGAAATTCAGTTTCAAACCTTAGCTACAGACAAATGAAATAATCACACAGAACCTGATGACAGGACTCTCAGCCTGTTAATTCAAAACTTAATTCACCACCAATCAGTGTAATGAAGACACACAGAGAACATTTACTCACAGAGCATCACACAGAGTGGACGGAGCTCCATCCTGCCCTTCTGATGACTGACTGAATGACTGAATAAACGTGTGGCATCTGTGTTAAAGACTTGAAACTTCCTGTGTTCTTTAATACCAATCAGAGAGGGGGTGGAGGGGGAGAGGGTGCCATTATTTGGATTCATTACATGCAACACATTTTCTCCATCAACACAATAATTTCACCACTCATGATCCGCATTATGTGCATTATAGCAATGGTATAAGAAGTATCTCTCCACATACCCAAATATAATGGGGGAATAAAACAATAAGTACTGAAAGGGGAAGTGTACACACACGCATGCCCAGAGAAAGAGAGAGAGAGAGAGAGAGAGAGAGAGAGAGAGAGAGAGAGAGAGAGAGAAGCTGTTGTGGTTTCTGTACTAAAGACTAAAAAGTCTTGGTGTTGCTGACAGTAATAACAGTAACTGGTCAGCAGTAAGGAACATTTAGGTGTGATGTGTTTTTTGAGCCTAAAGTTTAAGCAGATCATCAGTTTTCCTGTTAGAGCTGTGAATAAAAGGCCTGAAATGAGTGATGTAAATTATTAACTTTCTCCAAAGGAGCAAATATATCGTTTCATTCACAGTCTGATGGTGTGAATGTTGCTGTCAGACAGGACACAAGTGAATAAACTCAGTGTGTCCTTTATTCAGGGCAAACCAATGATCTTCACCATAATTAAAAACAGAGGTCAGAGTACAGGAAGACAATATCAAAGTCAGCAGATCCATACTCCAAATAAAAAGGCAGGTACAACACACAAAAACAGATTTTCACAGAAACAGGGAACTAAGGCTCACTATTGCACTAGTAAAGCACTAGTGGCACTGAACCTCCACTGAGTCTCAGGATTTTCCTCCTTTTTGCATCTTGATTACTGTTTAACAATTTTCACTAAACTATCAAATAAAATATCCAGATCAGGTGAGCACAGCACTGGACTCAAAGCTTTTGTGTTATTGGGCTTCAGTTTCTGATTAATTCTACTTACTGCCCGTGGATGGTATGGACACATTTTGGGTTATTTCCTCTCTGAACTCTCTCTGTTGAGATGCATTTATTGGTGGCACACAGTAATGCGTCATCAGTGAGATGCTATAGATGTGAAAGTGACATCTAACATAATGTTCACCTTTCATTATGAGCTCATCTCATTGAGTGTTGATGGTGTTTGCGCTGAAAGCCATGGCACATGCCACAGAAACCAGCAGTGGTAGGAACATGCATCTGTGACTCTTTTAATTTTGACTTTCCTGAGAATGTGAAGCACAGAGCATTTCCTCATTTCTCTCTGGTTAAAGCCACACAGCTCAACTAGAATAGAAAGCAAACCACAAGAATATTTCATCTTTTAACTGCTATTAACTGGAAGTGAAAGTCACATATTTGCTGAAGAATAGATGAAAGACAGAAAGATAATCTCTTTATATCAGAATTTCAATTAATCACAATGTTCTTTATAAGATATGAAGTTATGGTTCATATTTTTTAATGTAAATCAGATTGCAAATGACTAATCTGAGACTGTGAATCAACATGTCAGTCAGTATTTCTCCAGAAGCAGATTGAATATAACAGGCCTAATTTCCTGATCTCTTTTCGCTATGTATTGAGTCATTTCTTCTGTTAATTAATATAGGAATCTTCTAAGTCATGAAAGGGAGACTTTCCAAAGTTAGCATGAAGTCAAATCAATGATTTAAAAAAAAAATAGTCAGGATGGTTTACCCTACATTCACACTAAACACAGTGAGAGTGTCAAAACCATGCAGCACATCTTGGGCAGTGGGGCGTCAGAATAAAGTTGAAGTCCAAGCAACTTTCTGGTTATGAGCTATGACGTGGTTCAGCAGCAATGGCATCCTGAGAAAGGAGGATTATCTAGAAATACTAAGCAAGTATCCAAAGCAAAACTCCAAAGTTGTAACAAAATGGCTTCAAGACAACCAGGTGATATTATTTGCCTCAAGCCTTACACTTTTATGTGCACATGTTCACAGCACACGCAGCAAGAGTGTTAAAATTCATTCTGGCAGCCCTGCCAACGATACTGTCAAAGTTTGTGGACACTGTGACTTTGATGCTACCACCCCCATGCTTCACACTTGGGATAGTGTTCTGTGAATTAAAATGTCTTACATATAGTGCTAATCATTATGGCCAAACAGTTCAGTTATTGTTTAATCTTACCAGAGAACACTTCTCCAAAAGTTACAACACTGTCTGGCTTTTTTTTCTGCTGGCCTTAGAGTACGGGCTTCTCCCTTGTGTGACAGTCTTTCAGGCCATGATGATGTAGGACTCTTAATGACAGCTCTATTTTACAAAATTTAATACCTAATGTCTGAAACTCCTTTAATAGTTCCTTTGTTGCTGTCTTGGGTTTCAGTTGAACTTTTTGGACCAATGTTTGTTCATCCCTGGGAGTTAAAATGTGTGCCTCTTTCTTGAATGATGCAGTGTCTATGTGGTCCCAAGACTTTTTCTGTATTGTACTGGATTGCATTGTACTGTATTATGCTCCTAAGGACAAACCAAACTTGTGCATTCCCAGTAACCCCTAATTATGACAACTGGCCAAACAGAAGCTTCTCAAATTCATTACATCAATTTCTGGAACCTTCCAGACTATTTACAGAAACTGTTAACTTGGTGTCAATAATGTTTGGCTCACTGGAATGCTTATATAGTTAATTTCAGCAGAAATAAATGTGTCTTTAATCATTTGTTTTAAAATGACCTCTGATGTAAACAGAAGTAGATGGCCTCGTTGAGCTACCGAAAGAAATGTATAGTAACCTGAAATGTGTGGAGCTGTGAGATTGAATGGTGTAGGTTGTATAGGGAAGCTTTTGGCCCCAACTCGAACTATTACAAGTAGCTATTGTAATTTGATATAGCTTTTATTTCACTTTTTGTATATGAAGTGATTTGGTTAGTGAAAACTCCTGCTTTTCTGATTGTTTGGGAGATCAGACTTATGGGTATTGTAGTAATGTGAGAGCACAGTATTCCATAGACTCCAGAGACCCTCCCTAAAGCCTTGGGCATAACTGATAATCTTTGCACTTTTCGCATTTCAAACTTTTCAAAACATACCCACATTTCTGAATGGCTGACAAGGATTCTGGGTATTATAGTACATGCAATGGCAACATTATAAGCCGAATAATATTAATAAGCTGAATGTATTAATAATAATAACATTATTATTATTATTCACCACATTACACTGTCCCATTTTGGCCTGTTATGTCCACTCGATACAAATGAACAAAAAATTGGAAAAATCCAAGTGTAATTGACTTCCAGTCAGTCACTGAAATTGAGCATATGTTTTACGTTTTACATAAAGCCAATCAGCACTAATTAAACCTCAATCATGTCTGATCATGAAGAGGAGAACACAACAAAAGAGCTGCTGTTGTTTGGAAAAAATGTGTTTATTTCTGGAAATTTCAGGCATCATGCTTAAAAAATACAAGCTTAAAATTAATTATCTATTGCTTAAATTACTTAACAATTAAATCTAAGAAATACCAATCAATGCATTAACATATTATTGAACAATTATGAACTAAAATGTCAATTAAATTAAAATGTAATGTTTAGTAAAAAAAACAGGTCATATATGTTATGAATAAAAATATACTGTGTACATTTTGGCAGAGTATTTGACATTCTTTGATTTTCTTTGACGAGTGTATGGAGGTTAGCTTTATTGCTAAATCTTATTTTGTTTGCAAACAATGTTGCAAGGAAACCAGCTAGAACATGAGATGGACACGTATGTGCCAGCAAAGATTTCCTCCTGCAACACAGCTCCTGCTCGAGTGACTGGAATCAGTCCAGGATTTTTTTTTTTTTATGATGGACATAAGAAAAGAGGAAAGCGACAAAAATTTAGAGAAAGAAAAACAAAAGTTCCACTTCTAACCATTATTCTCTCAAATATTCAATTGATGAAAGGAAAAGTGGGTGAACTTTAAAGAAACACTAATTGCTTGTCCTCTCACATATTAAACTGATAAAAACAGATACTACACTTGATCTTAGCCAAAAGACCGAGAAGCAATAACTTGCTGTGTGTAATGGCTTTAAATATACCACTTCCAAATATTAAAATCCAGAAAGGTAAACACAGCTAGACTCCACCCCCAACAGCTGGATCCTTTTGAACAGAGACGTCACCGTGTGTGTGTGTGTGTGTGTGTGTGTGTGTGGTGGTGGGGTGTGTGTGTGTGGTGGGTGGGTGTGTGTGGTGGGGTGTTTCCATGCTACACTATCATCACATGCCTGCACTGTCTAACACTACTGATTAATTACCTTACTCACGCCATACATTCATTTTGTAAATATTTCTATTTTCTTTAAGTAAATTAATTAAGATCTTCAGTCTCTGTCCTTGTCCTCCTTCCTTTGTTGTGATTTGTGAATCAGTCGGAACACTAAGTAATAATAATATAAAATGAGGTACACCAAAGGTGAAAGAGTAAATAGTGGTATAACATATTTGATCCAAGATGGCGCCGCGGATGGTTGCCTCGGTACTTCGCTCTCTCGTACTTTCTACGTTTTTGTGTATTTGTTGTGTTTCTTGTGTTTCTTCGCTGGTCACATACTCCAGAGAATAACTCATAAATGTTGGATTAACCACCAGTAAAGTTCTTTCATCAGCTTTCATCAATCCGGAAAATTTTTCAGAGCTACTTGTTGGAGGAGCAGTAGCTCTCTATGGATTACGCCGGAGACACCGGGGGAAGCGAGCCGGCGCACTCGTCAGGCTGAGGCAGCGGGGGTTTCGCACTGCGCTCCCGTCTATTCACCTGGCTAACATCCGCTCTCTGGCCAATAAGATGGACGAACTGCTGCTCCTCAACACAATTAACACAGATTTTAACAGATCTGCTGTCTTGTGCTTCACCGAAACCTGGCTCGGTGAGCTCATCCCAGACTCTTTTCTCTCCACCTGCCTGGATTTCACCTGCACCGAGCGGACCGCGAAACAGAGCTCACGGGGAAAACGATCCTCTATTTCTTCATTTTCCAATAAAATATCTAAGATAGCATCAAAATCATCCCCAAACAAGAAGTCGTCGTCAGATCCGTCCGCTATGTTTGTTGTTGCCGGGTTAAAGTGTGCACTCTCTTGATGACATCATGGTACAGTTCAACCTCAAATATGAAACAATAGGACGGTCCTTTGAAGTTTGCCGGGTTTCCTAAGCATCCCCTCTATTAACTATGACCTGGCTGACCAGATAAACAATGTGGAGAAAAAACACCCGGACTCTTTGCTCATTGTTTTGGGGGACTTTAACAGAGCAAACCTCATCCACGAACTGCCAAAATATAAACAGCACATTAAGTGTCCCACCAGGGACACTAACACTCTGGACCATTGTTACACTGTTTTAAAGGACTTATACCACTCTGTTCCCCGTGCAGCCTTGGGACTATCTGATCACTGTATGGTTCGTCTTATCCCATCCTACAGGCAGAAGCTGAAAGCTGCTAAGCCTGTAGTTAAGACGGTGAGGAGATGGTCTGATGAGGCCAAAGTGGAACTACAAGCCTGCTCTGACTGCACTGATTGGAGTGTTTTTGAGGCTGCAGCTTCAGACCTGCATGAACTGACTGATACTGTGACATCTTACATCAGTTTTGGTGAGGATATGTGTGTGCCCACCAAGACCTTCCGCACATACAATAACAACAAACTCTGGTTCACCGCAAAACTCAGACAGCTTCGCCAGGCCAAGGAGGAGGCCTACAGAAGTGGGGACAGAGTTCTGTACAAACAGGCCAGAAACACACTGATGAAAGAGTTGAAATCAGCTAAGAGGAGCTACCGTATGCTGAAAGGATCAAAAACAACCTTTCAGCCAATGATCCGGCATCAGTGTGGACAGGCCTGAAGAATATCACTAACTACAGGAGACCATCCCCCGACACTGCAATAAACCATCAACTGGCTGACCAGTTGAATGTGTTCTACTCCAGATTTGACAAATTCACACCTCTCCCCCCCTCAGACATTAAAGACGCATTTACACCCCCTGCTATTCTGCCTCCTCTCGCCTCTGACCCCACACCAGCACTCAAGGTCTGTGAAGAGGATGTTTGTCAGCTTTTTCACAGACAGAAGATCAGGAAGGCACCCGGCCCAGATGGTGTGTCACCCTCCTGTCTGAAGGTCTGTGCTGATCAGCTGACTCCCATCTTCACCCATATCTTCAATAGATCCCTGGAGCTGTGTGAAGTCCCCTCATGCTTCAAACACTCCACAATAATCCCGGTTCCCAAGAAAACCACCATCACAGGACTGAATGACTACAGGCCTGTAGCTCTCACATCTGTAGTCATGAAGTCCTTCGAGAGACTGGTGTTGTCACACCTGAAGGACATCACAGACCCCCTGCTGGACCCCCTGCAGTTTGCCTACCAGGCAAACAGGTCAGCGAATGATGCAATCAATATGGGACTGCACTACATCCTGCAACACCTTGACTCTGCAGGGACGTATGCCAGGATTCTGTTCATGGACTTCAGTTCGGCATTCAACACCATTGTTCCAGACATCCTCCACACCAAGCTCACCCAGCTCACTGTGCCCTCCTCCACCTGTCAGTAGATTACAAACTTCCTGACTGACAGGAAGCAGCAGGTGAGGATGGAGAGAATCATATCCAGCACTCGGACTATCAGCACTGGCGCCCCCCCCAAGGGTGTGTGCTCTCCCCACTGCTCTTCTCCCTTTATACCAATGACTGCACCTCAAGAGACCCGTCTGTTAAACTCCTGAAATTTGCAGACAATAAAACGGTCATCGGCCTCATCCGGGACGGTGACGAGTCTGCATACAGACGGGAGATTGAACGGCTGGTCTGGTGGTGTGGTCAGAACAATCTGGAGCTGAACACGCTCAAAACTGTGGAGATGACAGTGGACTTTAGGAGGACCCACCCCACTCTGCTGCCCATCACCAACAACACTGTGACTGCCGTTGAAAGCTTCAGGTTTCTGGGTTTCACAATCTCTCAGGACTTGAAGTGGGAGACAAACACAGTCTCTATCATCAAAAAGGCTCAGCAGAGGTTGTACTTTCTGCGCCAGCTCAGGAAGCTCAACCTGCCTAAGGAGCTGCTGACAAAATTCTACTCTGCCATCATACAGTCTGTTCTTTGCTCTTCCATCACTGTTTGGTTTGGATCGGTCACCAAACAGGAGAAGAACAGACTGCAACAGACAATAAGGTCTGCAGAGAAAATTATTGGTGTCAACCTGCCCTCCATCCAAGACTTATACTTGTCCAGAGTCAGGAAACGGGCAGATAACATCTCTGCGGACCCATCACACCCTGGTCACAATCTGTTTAATCTTCTCCCCTCAGGGAGGTGATATAGATCACTGTATGCAAAAACAACCAGACACAAGAACAGTTTCTTCCCTCAGGCTGTCTCTGTGATGAACAGCTAAAATTCAGATTCATATATCAGTAATATCACTTGCAAAACATCTGCACACTCATACTGTCATTCTGTGCTCACTGTTACTTATATTATATGTATACTTATTTATATTTACTATTTCATCTTTGCACTATGCACCATATTGCACCAAAAGGGAAATCCTTTCTGTGATGAACAGCTAAAATCCAGATTCATATTTCAGTAATATCACTTGTAAAATATCTGAACACTTATACCGTCATTCTGTGCACACTGTATACTTTATATTTATTTAACTATTCCATACTTGACTTACCTGGATTACTTTGCACTATGCACCTATTTTTGTTGTTGTTGTTTGCTTGTTTGTTTGTGTATATGCTTTTTTATCTGTTTTGTACTCATCTCATCTCATTATCTCTAGCCGCTTTATCCTGTTCTACAGGGTCGCAGGCAAGCTGGAGCCTATCCCAGCTGACTACGGGCGAAAGGCGGGGTACACCCTGGACAAGTCGCCAGGTCATCACAGGGCTCTGTTTTGTACTATGAGAGCTAAGTGAACCAGAGTCAAATTCCTCGTGTGTGTCCACATACCTGGCAATGAAAGTGTTTCTGATTCTGATTCTACCAAGCGGGGAGTGTTCTGGCTCCTGTCAGTTTTTGAGTAACATTACTGACCTCTGGTGGTGATTTGTGGTATTGCGCCTTTAAGGATAAGATTTTGGCCCTGCCTAAAAGCGGAGCTCCCATCTGTTTCTGGGTCGTAGAATTTTCTTATATCATAGCCAGCTAATCTTGTTTTATTCCTTTACCGTTACAGTTACTATACTGTTTCCTTATGTGATACAAAACATCAGGCAACAACAGCGACAAGTTACTCACTACTGTACTGTCCTGACTCCTACTCTACTTCACACTTCACTACTCATTTGGTTTCCTGTGGTGGCAGGCACACACAGAACTGAAACCATCAGAAAACAACTCAGTGGGTTTCTTTATGTATCCATACTCTATACCTATGGAGCTTCGCTATAAAAGAAAGGGATTTTTTTTCTCTTCATTTTTTGAATAAGGGCACTATTCCTGGCAGTACTGCAATACCAGGCTGATGTGTGGAGCAGAAGAAGCAAGCCCCAATTCCAACTCCCTGCTCTAAAAATCTGTCTGATAAAACAACCTCATAAAAAACACATCAGATAATAAACTAATAAAAACAAATACCACACTAATATCAATGACTTAAGTTCAGAGAAGAAACGTTGGCTGAAGCTCACTCTGAATTTTACCAAACCTCACGTAACTGCTGCTGATCTGTGAAAGTTAAAATGGCGGCTTCACAACTCTGCGCAGATTAAAAAAGAGGCGTGGTCATGACTAAAACTTAGAATTTTAAGGCAATTCAACTTAAACTTATTAACACTTTTGACTATGTGTACAAATTAGTAGAATATACTTAATATTTTTTAGTAATGCAATCAAACTTAAATTTTTACGTACATTGTAATTAAAACATTTAATTAAATACAAAGTCCGGGCTTACAGTGAACCTAGCGAGAGTGGAGGCCAAAAGATCACAGGCACATAGACTAAAGATATTCAATCTCAGTTTTTCCACATTCAAGTTATTTCTTTTTCCAATTCAGTAAGAGCATCTACTTCTGTTTACATCAGTGGCCATTTTAAAACAACTGCATAAAGACAGATTTATTTCAGCTTTAATTCATGATATCAGCATTCTAGTGGGTCAAAAGTTTCCTGACACCAAGTTGACTGTTACTTTAAACAGTATGGAAGATTAAAAAAAAAAATCCAAAAGCCTCAAGATGACAAGAGAGGAAATTGTAAGAGGTACCAAAGTAAGTGTAATACATCCATAATTAATATAGTCCTACATTGTGCAAGGAAGCTATTGTGCAAGGAAGAAGTCCCTACTCCAAGACCAGCAGACCCAGACTGAAGTTTGAAGGTAATCACAAGGACATAGACCTAGTGTCACAGTGGAGGCTGAAGGTGTATGTATAGTGGTGCTTGAAATTTTGTGAACCCTTTAGAATTTTCTATATTTCTGCATAAATATGACCTAAAACATCATCAGATTTTCACACAAGTCCTAAAAGTAGATAAAGAGAACCCAGTTAAACAAATGAGACAAAAATATTATACTTGGGCATTTATTTATTGAGGAAAATGATCCAATATTACATATCTGTGAGTGGCAAAAGTATGTGAACCTCTAGGATTAGCAGTTAATTTGAAGGTGAAATTAGAGTCCGGCGGTTTCAATCAATGGGATGACAATCAGGTGTGAGTGGGCACCCTGTTTTATTTAAAGAACAGTGATCTATCAAAGTCTGATCTTCACAACACATGTTTGTGGACCTCAGAAAAAGCATTGTTGATGCTCATCAGGCTGGAAAAGGTTATGCGAAGGCAGCCATAGGAAGTAATGGCTACCCTTTTTGTTCCTCAAGAATTGCACAATTTTGCATAATTAAAGTTATAATTTTTTGTTTTTACATATTGTTGAAACAAGAAAAAATGTCTGCACACTTAGATCCTTTAGTTCATTTAATTGCCAAGCTTTCGGTCAGAGACCTTCCTCAGGGCACCTGAGGAAGCTTGGCAATTAAATGAACTAAAGGATCTAAGTGTGCAGACATTTTTTCTTGTTTCAACAATCTTTTGGTTTTGTTTGGCACCTTTTTATTGTGAGTGCGGTGTGATCCGTTTAAATGCAATTTTGTTTTTACATATTAAAATATTGCACATATTTGTATGATATTAATTATGACTGTATTAAAAATGCAATGGACTTTATTTAAAAGAGAAACATTGTAAAGATGAACATTGTAATGGTTTGGGTGGACTCAATCTCCCATGATGCATTTATGTATGTCACTTCCTGTGAAATGTTTTGTTGGTGCCTAATGAATGAAGGAGCTCTTAGGTGAGCACAAAGAAAGGCTACTTGTTTGATGTGCTGGAAGTTCTCTGGTGTCTTGTGCTTAAGTATTGCAAGTTTGATGTCCTCTCATGCTCACAAGTCAAGTTTGATATCATCTTTTATGCTTAACAACAACTTGTAACCCTCTTAGTCTACAAGCCGGCAAAAGTGGTATGTTGCCTTTTGTTTGTTTGTTATTTTAATAAGATTTAAGCTCATGTTTGTGTTTATGAATGTGTGGTTGACTGTATTATGTTTGTCCTGTTTGTGTAGTTCTATGGTGTTTGTGTTTGTACAATAAAGAAAAACACCAGTATTAAGAACCTGGGCCTTGGATTGTGACTAAGGGCGGTACAGTAGAACACTTTGGTGAAGTCTAGGACCAGAAGTGGCCAACCCTGCATGCGAAGTGGCAAGCCTGTGGCAAGTTTGGGAAGAAGTTGTCTCCACAAACAGGATGGATCTTGTTAATGGACTGAAGCAACAAGCAGATAAGTAAGGCTAAGCAAGTAAGCAAGCACTTAAGGTTGGTGTCTTGAAAGTTGCGCGGCATATGTGAATCGCTATCAGAACTTTAACTGTTTTCTGCCCCTGTACCGGTAAGGACTATGGATATTTTGATGCTTGTATTCTAAAGGATTATGAACATTCCCTTTCATTATACTACTTCAAGAGTGACAGAATATTATTAAAATTGCACAAGTTTAAATTAGTTTGTATTTATTCATATTTATATTTTGAATTCATTATATTATTATGGGCGGCACGGTGGTGTAGTGGTTAGCGCTGTCGCCTCACAGCAAGAAGGTCCTGGGTTCGAGCCCCGGGGCCGGCGAGGGCCTTTCTGTGTGGAGTTTGCATGTTCTCCCCGTGTCCGCGTGGGTTTCCTCCGGGTGCTCCGGTTTCCCCCACAGTTCAAAGACATGCAGGTTAGGTTAACTGGTGACTCTAAATTGACCGTAGGTGTGAATGTGAGTGTGAATGGTTGTCTGTGTCTATGTGTCAGCCCTGTGATGACCTGGCGACTTGTCCAGGGTGTACCCCACCTTTCGCCCGTAGTCAGCTGGGATAGGCTCCAGCTTGCCTGCGACCCTGTAGAAGGATAAAGCGGCTAGAGATAATGAGATGAGATTATATTATTATGATTGCATAAGTTTATTTGTGGTTTGTATTGATTCATGTTTAAATGTGACTGAATGAATGTGCTGTTGTTTTGCACATGACCCCTATTGAATTCTTAAGTGTGTTTCTATTGAATTACCTATTGTGCCTATAGTTAAGGTTGTTCTTGGTGTTGTATTTTAGCTTATTTTAACAATGATTTGTGTTTGTGTGTTCCAATTCTGATGCTTTATTTATACACTCATATCAGTCCTAACTTGTTTAAAATTGAGGTAAAATCTTAAAATACATATTGTAATTTACTTTGGTGTTACATACTAATGCAATATTACATTATTTAATTGAAAATTAGTTTAATTTTATGCACAATTATTTATAACATACAGAAGGTTAAACTGTCATACTCTAGTAAAAACACATTACAATATACACAATTAAAAGTAGACCTTCCTGACCAAGAAGATTCAAAGAAAGTACTAATGGATGATGAAAATGCTGGTGGAGATGCTGTACGTATTCAGCAGCTTTTAGAAACTCAAGAGTCACATAAAGAGGCACAGGCCGGTGATTCTGTTCCATCAGACATTCAAAGAAGTCAACACACCTGCGTGCTTACAGAAAAGGGAAAGCAGTTGCAAGACAGCAAATTGAATGAATTAAAAAGGGCCTTTGAACGTATGTACAAAAGGTGGAAATACCACATCAATGGATTGAAAAGATCAATAAAACATCAAGAAGATTCAGAATTTGTTACTGAAATCATCACTGCTGTCAATGCCCATCAAGCTGATCTAAATGCCATTTATGACCGAATCAGAGCCATTTCAGTTCCTGATCTTGAAATTAGGAGGAAGAATGACTCATGTTATGCCATCACTAAGACTGCAAGGGAAAAGGCTCAGTGTTTTATCACTGCTGCTGGTGATACAGATGATATATCCTGGCCTGAGGCTGACTCAGTGTTCGATCTTACAGAGTCTAGCGTCATCTCCATGTAATTCTTTCCAGCTTCCAAACTTTCCAGCTGGGCCTCTCAAGCTGCAGCTGAAGTGGCAGTAACTCAAGAAGTGCTTAAAATCATGAAATTCCAACACGAATGTGAAGAGGAGATCCGAAAACTGGAAGCAGAAGAGAAGGTGGCGGCTGCTGAGCGAGAGGCACGAGAAAGAGCATTGGAGGCAGAAAGGGCAAGGCAATCAGCTCTGTTTGTAGCAGAAAGTGCTGCAAGGAAAGAGAAATTGGAAGAAAAGAAAAAGGAGGTGGAACGTTTAGAGGAGTTGAAAAGGCACAATGCTGCACAGGCCAGACTTCAAGTGTATGCTGAGGAAGACCAACGAGACCATCCTATCTCAGCCCCTCAAGTCAGAATAGGCAGTCATGTCACTATAGGCACCAAGTCTGACCCTGTTGCCCATCCATTTGTCTCTGTGCAAGATAAAGTTCAATCAAGTATATCACCTTCTACACTGCCACCTCCCACAGCACCCCTACAAGGCCACAGTACTGGCACTGATGCTGCAGTACCTCTGGCCAACAGTCAAGCTGTTGATCTTGTAAGGATGCTCGCAGAGGCTATAACGGCAAACAGAGTTCCAATTCCAGAGCCTGCTGTCTTTTTTGGAGATCCACTGCAGTTCACAGACTGGAAAATGTCCTTCCATGCATTAATTGATCGCAAGAACTTGCCAGCTCAAGAAAAATTGTTCTTCTTAAGGAAGTATATAGGAGGCATGGCCAAGCGAGCTATTGAGGGATATTCCCTAGTTGGAACGGAGGCTGCCTATTGTGCTGCGTGGAGCGTACTTGATGACCGCTTTGGAAATCCCTTTATGGTTGGCAAGGCATACAGAGACAAGATACAGTCATGGCATAAAATTTCCTCTAAAGATAACAAAGATCTCCATGAGTTTGCTGACTTCTTAACCAGCGTCACAAGTGCCATGCCTTATGTTCAAGGCTTGCAAACACTAAATGATTGCATTGAAATTCAGAAAATTGTAGCTCAGTTGCTTGACTGGTTGAGTTCCCATTGGAACAGAACAGCTACAGTTTTTCAAGATGAATATAAAGCCTTTCCTGACTTCAAAGCTTTTGTTGAGTTTCTCAACAAGGAGGCAAGAATCGCCTGTTACCCCATTACATTACTCCAAGCATTGAAGGCCTCAGAGCAAGAGCACTCTAGGCAGAGTGATTCAGATCACAAGTTTCACAAAAATTGTCACTCAACTGCTAAAACCTTCACTACAAGTTCAAGTGAGAAGACCAACCCTCTGTGTATATTTTGCAAGAGGCTTGGACATTCTCTGCACAAATGTAGGAAGTTCATGGAAAAGCCAGTTGAAGAGCGAGTGAACTTTGTTCAGTCTGAAAAGTTATGCTTTGGGTGTCTTAAGAGCGGACATAGTTCCAAGCATTGTGTCTTTAGGACTGTTTGTGACACATGTGAGAAACGCCATCCAACCTGCTTGCATCAAGACCAGGAGAGAAATTTAAGACTTCAAGTGCGTCAAACACAGTCTGCTGTCAGTCAAGGATCTGCAGAAAGTAAACGTGAGCAACCGAATGACCATCTAGAGGTGCAGCTGGAAACTTCCAACAGAGTCATTCAACAGGATAGAAACACATACACATCATCAATTCTTCCTGTGTACGTGTCAACAGCAGCTAATCCTGAAGAAGAGATTTTAGTGTACACCTTGCTTGATACTCAGAGCGACACTACCTTTATTCTGAAGGATATAGCTGATCTGTTGTATATCAAGAAAGATCCTGTGAGGCTCAAGATCTCTACAATTACATCAAGGACAATGGTGGTGTCAAGCAATAAGTTATATGGACTGCAAGTAAGAGGTTTGAGGTCTGATGAAAGAGTCAACCTTCCAGTAACATACACAAGAGAGTATATACCTGCTAATAAGTCTGACATACCCACCTGTAAGACTGCAAAGTGGTGGTCTCATTTAGAACATCTAGCTGATGAGATGTCACCCGAACTTGATTGTGAAGTGGGATTGTTGATCTGCTATAACTGCCCTGAAGTCCTGCTTCCGAGAGGTGTGGTCAGTGACAAGGAAGGTCAACCATTCGCCCAGAAATCTGTGTTAGGGTGGAGCATTATTGGCTACAGCAATCTTGACAATGAGTTTGCAGATGAAATTGGAATCAGCCACCGAATTATATCAAGGGAAGTCTTTTCAGCTACTTAATCACTTCAGCTACTGAAATCTGAAGTCCACTTTGTGTATTGAACTAAAGTGAAGGAAATGCTTACTCCAGCAGATATCCTGAAGATCTTTGAGTCCGATTTCACAGAAAGGAATGACGAAGACGTAGCTATGTCTCAGGAAGACCTTCGGTTTTTAGCCAAACTGAAACAAGGCATCAAGCAAAAGGATGATGGCCATTTTGAGATGCCACTGCCCTTTAAAGAGGACAGGCCAGCTCTGCCAAACAACATAGCATGTGCTGAACATCGCCTCCAGTGCTTAAAGAGATGCCTCAAGAAGGATGAACAGTACTGTAAGGACTATAAGGCCTTCATGATGGACATCATTACTCGTGGCGATGCGGAAAAGGTTCCTGATGGAGAGATTGACAGTCAGCCCATCTGGTACATTCCTCACCATGGTGTTTATCACCCTCAGAAGCCTGGCAAGATCCGGGTGGTGTTTGACTGCTCCACAAGGTTCAAGGGCACATGCCTAAATGACCATCTACTGACTGGACCAGACCTTACAAACACCCTCATAGGAGTCCTGTGTCATTTTTGCAAGGGTCAAGTAGCCATCGTGTGCGATGGGGAACGTATGTTTCATCAGTTCCATGTTGTCCAAGAAGATCAGGACTACCTCTGGTTCTTGTGGTGGGAAGGTGGTGAGCTAGAAGCACGGCCATCAGTATTCCGCATGCGAGTTCATATCTTTGGAGCTGCCTCCTTGCCTGGATGTGCTAACTTTGGGTTCAAATATCTTGCTGCTCAAGGTGATGGTTATTTCAGTCAAGGTGTAGCAAGATTTATTCAATGCAACTTTTATGTCGACAATGGGTTGACAAGTGTAGATACCGATGCAGAGGCTGTTCAGCTTGTGAGAGAAGTCAGAGACTTCTGCAAGTTTGGTAATCTTCACCTGCACAAGTTTGTCTCCAACAGCAAGCAGGTCATCGCTTCTCTGTCAAGAGAAGAGTGCCTGGAAAGTGCTGCTGATTTGGATCTTGACTTAGGACAGACCAAGGTAGAACAAGCACTTGGAGTACAGTGGTGTGTGGCATCCGACACATTCCAGTTTAGAGTAACTGTGAAGGAAAATCCATTCACCAGAAGAGGTGTTCTTTCCACAGTGGCCTCAATATTTGATCCGCTAGGGCAGGGGTGTCAAACCTGATCCATAAAGGGCCGTGTGGCTGCAGGTTTTCATTCCAGCCATGCAGCAGCACCCTGATTTGGCTTATTCAATCAACTGACACACCCACCCTTTAATCAAGGGTGGGTGTGGCTGCAAGTATTTGACTGTGTGAAGACAGTTCAGTTGATTGAATGAGCCAAGTCAGGTGTGCTGCTGCATGGCTGGAATGAAAACCTGCAGCCACAAGGCCCTTTATGGATCAGGTTTGACACCCCTGCGCTAGGGTTTGTGGCACCCTTCATTCTAGTTGGCAAAAAGATCTTACAGATCATGTGTAGAGACAAGGTAGGCTGGGATGAGCCACTTCCAGAAGATCTGAAGCCGCATTGGGAAGTCTGGCTCCGAGACCTTTTAGACTTGTCCACAGTTAAAATACCATGTGTATGTGTGTATGTGTATGTGTACCATACTATGTGCCACTAGCATGTAAAGATGTACTGTGTTATGAATTGCACAATTTTTCTGATGCCAGTGTGATCGGCTATGGAGTTTGCTCTTACCTGAGGACAGTGACTGTGAACGGGGAGGTATATTGCACACTTGTCATGGGTAAAGCAAGAGTGGCCCCAACGAAGGTGATTACCATCCCTAGATTGGAGCTCTCTGCAGCTGTAGTTGCAACCAGAATAGGTGATCTGTTAAGGAGAGAACTGGAGTTGGATCGACTTAGTCAATTCTATTGGACAGATTCCAAGGTTGTTCTGGGCTACATTAACAACGAGGCAAGACGCTTTCAAATCTTTGTAGCTAATAGGATCCATCAGATCAAATCCATCACAGAACCTTGTCAATGGAGGTATGTGGCCACAGAACATAACCCTGCTGACCATGCATCCCGTGGGCTCACAGCTAAGGAACTTGTGGAGTCTAACTGCTTCACTGGGCCAAGTTTTCTGTGGCAAAGAGAACTCCCCAAAGATGAGGTCAAGATGGAGTTAAGTGATGGTGATCCAGAGCTCAGGAGGGCTCAAGTCCTTACAACTAAGGTGGCGGAGGAGACACCTCTCTTGAACCGTCTGCAGAAGTTTTCAGACTGGGGAAGAATGGTGAAGGCTATAGCAAGACTCAAGCATTGGGCAAGAAATGTGAAGGGTCTGAAAGAAAGAGCAGAGTCTACAACACTGGATGAAAGAGAGGATGCTGAACTATTTATAATCTGACTAGTCCAAGAGGATGTTTTCAGTGCAGAACTTAAGGCTCTTAAGGAAAGGAAAGGGGTAAAATCAAACCAGCCCTCCAGACTGTACAAGCTATGCCCATTTGTAGATGAGCACAATATCCTGAGGGTGGGAGGAAGATTGACCAAAGCAGCACTTCATTCACACGTCAAGCACCCTGCTATTCTGCCAAAGGGCCATCATGTGTCCCGGCTCCTCATAAAACATTTTCATGAGCGAATTTGCCATCAAGGTCGCAGCATGACAATGAATTAGATCCGATCCAAGGGCATTTGGATTCTGGGATGTAGCAGTGAGGTGTCCTCCTTCATCTACAAATGCGTAAAATGCAGGAAGTATCGTAAAGCCACTCAAGAACAAGTTATGGCTGATTTACCGCCTGAGAGGTTAGAGCCCACTCCTCCATTTACATACAGTGGCATGGACTGTTTGGAAGGGAGAAGAGAGTTGAAGAGATACGGCCTTCTGTTCACTTGTATGTGTTCAAGAGCAGTTTATATTGAAGTGCTTGACGATCTCAGTTCTGATGCGTTCCTGAATGCACTGCGCTACTTAATTTCCATTTGTGGCAGCGTAAGTCAGCTTCATAGCGATCAAGGCACTAACTTTGTTGGTGCGAAGAAAGAGTTCATGGAACTCATGAAAAGAATTACTCAAGAGCGCATGCAAGATCTGGGCTGTCACTTCATTTTCAATCCACCTTCTTCCAGTCACATAGGCAGAGTCTGGGAGCAACAGATCTGAACAGTGCGGAATGTCTTGACTGCCATCTTGGATCAGTCTGCCAGGACCTTGGACAGCTCCTCTTTGAGAACCTTCATGTATGAAGCTATGGCAATAGTGAATAGTCGACCCCTGACCTTTGAATACCTGAATGATCCATTAGCACCAGAGCCATTAACACCTAATCATATTTTAACAATGAAGTCAGACATTATTGCCTCTCCACCTGGACAGTTCTCTAGAGAAGATCTTTATCTGAAAAGGAGATGGAAGAGAGTCCAATTTTTAGCCAATGAGTTCTGGGCCAGATGGAGGAAGGAGTATGTGTTGAATCTCTAGCAAAGAAGTAAATGGAGTCAGAATCATCGAGACGTAAAGATCAATGATGTAGTCTTACTTCAAGATGACCTGACACCACGAAATCGTTGGAAGCTTGCCAAGATTGTTGAGGTCTTCCCGGGATCTGATGGGCAGGTAAGGAAGGTTAAACTTCTAGTTAGTGATGCCACACTAGATAGTAAAGGTGCACGCATCACTAAACCAGTGTATTTAGAAAGACCAATACACAAAACAGTGTCTTTGACTCTGAATAGGGTGTGTGTATGTGTGTGTGTGATGTGTATGTTTCAGTATGTGTGCGTGTGTGTGAATTTGCTTATTGGGTTTTAAAATCACACTTGTGTGATGGTGGGAGTGTGAAGGCAGCCATAGAAAGTAATGGCTACCCTTTATGTTCCTCAAGTATTGCACAATTTTGCATAATTAAAGTTTTTTGTTTTTACATATTAAAATATTGCACATATTTGTATGATATTAATTATGACTGTATTAAAAATGTAATGGACTTTATTTAAAAGAGAAACATTGTAAAGATGAACATTGTAATGGTTTGGGTGGACTCAATCTCCCATGATGCATTTATGTATGTCACTTCCTGTGAAATGTTTTGTTGGTGCCTAATGAATGAAGGCGCTCTTAGGTGAGCACAAAGAAAGGCTACTTGTTTGATGTGCTGGAAGTTCTCTGGTGTCTTGTGCTTAAGTATTGCAAGTTTGATGTCCTCTCATGCTCACAAGTCAAGTTTGATATCATCTTTTATGCTTAACAACAACTTGTAACCCTCTTAGTCTACAAGCCAGCAAAAATGGTATGTTGCCTTTTGTTTGTTTGTTATTTTAATAAGCTTTAAGCTCATGTTTGTGTTTATGAATGTATGGTTGACTGTGATATGTTTGTCCTGTTTGTGTAGTTCTATGGTGTTTGTGTTTGTACAATAAAGAAAAACATCAGTATTAAGAACCTGGGCCTTGGATTGTGACTAAGGGTGGTACAGGTTACAAAACCATCTCTAAAGAGTTTGGACTTCACCAATCCACAGTCAGACAGATTGTGTACAAATGGAGGAAATTCAAGACCATTGTTACCCTCCCCAGGAGTGGTCGACCAACAAAGATCACTCCAAGAGCAAGGCGTGTAATAGTCGGCGAGGTCAGAAAGGACCCCAGGGTAACTTCTAAGCAACTGAAGGCCTCTCTCACATTGGCTAATGTTAATGTTCATGAGTCCACCATCAGGAGAACACTGAACAACAATGGTGTGCATGGCAAGGTTGCAAGGAGAAAGCCATTGCTCTCCAAAAAGAACATTGCTGCTCATCTGCAGTTTGCCAAAGATCACGTGGACAAGCCAGAAGGCTATTGGAAAAATGTTTTGTGAACAGATGAGACTAAAATAGAACTTTTTGGTTTAAATGAGAAGCGTTATGTTTGGAGAAAGGAAAACACTGCATTCCAGCATAAGAACCTTATCCCATCTGTGAAACATGGTGGTGGTAGTATCATGGTTTGGGCCTGTTTTGCTGCATCTGGGCCAGGATGGCTTGCCATCATTGACGGAACAATGAATTCTGAATTATACCAGACCAGCGAATTCTAAAGGAAAATATCAGGACATCTATCCATGAACTGAATCTCAAGAGAAGGTGGGTCATGCAGCAAGACAACAACCCTAAGCACACAAGTTGTTCTACCAAAGAATGGTTAAAGAAGAATAAAGGTAATGTTTTGGAATGGCCAAGTCAAAGTCCTGACCTTAATCCAATTGAAATGTTGTGGAAGGACCTGAAGCAAGCAGTTCATGTGAGGAAACCCACCAACATCCCAGAGTTGAAGCTGTTCTGTATGGAGGAATGGGCTAAAATTCCTCCAAGCCAGTGTGCAGGACTGATCAACAGTTACCAGAAATGTTTAGTTGCAGTTATTGCTGCACAAGGGGGTCACAACAGATACTGAAAGCAAAGTTTCACATACTTTTGCCACTCACAGATATGTAATACTGGAACATTTTCCTCAATAAATAAATGACTAAGTATAATATTTTTGTCTCATTTGTTTAACTGGGTTCTCTTTATCTACTTTTAGGACTTATGTGAAAATTTGATGATGTTTTAGGTCATATTTATGTAGAAATATAGAAAATTCTAAAGGGTTCACAAACTTTCAAGCACCACTGTAAATGCAGTCATATTTATTTGTAATGACAGTGAGAGACATCCAGAATCTGGTTCAAAAAACATGGTCAAGAGCAAGATCTAGAAATACAAAAACCAGAAATTAGAACAAAGATCGAAACCATAATTTCAATGACAAAGACTATGGCTTAGCAAAATTAGACATGTAACATTGAACACACACAAATAAAATACGTCTCAAAGCCTTTGTGTATGAGGAGTTCCTCAACAGTCTCTGTGCTATGATAAGAAGCAGGTGTGCATAATTATTGGCATGGTTGACCATGGCAATCGTGCCCATGGGCCACGGTGTGCTCTGCGAAGTGCAGTATGATACAAAAATATGGCTTGAAATCATTGTTTGGCACTGCAGAATCCAGTGCCAACCTGACATCAAGCCTATTGAAGGACTTTTCTCTGGCCAGATTAAACAAAAAATTGAACAGTTTGGCCATAATGAGCAGTGCTATGTATAGAGGGAAAAGGGGATTCAATCCAAAGAACACCATCACAACTGTGAAGCATGGCGGTGGCAGCATCATGCTTTGGGGTGTTTCACTGAAACGGGGACGAGTGTATTAGATGACCTCATGAGAAGGAGGATCATTCAGAAATACAGAAGCAAATCCTCAAGACATAAGCCAAAAAATTTAAATTTGGTTGCAACTGTCACGTCTGCACTCACTCAAGACTCAAAATCCCAGAGTTCACAGCAGTCTTCAAACATGGTCACTAGAAACTACAATCACCAACAAGCACCACACCGTCCTCCCTCTCCAGAATTCTGATCAGCAGTGCACCTGTTCCACAGTACAGCCAATCACCACTCACTTAAGGACTCATTCATTTATTTATCTCTTTTATAACCTTTATTTAACCAGGTTTGTCCCATTGAGATCGAAGATCTCTTTTACAAGAGAGACCTGGGCAAGAATGGCAGCAAAAAACAACAGTTTCAACACATTGTCACATTAGACATAGACATAAAAATACAAATAATCAATTGAGTTTACAAAATCAGGTCAAGATCAAATAAGACATTTCCATTCAAATAAAACATTTGCACTCATGAAGCCTCGAAACAATGGGATTTATCATGGACTTAAATACATTCAGAGATACCAGATTATGGAGTTTGAGCTCTGACTGCAAATTATTCCATGTAGTTGGAGCAGAAAACCTAAAAGCTTTCTTCTCCATTTCTGTTCTAACCCTAGGAACAGTAAAATGTAATAAGTCCAGAGAACGAAGACTGTAGGCTCTATTATTCAGGATTTAAAGAGATAAGTAAGATGGAATCATCTCAAAGATAGCCTTGTAGATAAAGACATACCAATGGCCGAGCCAGCATGCATATAAAGATGGCCAGTTTACTTTAGTGTATAAGACACAGTGATGAGTTAGAGCTCCACAGTTTATGATAAACCTCAGAGCGCCATGATACACACTATCCAGCATGTGGAGGCATTGAGCGGAGGCATTCATATATAACATATCACCATAATCAATTCTCAGAAAAAAGGTCAGCTCCACCAGATGGATGTAAAAGCAAGAGAGAGTTTTATTCAGCAAACTAACAGACAAATCCAAATCATTATCAGAAACACTTTTTTATTGCCAGGTACTGTATGTGGATACACACGAGGAATTTGACTCAGGTTTCACATAGCTCTCATAGTACAAAACAGATAAAAAGCGTATACACAAAAACAAACAAACAAAAAAATGGTGCAATAGGTGCATAGTGCAAAGTAATCCAGGTAAGTCAAGTATGAAATAGATAAATAAATATAAAGTATACAGTGTGCACAGAATGACGGTATAAGTGTGCAGATATTTTACAAGTGATATTACTGATATATGAATCTGGATTTTAGCTGTTCATCACAGAAAGGATTTTCCCTTTTGGTGCAATATGGTGCATAGTGCAAAGATGAAATAGTAAATATAAATAAGTATAAATATAAGTAACAGTGAGCACAGAATGACAGTATGAGTGTACAGATATTTTGCAAGTGATATTGCTGATATATGAATCTGGATTTTAGCTGTTCATCACAGAGACAGCCTGTTCATTATCCAAAAAGTAAAGTCAAGGTGGAGCAAGGGTCAAGCAAGGCACAAACAGAATACCATTCAGTTCATTGTGAAGTAATTGCTCAGTATCATTGCCTGACTTTACCAGGCATTTATTCTCTATATTGATGTCCTAGTTTGACTTCATTTCTGTATTTTTGGACACTGTCTTCTGCTCTGCCTCTGATATTCTGTTTGTGCCTTGCTTGACCCTTGCTACAGCTTGACTTTACTTTTTGGATAATTATTTGGATTTGTCTGCTAGTTTGCTGAATAAAACTCTCTCTTGCTTTTACATCCATCTTTCACCTGTGCTTCAAAGTTTTAATAAAATGGCTGAAAAACAGCCAAGTGAACATATTGGAATATCCATCACATAAAGAAGTGCCCTGACCTGAATCCCGTAGAATATTTGTGGACTGAAGTGAAAAGCAAGCCCAAACGAGAATGCCCACAAAACTGATTGAATTGCATCAGTTCTGTTAGGAGGAATGAGCTGAAATTACAGCATTGTAGGAAGCTTGTGGAAAGCTACCACAAGAGTTTGATTTCTTTTTATGGTAAGATAAGATATCCTTTCTTGTAATTGCACAGTCACCCATATAATGAAATTGATGTGCCACAACTGAAGGTGTATTAAAAACACATAAGAACAAGAACATACATAAAAACAAGAATATTTGGTCATGTCATAAAAAATAGAATAAATAAATAAGTAAAATCAAGGCAGTTAAAAGTTATTGCACTTCATAAAAGTAAGCAAAAGAGCATTTTAGAGACCCATGTGTGTATTAAGTGTCCTGACAGCCCATGGAAAGAAGCTGTTTTTCAGTCTGTTTGTTCTGCTCTTTCTGCTCCTGTACCTCCTTCCAGAGGGCAGCAGGCCGGGCAGGTGGTAAACTTTTGGTGTCAGCTGTAAAGCTCTTGACCTTGATTTGTAGGCTTTTATATATTCCACTGCTTGCACATGGTTGACTGATTAAATTATTGCATAAATGAGCAGCTATTCCGATTAAAGTGGCCCATGAGAGTATATTTAACATGTTTCTCAAAGCTTGACAGCAGTAGAAGTGTTGCTTTATATGCTTCACATTTATGTAATATGAATTCTTGTTCCTGCACTGCCAAGTAAGTCACTACTTCACACTATTATTTTCTTTTGACTTAATTACCATATGTTAAAGTTTTATAATCATCAATGGCTATGGTAAATGTGTTATTTCTCATATCTTTGTGCTCCGGTATGGTCTCAGAATACTGTATGATCCACGGGCAATTGCTCTGAGACAACGAGGGAGGCTCAGCCTCCTCTAAAAATGACGAACATCGTGTAGGATGAATTGCGCTAGGCTTATGTTATAGCCGACCTTATAACATTACTATTTCAGATCCAGAATCATAGAAATATATGTGCTCAACCCAACTACAGTGCGAAATCATTCCGTTATAACTTTCCCCAGTTCACCTAATGTGTGCGTGAGTTTTTCCCCCTCGTGATAGCGTGATGCAGCCCAGCCTCAGTGGACTTCAATGGCATTTGGGAGCTATGCGCTTGTCAATCTCAAAATGCAAAACGGTTATTGGACAAATACTGTGAAAATGCCCGCCCCACGGAGTCCCACAGACTCCCAGCCTCAGTGGACTTCAATGGCATTTGGGAGCTATGCGCTTGTCAATCTCAAAATGCAAGACGGTTATTGGACAAATACTGCGAAAATGCCCACCCCACGGAGTCCCACGGACTCCCAGCCTCAGTGGACTTCAATGGCATTTGGGAGCTATACGCTTGTCAATCTCAAAATGCAAAACAATTATTGGACAAATACTGTGAAAATGCCTGCCCACGGACTCCGAGCCTCACAGTGGGAGGGACATGGCAGTTTCTGCGAGGAGACTGGTGATTGGTGAAAGCGGACAGATATTTTCTTTGATTGACAGCTCGTTTCAACTATAGACAGGCAGTGGTGAATTTCAGTTCAGTACCATGCGGAATCGCAAGTGCTGTGGTGTATTGTAAGAGATCAGTTTACATTTCGATTTCATTCATTACATACAGTTTCTACCAGCTTTTTTAGTTTGTATATATTTTCACTGTAAATAAAGTGTAAATATAGTGTTGTCAAGTTTGCTATCTTAGCTCCAGAAATTTCATTTATTTGAGTGACTGAACTTGAGGGGGTAGTCAACTAGCAAGAAAGCTGCACACGGATGCCAGGCATTGCTGATTTAATTTTGGCGAAGCCATTTGCCAGTCTTCCTTTCGAGGAAAAAATTAAAATTAAAGAGCAGGGTAGACCAACGCCTCAAATTGACTTGGTGAAAAAGGTAAGGAATAATACTCGTTCCTTTCAGCTCTCCTGGTATGAGAAAGTGAATTGGCTAACAGCAAGTGACCCACATCAACAACAGTAAATAGGCTACTTTAGTAATATGTCATGGATGGACCAAAAATATAGAATCTATTTAAAATGTTTATGCTGAGTATATTATATTGGAATATATATTTCTCTGGATATGAATTAAACACAGCTACAATTTGGAAAACATTTTTAAACAAAAACACAGCCGAGAACATTTCACACTATAGACCTGGATTAAAAGTGAAGGGTTATCAAAATTGTCAATAAAACATTTCTCAGTCAAAATAAGTAAAATATAGGGAAAGTGTCATTGAATGAAATGTGTGGCACCCAGCTCTATGTTTGGCTCCCCAAGGTCAGTGCTTGTGCCTATTCCAGAACACTCTGCTGTTACTGCTGAGGTTCCTGACAAAGAGCTGCTTTCAATAATGATAAATTTTTAAACAACATGCCACAATTTTAAAATATAAAATGTTAAAATATACCCGCCCCCCCCCCCCCCCAACACCACCATCATGTATATTGGACAGTAGGCTAATGGGCCAAAATAACCTGTTATTTCACAGTTTGTGACCCTGCCAACAATCAGCCAGATCAGAGGCAAGAGTATGGGCAAAATTGATGTGTTTTTTTCTTTTTTCTTTTAAAACCTGGAAATATTGTAACCGACCAGCCTCCCCTGTTTGAAAGACTACCGGTCGCCACTGGTATGATCTCAGAACACGCCAAGGTCAGAGGGGACATACTGTCTGGCTAGGTCTGCTTCTTTCTTCTCTCTTCCTCTTTTCTCCACTCCTACGCTGTACATAAACTGGCCTCTCTATTTTAAGAGTGACCTTGTTATACCTTTCTGAAGTGATGCCTCTCTTGGTGAAACTCTTATCTGAAGATTCTAGAAGTGCACAATAAACATCAGAGTCTGAAGATCAACTGCAGCTTCCTGTGTACTGACTCATCTTTGTTGAATTTCTGATATTGTGTTTGGATGTTTGCCTCAAACCTTATATATTTATGTTCACATTCATCTGGAAGAATCATTACCTGATCATTTAAACCTAGAGTAGAACAACAGAGAAAGTTGTTAACTACAATCATGAAGTGAGCTAACTGATGGGGTTTGTTAGGTTTTATTAGGCTCTTAAAGACAGGTTAATTGACAAGAACTATGTACACTTTCTGTCTGAAATCAAAAGAAGGCACATGTTATTTTTGTAAAATGGAGGAAGAAGAACATGATGAATGACAAACATTGAAAACCACACAGTAAGTCATCCTCTCAACACTGCTGTCAGTTGTTCAGATTGATTACTTGAGTTTCACCTTCATTTGAGTTTCACCTTCATTTTGCCCATCAAGACCGCTTAGTCCATCACAGCTTGCACAGGCCTATGTTGGGTAATTACATACAGTGGGGCAAAAAAGTATTTAGTCAGTCACCAATTGTGTAAGTTCTCCCACTTAAAAAGATGAGAGAGGCCTGTAATCTTCATCATAGGTATACCTCAACTATGAGAGACAAAATGAGAAAAAAAAATTCAGAAAATCACATTGTCTGATTTTTAAAGAATTTATTTGCAAATTATGGTGGAAAATAAGTATTTGGTCAATAACAAAAGTTCATCTCAATACTTTGTTATATACCCTTTGTTGGCAATGACAGAGGTCAAACGTTTTCTGTAAGTCTTCACAAGGTTTTCACACACTGTTGCTGGTATTTTGGCCCATTCCTCCATGCAGATCTTCTCTAGAGCAGTGATGTTTTGGGGCTGTCACCGGGCAACACGGACTTTCAACTCCCTCCAAAGATTTTCTATGGGGTTGAGATCTGGAGACTGGCTAGGCCACTCCAGGACCTTGAAATGCTTCTTACGAAGCCACTCCTTTGTTGCCCGGGCAGTGTGTTTGGGATCATTGTCATGCTGAAAGACCCAGCCACGTTTCATCTTCAATGCCCTTGCTGATGGAAGGAGGTTTTCACTCAAAATCTCATGATACATGGCTCCATTCATTCTTTCCTTTACAGGGATCAGTCGTCCTGGTCCCTTTGCAGAAAAACAGGCCCAAAGCATGATGTTTCCACCCCCATGCTTCACAGTAGGTATGGTGTTCTTTGGATGCAACTCACCATTCTTTCTCCTCCAAACACAACAAGTTGAGTTTTTACCAAAAAGTTCTATTTTGGTTTCATCTGACCATATGACATTCTCCCAATTCTCTTCTGGATCATCCAAATGCACTTCAGACGGGCCTGGACATGTACTGGCTTAAGCAGGGGAACATGTCTGGCACTGCAGGATTTGAGTCCCTGGCAGCGTAGTGTGTTACTGATGGTAGCCTTTGTTACTTTAGTCCCAGCTCTCTGCAGGTCATTCACTAGGTCCCCCCGTGTGGTTCTGGGATTTTTGCTCACCGTTCTTGTGATCATTTTGACTCCACAGGGTGAGATCTTGCATGGAGCCCCAGATCGAGGGAGATTATCAGTGGTCTTGTATGTCTTCCATTTTCTAATAATTGCTCCCACAGTTGATTTCTTCACACCAAGCTGCTTACCTATTGCAGATTCAGTCTTCCCAGCCTGGTGCAGGTCTACAATTTTGTTTCTGGTGTCCTTTGACAGCTCTTTGGTCTTGGCCATAGTGGAGTTTGGAGTGTGACTGTTTGAGGTTGTGGACAGGTGTCTTTTATACTGATAACGAGTTCAAACAGGTGTCATTAATACAGGTAACGAGTGGAGGACAGAGGAGACTCTTAAAGAAGTTGTTACAGGTCTGTGAGAGCCAGAAATCTTGCTTGTTTGTAGGTGACCAAATACTTATTTTACCGAGGAATTTACCAATTAATTCATTAAAAATCCTACAATGTGATTTCCTGGATTCTTTCCCCCCATTCTGTCTCTCACAGTACCTCTGATGAAAATTACAGGCCTCTCTCATCTTTTTAAGTGGGAGAACTTGCACAATTGGTGGCTGACTAAATACTTTTTTGCCCCACTGTATGTAGCAGGTCCAGGATTCTCCTCCTGGGAGGCCCACCCAAGAGGTGGTAACTGTAGTGAGCTTTGCTGGCTACAAGCTAAGTCTACACATGGGACTGAGTCTCTGGCGGTATAACCAGCTCATTCCAATGGCTGAAAGTGCAGAAGTGGAATTAGAGTTTCCTCAACAGACCAACAAGTGGAGGAGAAATAACTGGTGGACCCTGGTTTGAACTCCTCTGGGTGGTGTCCTACGGCTAAACATCCCTAATGAATCTGCTTCATCATCAAACATGTCAAAACTGGATCATCAAGTGGAGTAGCGACCATGATGATTACTCGCTTTGTCAAGCCAAAATGAATCACAGAATAGTTAACTTGAATCTCGTTTTCGCTGTGGACAGTACTGACTGCTCAGCAACAGTTGAACAATATGGTGACGTACCCTCAAACAATATGGGGAGGGGTTTGTCTGATGACAGTAGCGGGTCCAAAGCTCTACTGCGTTGTAGAAAGCCATTCCATATGGTGACCTTTAACGCCAATACCTTAAAGGAAGAACCAAGAACAATATAATTAGTTCACTGCATTGAAAATTTAAAGTTTAATATCATTGGAATACAAGAACACCAAGGAGTATTACAGGACCCAAATATAATAGAACTTGAAAAAGTTGGAAATAGCTGCTTCCTTATATCAACAGCCTGGAGGAACAGTATGCAAGCATCAGTAGGTGGAATAGGCATTATTCTAAGTGCTCATGCATGTAAAGCTCTCAGAAAAACTAATTGCCATTCAGAGCAAATTATTTTTGCAGAATTTGAAAGTAATCCAATAACAACAGTGATAGCTGAGTACTCACCAACTAATACAGCAGTTACAGAAGATATTGAATAGTACTAGATTAGATTAGATTAGATTAGATTAGATTAGATTAGATTAGATTAGATTAGATTAGATTAGATCTTTATTGATCCCTTTGGGAGGGTTCCCTCAGGGAAATAAAAATTCCAGCAGCATCATTACAGGATAAACAGAGAATAGAAAATAGAGAAAACTTCTAGATAAATTAAATTAAGTATTTACATATACAAATATAAAAGAGAATAAGATATGGGGAAAAAAAAGTCCAGCAGGAGAGGTATTGCACATTATATTGCACATTGTTCAGTATTGCTTTTTGTCAGGCTAGGCTACTGCTCCTTCCCATCCTCTGTAAAACAAGACACTGGTATCCACAGACTGATAGAACATCCACAGGAGTTTCCTGAAGATGTTAAAGGACTGCAGCCTCCTCAGGAAGTATAGCCTGCTCTGTCCCTTCCTGTACAAGTGGTTGGTGTTGCAAGTCCAGTCCAACTTGCTGTCCAGCCACAGCCCGAGGTACTTGTAGGGATCCACAGCCTCCACCTCGACTCCCTCGATCAGAACTGGTTGTGATCTTGGTCTGAACCTCCCAAAGTCAATGACCAGCTCCTTGGTCTTCGAGGTGTTGAGCTGCAGATGGTTCCTGTTGCACCAAATGGCAAAGTCCCTCACTAGGCTCCTATAATCCTCCTCTCTGTCGTCCCTGATACACCCCACAATGGCTGTGTCATCGGCGAACTTCTGAATGTGACACAGCTCCAAGTTGTAGCAGAAGTCCGCGGTGTACTGGATGAAGAGAAGAGGGGCCAGCACTGTGCCCTGGGGTGCTCCGGTGCTGCAAATCAGTGTCAGATGTGATGTCCTTCAGCCTGACATACTGCGGCCTGTCGGTGAGGTAGCTGGAGATCCAGGTGACCAGGCAGGGGTCCACTCGCATCCTGTTCAGTTTGTCCTGAAGCATAAGGGGCTGGATGGTGTTGAAGGCAATCAAGAAGTCCAAGAAGAGGATCCTCACTGTGCCATTTCCCTTATCCAGATGTGAGTGGGCTCAGTGTAGCAGGTAGAGGATGGCGTCTTCCACACCAACACCTGCCCAGTATGCAAACTGCAGACAGTCCTGGGCATGTTGCACCTGGGGTCTGAGGAGGCTGAAGAAGAGCTGCTCAAATGTCTTCATCAGATGTGAAGTGAGTGCCACCAGTCGGAAGTCGTTCAGCTCGCTGGGCCGGTTCTTCTTGGGAACTGAAACGATACATGATGTCTTCCAGAGGGTGGGCATTCTCCCCAGCTGCACACTGAGGTTGAAGATGTATTGGAGTGATTCACTCAGTTCAGCAGCGCAGGTCTTCAGTAGTTGGGGACACACCTTGTCCGGGCCTGCTGCTTTCCTGGGGTGAAGCTTCCTCGATTGACCTCTGACCTGATCTGCAGTGATGCATGGAGGAGTCTGTGTTGAGGTGGGGGAGGAGGGGGATGCTGCAATGACTGGGGGGAGGTATGTTGAGGGAAGAAGGAGAGATGGCTGCAGTGAGGGTGAGGGTGGGGGGAAGTGGGCTGGTTGAACCGGTTGAAGAAGTCATTCAGCTCGTTTGCCCTCTCCACTGTTCCTTCAATGGGTCTGGTCTTTGTGTTGTGGCCTGTGGTGGTTTTCATACCTTCCCAGACCTCCCTCATGCTGTTCTCCTTCAGCTTCTGCTGAAAGCTACTATGATGACTTGCATTGTCTTGCAAAGTATTCCAGCACATAACTTCCTCGTAATTCTTGATGATTTTAATGCATGACTCGGAACTGAAGACATACCATGTTCGTGGTCAAAGACATCAGGGTAGACCAATCAAGACATACACTATATTGACTGTGGCAGCGGGGGCGTGGTCAAGCACCGGTCTGTGACCGGAGGGCGGAGTCAGGGAAGGTAAGTGGCAGAATCACTACACCTGATGTCAATTAACCTGTGTTTGTGTGTCTTCCCAGTGACCGCGCCCTATATAAAGAGAGAGAGCGAGCAGAGGAAGTGAGCTCTCTCCCCAGCCAGACAACTTGTGTGTGTGTGTGTGTGTGTGTGTGTGTGTGTGTGTGTGTGTGTGTGTGTGCGTGCGTGCATGGCTGAGAGAGTGATTTTTGCATCTGAAAAGAGCAAAATAAACAAAGTTATTGAACTTTATTCTGGCCTGCCATCTTTCTGTGCTCCTCCCCCTCCTATGAACTGCTACAGTGGTGCCGAAACCCAGGACCGAGCACAGGAAAAGAACAGCCCCATGGAGTCCTCCCCCTTCGCAGACCTGGTCCACGCCCTCGCCATGGCCCAGCAGAGCCAGCACCAGGCGTTAGTCACACTCCGGAAGGAGCAAGAGCACCGGTTCAAGGCCCTGGTGCTGGCGCAGCAGGAAGATCAACAGGCGTTCTGGCACCTCCTCGCGTCGGCGGGGTCCACCATCTCCACCGCCGCGGGCCCTTCTTCCCTCACCCTAACTAAGATGGGCCCGCATGATGACCCCGAGGCCTTCCTCACGCTCTTCGAGCAGGCAGCAGAGGCCTCGGGCTGGCCGGTGGAACAGCGCGTGGCGAGCCTCCTCCCCCTGCTAACGGGCGAGGCGCAGCTGGCCGCGCTACAGCTCCCCGACGACCGCCAGCTGGCCTACACGGACCTTCGCCGGGCCGTCCTCCAGCGGGTGGGGCGCACCCCTGAACAACAGCGACAGCGCTTCTGCGCTCTGCATCTGGAGGAAGTCGGCTGGCTGTTCGCGTTTGGCCAGCAGCTCCGGGACACCTGCTGGCGGTGGTTGAGGGCTGACAACCGCGACACTGAGGGAATCATCGATCAGGTGGTGCTGGAGCAGTTCATCGGCCGCCTACCAGAGGGAACCGCAGTGTGGGTCCAGTGCCACCACCCGGCATCGCTGGATCAGGCCATCGAGTTGGCGGAGGACCATTTAGCGGCTGTTCTGACGTCAGGACAGTGGACATCCTCTTCTCTCCTCTCTCTCTCTCTCTCTCTCTTTCTTCCTGTGTCTCGTCCTCGCCCCGTTCCCCCACCGCGGAGGCGGGGGCTGGCCCCACCCCAGCCAGCCCATCGCACCCACAGTTCCCTCCTGTTTTTCCCTTCTGTGTCTGTCTCTTCTCCCCCTCAGGTGAGTGAGCCCCAGAGCGCCGGTGCAGAGAGGAAGCCCGGGCCGGTTTGCTGGCACTGCAGGGAGCAGGGCCACCTCCAACAGCAGTGCTCAGCAATGGAAGTGGGCGCGGTGGTTCAGATCCCCGACGCGCCAGGAGCCACCCTCGATCGGGCCGGAGCGTATCGCATACCGGTGAGTATCCAAGGGGATACATATCAGGCGTTGGTGGACTCTGGCTGTAATCAGACCTCAAATCTGTAATCAGTCCCCTAATTTTGGGGACTGATTGGCCGGGATTCGGGGAGTTAATGAGTCATTTAGTGAAGAGTGGGTCCTGCCGTAGTTTAGCAGGGGGAGGTCCCGGTGTCGCATTGGCGGGAGCAGCTGTCACAGAGCCGTCTACGTCATCTCCGCGTCAGAGTGAGGAGCCGCAGGCTCCTCCTCCCTCTCTCGGGGAATCCTTTGCGGATTTCCCATTAGAGCAGTCGCGAGGCGAGACTCTGCGGCATGCATTTGACCAAGTGAGAGTAATCGATGGTCAAACGCTCCAGCCAAACGCCATCCCGTCCTTCCCCTATTTTTCTATTATGAAGGATAGATTATACCAAGTGACGCAGGACACTCAGACTAAAGAGCAAGTCAACAGCTTTTGATTCCAAAGAGCCGCCGGGAATTGGTATTCCAGGCGGCTCACTTTAATCCCATGGCTGGACACTTCGGGCAGGATAAGACACTATCCCGAATAATGGCCCAGTTCTATTGGCCAAGGATTCGCGGCGATGTCCGTAGGTGGTGTATGGCATGCTGCGAATGCCAGTTAGTAAATCCAGCAGCCATTCCAAAAGTGCCTTTGCGCCCCCTCCCATTAATCGAGAACCCATTCGAAAGAATTGGGATGGATCTCATTGGGCCATTAGATTGGTCAATACGAGGGTACCACTTTATTTTAGTTCTGGTGGACTATGCAACGCGATACCCGGAAGCAGTGCCTCTTCACAATATCTCAGCACACAGTATTGTGGAAGCGCTCTTCCGCATCGTCTCCCAAGTTGGAATCCCAAAAGAGATTCTGACTGGCCAAGGCACCTCGTTTATGTCACGTACACTGAACGAACTGTATGGGTTATTAGGTATTAAGCCGATCCGCACCAGCGTGTATCACCCACAAACGGACGGTTATTTGAACGGTTCAATCGCACCCTCAAGAATATAATAAAAAAATTCGTAAGTAAGGATGCACATAATTGGGATAAATGGCTCGAACCCTTGTTACAACCCCAATTCCAAAAAAGTTGGGACAAAGTACAAATTGTAAATAAAAATGGAATGCAATGATGTGGAAGTTTCAAAATTCCATATTTTATTCAGAATAGAACATAGATGACATATCACATGTTTAAACTGAGAAAATGTATCATTTAAAGAGAAAAGTTAGGTGATTTTAAATTTCATGACAACAACACATCTCAAAAAAGTTAGGACAAGGCCATGTTTACCACTGTGAGACATCCCCTTTTCTCTTTACAACAGTCTGTAAACGTCTGGGGACTGAGGAGACAAGTTGCTCAAGTTTAGGGATAGGAATGTTAACCCATTCTTGTCTAATGTAGGATTCAAGTCACTCAACTGTCTTAGGTCTTTTTTGTCGTATCTTCCGTTTTATGATGCGCCAAATGTTTTCTATGGGTGAAAGATCTGGACTGCAGGCTGGCCAGTTCAGTACCCGGACCCTTCTTCTATGCAGCCATAATGCTGTAATTGATGCAGTATGTGGTTTGGCATTGTCATGTTGGAAAATGCAAGGTCTTCCCTGAAAGAGACGTCATCTGGATGGGAGCATATGTTGCTCTAGAGCCTGGATATACCTTTCAGCATTGATGGTGTCTTTCCAGATGTGTAAGCTGCCCATGCCACACGCACTAATGCAACCCCATACCATCAGAGATGCAGGCTTCTGAACTGAGCGCTGATAACAACTTGGGTCGTCCTTCTCCTTTTTAGTCCGAATGACACGGCGTCCCTGATTTCCATAAAGAACTTCAAATTTTGATTCGTCTGACCACAGAACAGTTTTCCACTTTGCCACAGTCCATTTTAAATGAGCCTTGGCCAAGAGAAGACGTCTGCGCTTCTGGATCATGTTTAGATACGGCTTCTTCTTTGAACTATAGAGTTTTAGCTGGCAACGGCGGATGGCACGGTGAATTGTGTTCACAGATAATGTTCTCTGGAAATATTCCTGAGCCCATTTTGTGATTTCCAATACAGAAGCATGCCTGTATGTGATGCAGTGCCGTCTAAGGGCCCGAAGATCACGGGCACCCAGTATGGTTTTCCGGCCTTGACCCTTACGCACAGAGATTCTTCCAGATTCTCTGAATCTTTTGATGATATTATGCATTGTAGATGGTGATATGTTCAAACTCTTTGCAATTTTACACTGTCGAACTCCTTTCTGATATTGCTCCACTATTTGTCGGTACAGAATCGGGGGATTGGTGATCCTCTTCCCATCTTTACTTCTGAGAGCTGCTGCCACTCCAAGATGCTCTTTTTATATCCAGTCATGTTAATGACCTATTGCCAATTGACCTAATGAGTTGCAATTTGGCCCTCCAGCTGTTCCTTTTTTGTACCTTTAACTTTTCCAGCCTCTTATTGCCCCTGTCCCAACTTTTTTGAGATGTGTTGCTGTCATGAAATTTCAAATGAGCCAATATTTGGCATGAAATTTCAAAATGTCTCACTTTCGACATTTGATATGTTGTCTATGTTCTATTGTGAATACAATATCAGTTTTTGAGATTTGTAAATGATTGCATTCCATTTTTATTTACAATTTGTACTTTGTCCCAACTTTTTTGGAATCGGGGTTGTATTTGCCGTGCGAGAGGTCCCCCAAGCCTCCATGGGGTTCTCCCTATTTGAATTATTATATGGGCGTAAGGCGCGCGGCATTCTAGATGTGCTGCGAGAAAATTGGGAGGAGGGACCTTCACCAAGTAAAAACGAAATTCAATACGTTATTGACCTGTGCGCAAAACTCCACACACTCACACCTAACCCAGGAGAATTTGTGGCAGGCCCAAGAACAACAAGCCTGCCTGTACAACAGGGGTACGTGCCTTAGGGAGTTCGCACCGGGAGATAAAGTACTCGTACTGTTGCCCACATCGAGCTCCAAATTGATCGGCAAGTGGCAAGGACCCTTTGAGGTCACACGGTAAGTCGGGGACGTCGACTACGAGGTGAGGCGAACGGACAGGGGTGGGGCGCTACAGATTTACCACCTCAATCTCCTCAGACTCTGGAACGAGGAGGTCCCCATGGCGTTGGTGTCGGTGGTTCCGGAGAAAGTGGAGCTGGGGCCGGAGGTTTAAAATGGAGCATTTGCATCGCATACATCTCCGGTCCCCTGTGGAGACCACCTCTCCCTGACCCAACTCACGGAGGTTGCCCAGTTGCAGACCGAGTTTTCGGACATGTTCTCGCCCCTGCCCAGCCGCACCGACCTCATAGAGCACCACATTGAGACGCCCCCGGGGGTGGTAGTGCGCAGCCGCCCTTACCGGCTACCCGAACACAAGAAAAAAGTGGTTCGGGAAGAACTCGAGGCCATGCTCGAAATGGGCATCGTCGAGGAGTCCCACAGTGACTGGAGCAGCCCGGTGGTCTTGGTACCCAAGGCCCACGGGTCGGTCCGGTTCTGCGTAGACTATAGAAAAGTCAACGCAGTGTCTAAATTTGACACATACCCAATGCCTCGTATTGATGAGTTGCTCGATCGACTTGGCACGGCTTGCTTTTACTCGACACTGGATTTGACAAAGGGTTATTGGCAGATCCCCTTGACTCCATTATCCCGAGAAAAAACGGCCTTTTCCACACCGTTCAGCTTACACCAGTTTGTCACACTTCCTTTTGGGCTGTTTGGGGCACCCGCTACGTTTCAGCAGCTGATGGATAGGGTCCTCCGCCCCCACGCCACCTATGCAGCTGCATACCTCGACGACATCATTATTTATAGTAATGACTGGCCGTGGCACCTACAACACCTGAGGGCCGTCCTTAGGTCGCTGAGGCGAGCGGGTCTCACAGCCAACCCAAAGAAGTGTGCAATTGGGCAGGTGGAAGTATGGTATCTGGGCTTCCACTTGGGCAATGGGCAGGGGCGTCCCCAAATTAACAAGACAGCAGCAATTGCGGCCTGCCCGAGGCCCAAGATCAAAAAGGGGGTGAGACAGTTCCTGGGGCTGGCTGGCTACTATCATAGGTCTATACCTAATTATTCGGACGTCACCAGCCCGCTGACTGATCTCACTAAAAAGGGGGCACCAGATCTGGTCCAGTGGACGGAGCAATGCCAGCGGGCTTTCTTTGAGGTGAAGGCTGCACTGTGCGGGGAGCCACTGTTACACTCCCCTGACTTTTCTCTCCCTTTTATGTTACAGACGGATGTGTCAGACAGAGGGCTGGGGGCCGTTTTGTCCCAGGAGGTGGAGGGGGAGGACCGTCCGGTGCTGTACATCAGTAGAAAGCTGTCGGTTCGCGAGGCGCACTACAGCACCATTGAAAAGGAGTGCCTCGCAATCAAGTGGGCGGTCCTCACCCTCCGCTACTACCTGCTGGGACACCCTTTCACCCTCTGTTCGGACCACGCACCCCTCCAGTGTCTCCACCGCATGAAGGATGCCAATGCGCGGATCACCCATTGGTATCTGGCACTCCAACCCTTTAACTTCAAGGTGAGCCACAATCCGTGGGCACAGATGGTTGTGGCGGACTTTCTCTCCCGTCGGGGGAGGGGGGGGAGTCGGCTGCAGGCCGGACGGCTGCCCGGCCTGAGTCGGGCGGTGGGGGTATGTGGCAGCGGGGGCGTGGTCAAGTCTGTGACCGGAGGGCGGAGTCATGGAAGGTAAGTGGCAGAATTGCTACACCTGATGTCAATTAACCTGTGTTTGTGTGTCTTCCCAGTGACCGCGCCCTATATAAAGAGAGAGAGAGAGCAGAGGAAGTGAGCTCTCTCCCCAGCCAGCCGGCTTGTGTGTGTGCGTGTGTGCGTGCGTGCGTGCATGCATGCATGCATGGCTGAGAGAGTGATTTTTGCATCTGAAAAGAGCAAAATAAACAAATTTATTGAACTTTATTCTGGCCTGCTGTCTTTCTGTGCTCCTCCCCCTCCTACGAACTGCTACATTGACATACTGAAGGATGATACTGGTGTCAGCACAACAGAATAACTTGCAGCATGTATGAACAATTGGGATGACTGGTGCGTGAGATAGCAGGCTCACCTGTAGGCGACCTACAGTGGTGCTTGAAAGTTTGTGAACCCTTTAGAATTTTCTATATTTCTGCATAAATATGACCTAAAACATCATCAGATTTTCACACAAGTCCTAAAAGTAGATAAAGAGAACCCAGTTAAACAAATGAGACAAAAATATTATACTTGGTCATTTATTTATTCAGAAAAATGATCCAATATTAGCGGCATGGTGGTGTAGTGGTTAGCGCTGTCGCCTCACAGCAAGAAGGTCCGGGTTCGAGCCCCATGGCCGGCGAGGGCCTTTCTGTGTGAAGTTTGCATGTTCTGTCTGTGTGGGTTTCCTCCGGGTGCTCCGGTTTCCCTCACAGTTCAAAGACATGCAGGTTAGGTTAACTGGTGACTCTAAATTGACCGTAGGTGTGAATGGTTGTCTATGTGTCAGCTCTGTGATGACCTGGCGACTTGTCCAGGGTGTGCCCCGCCTTTTGCCTGTAGTTAGCTGGGATAGGCTCCAGCTTGCCTGCGACCCTGTAGAACAGGATTAAGCAGCTAGAGATAATGAGATGAGATAAGATCCAATATTACATATCTGTGAGTGGTAAAAGTATGTGAACCTCTAGGATTAGCAGTTAATTTGAAGGTGAAATTAGAGGCAGGTGTTTTCAATCAATGGGATGACAATCAGGTGTGAGTGGGCACCCTGTTTTATTTAAAGAACAGGGATCTATCAAAGTCTGATCTTCACAACATATGTTTGTGGAAGTGTATCATGGCACAAACAACGAAGATTTCTGAGGACCTCAGAAAAAGCATTGTTGATGCTCATCAGGCTGGAAAAGGTTACAAAACCATCGCTAAAGAGTTTGGACTCCATCAATCCGCAGTCAGACAGATTGTGTACAAATGGAGGAAATTCAAGACCATTGTTACCCTCCCCAGGAGTGGTCAACAAAGATCACAACGAGAGCAAGGCATATAATAGTCAGCAAGGTCACAAAGGACCCCAGGGTAACTTCTAAGCAACTGAAGGTCTCTCTCACATTGGTTAATGTTAATGTTCATGAGTCCACTATCAGGAGAACACTGAACAACAATGGTGTGCATGGCAGGGTTGCAAGGAGAAAACTACTGTTCTCCAAAAAGAACATTGGTGCTTGTCTGCAGTTTGCTAAAAATCATGTGGTCAAGCCAGAAGGCTATTGGAAAAATGTTTTGTGGATGGATTAGACCAAAATAGAACTTTTTGGTTTAAATGAGAGTCATCAACAAAGACTCCTGCCATCCAGCACACAAACTGTTCACTCTTCTGCCCTCTGGAAGGCGCTACAGGAGCCTTCGGACCAAAACCACCAGGTTCAGGAACAGTTTTTTTTCCTTCAGCTGTCTCACTGCTGAACTCTGCCCCCCCCCCCCCCCCCCAGTCCCCTCCACACAAACACACTCACCAACACACACACACACCCCGAACAAATTGAATTGACTTGAACTGACTTCACTGTACTATCACTATTTGCACTCCTGTTTATTCATACCGTGTTTTGTATATACTGCAAATATCTATCATACCATTGCATGATAGTTCATTCATATTGCACATTTGTACATGCTGTAAATATCTATCATATCATTATATCATTCCATACCCTGTAATTCCTGTACATTTATACAACCCCGATTCCAAAAAAGTTGGGACAAAGTACAAATTGTAAATAAAAATGGAATGCAATAATGTGGAAGTTTCAAAATTCCATATTTTATTCAGAATAGAACATAGATGACATATCAAATGTTTAAACTGAGAAAATGTATCATTTAAAGAGAAAAATTAGGTGATTTTAAATGTCATGACAACAACACATCTCAAAAAAGTTGGGACAAGGCCATGTTTCCCACTGTGAGACATCCCCTTTTCTCTTTACAGCAGTCTGTAAACGTCTGGGGACTGAGGAGACAAGTTGCTCAAGTTTAGGGATAGGAATGTTAACCCATTCTTGTCTAATGTAGGATTCTAGTTGCTCAACTGTCTTAGGTCTTTTTTGTCGCATCTTCTGCTTTATGATGTGCCAAATGTTTTTTATGGGTGAAAGATCTGGACTGCAGGCTGGCCAGTTCAGTAGCCGGACCCTTCTTCTACGCAGCCATGATGCTGTAATTGATGCAGTATGTGGTTTGGCATTGTCATGTTGGAAAATGTAAGGTCTTCCCTGAAAAAGACGTCGTCTGGATGGGAGCATATGTTGCTCTAGAACCTGGATATACCTTTCAGCATTGATGGTGTCTTTCCAGATGTGTAAGCTGCCCATGCCACACGCACTAAAGCAACCCCATACCATCAGAGATGCAAGCTTCTGAACTGAGCTCTGATAACAACTCGGGTTGTCCTTCTCCTCTTTAGTCCGAATGACACGGCGTCCCTGATTTCCATAAAGAACTTCAAATTTTGATTCGTCTGACCACAGAACAGTTTTCCACTTTGCCACAGTCCATTTTAAATGAGCCTTGGCCCAGAGAAGACGTCTGCGCTTCTGGATCATGTTTAGATACGGCTTCTTCTTTGAACTATAGAGTTTTAGCTGGCAACGGCGGATGGCACGGTGAATTGTGTTCACAGATAATGTTCTCTGGAAATATTCCTGAGCCCATTTTGTGATTTCCAATACAGAAGCATGCCTGTATGTGATGCAGTGCCATCTAAGGGCCCAAAGATCACGGGCACCCAGTATGGTTTTCTGGCCTTGACCCTTATGCACAGAGATTCTTCCAGATTCTCTGAATCTTTTGATGATGTTATGCACTGTAGATGATGATATGTTCAAACTCTTTGCAATTTTACACTGTGGAACTCCTTTCTGATATTGCTCCACTATTTGTCGGGGCAGAATTAGGGGGATCGGTGATCCTCTTCCCATCTTTACTTCTGAGAGCCGCTGCCACTCCAAGATGCTCTTTTTATACCCAGTCATGTTAATGACCTATTGCCAATTGAACTAATGAGTTGCAATTTGGTCCTCCAGCTGTTCCTTTTTTGTACCTTTAACTTTTCCAGCCTCTTATTGCCCCTGTCCCAACTTTTTTGAGATGTGTTGCTGTCATGAAATTTCAAATGAGCCAATATTTGGCATGAAATTTCAGAATGTCTCACTTTCAACATTTGATATGTTGTCCATGTCCTATTGTGAATACAATATCAGTTTTTGAGATTTGTAAATTATTGCATTCCGTTTTTATTTACAATTTGTACTTTGTCCCAACTTTTTTGGAATCGGGGTTGTATTTGTATATTACACTTATGTTATTTACTCCTATGCATTTCTGTTTAGATACAATCTGCATTTTGTTGCCTTGTACCTGTGACATGTGCAATGACAATAAAGTTGAATCTAATCTAATCTTATGATTGGAGAAAGGAAAATACTGCAGTCCAGCATAATAACCTTATCCAATCTGTGAAACACAGTGGTGTTAGTATCATGGTTTGGGCCTGTTTTGCTGCATCTGGGCCAGGACGGCTTACCATCATTGATGGAACAATGAATTCTGAATTATACCAGCAAATTCTAAAGGAAAATGTCAGGACATCTGTCCATGAACTGAATCTTAAGGGAAAGTGGGTCATGCAGCAAGACAATGACCCTGAGCACACAAGTCATTCTACCAAAGAATGGTTAAAGAAGAATAAAGTTAATGTTTTGGAATGGCCAAGTCAAAGTCCTGACCTTAATCCAATCGAAATGTTGTGGAAGGACCTGAAGCGAGCAGTTCATGTGAGGAAACCCACCAACATCCCAGAGTTGAAGCTGTTCTGTATGGAGGAATGGGCTAAAATTCCTCCAAGCCAGTGTGCAGGACTGATCAACAGTTACCGGAAATGTTTAGTTGCAGTTATTGCTGCATTAGGGGGTCACACCAGATACTGAAAGCAAAGGTTCACATACTTTTGCCACTCACAGATATGTAATATTGGATCATTTTCCTCAAGAAATAAATGACCAAGTATGATATTTTTGTCTCATTTGTTTAACTGGGTTCTGTTTATCTACTTTTAGGACTTGTGTGAAAATCTGATAATGTTTTAGGTCATATTTATGCAGAAATGTAGAAAATTCTAAAGGGTTCACAAACTTTCAAGCACCACTGTAAATAAGTAAATAAAGTATCTTCACTTCTCAGAAGATTCCTCTTTTATTGTTAACATGAGAAACCACACGCACACACATCAGGAAACTAGGCCTCTTTAGTAAAAACTGCTTCTGGAACAACACTGACATTTTGCTTTTTAGTCTCACTTCAGTCATTTCAGATCTGACTGAAAGGCCTCCTGAGTCTCAGCCCCCCCCAAAAAAAAATGTTATGGTGGTCCTCCTTTCTGGAAGCAGGACTTGAGCTCCTCCCCAAATGACTTGGAGCTCCAGAGGCACCGTGCTGCACTCTCACATGGATTCTGGCTTAAGCACCCTGACCTCAGTGCAGGACTGCACAGTATGTCTGTATGCTCCCACTGCATCCATTGTTAGGTGAAGTATTCTGTCAGGAAATGCAATGTACAGACTGATGTAAGTGCTAGAAGGTGTTTATTTACAGGCGTGAGCTATATACAGTGGATATAAAAAGTGTACACACCCCATTAAAATGATAGGTTTTTCTGATGTAAAAAATTGAGACCACAATAAATAATTTCAAAATTTTTCCCACCTTTAATGTGACCTATAACCTGTACAATTAAATTGACAAACAAAGACATATGTTAGGGGGAAAACATAAAAAAAATACAATAAGCTGGCTGCATAAGTGTGCACACCCTTAAACTAATACTTTGTTGAAGCACCTTTTGATTTAATTACAGCATTCAATCTTTTTGGGTAGGAGTCCATCAGCCTGCCAGATCTAGACTTGGCAATATTTGCTTACTCTTCCTTGCAAAAGCACCCCAAATCTGTCAGATTGCGAAGGCATCTCTTGTGCACAGCCCTCTTCAGGTCACCCCACAGATTTTCAATTGGATTTAGGTCTGGGCTCTGGCTGAGCCATTCCAAAACTTTTTCAGGATCATTGTTGTATTGAAAGATGAAATTCCTCTTCATCTTTAGCTTTCTAGCAGACACCTGAAGGTTTTGGGCCAAAATTGACTGGTATTTAGAGCTGTTCATAATTCGCTCCACCTTGACTAAAGCCCCTGTTCCAGCTGAAGAAAAACAACCCCAAAACATGATGCTGCCACCATCATGCTTCACCGTGGGTATGGTGTTCTTTTGGTGATGCACAGTGTTGTTTTTGTGCCAAACATACCTTTTGGAATTGTGGCCAAAAAGTTCAACCTTGGTTTCATCAGACCGTAACACATTTTCCCACATGCTTTTGGGAGAGTTGATGGGTTTCTTTCTTTCTTTCTTTCTTTTTTTTTTTTTTTGCAAAATTTAGCCAGGCCTGGATGTTTTTCTTTGACCCTACCTCATAATGCAGATATATGGAGAATACAGGAGATTGTTGTCACATGTAGTACACAACCAGTACTTGCCAGAAATTCCTGCAGCTCCTTCAGTGTTGCTGTAGGCCTTTCAGCAGCCTCCCTGACCAGTTTTCAACATGTCTTTTCATCAATTTTGGAGGGATGTCCAATTCTTGGTAATGTCCCTGTTGTCCCATATTTTCTCCACTTCTTGATGACTGTCTGCACTGTGCTCCATGGTATATCTAATGCCATGGATTTTTTTTTGTACCCTTCTCCTGACTGATACCTTACCTGAAAGGTAAGCTCTCTGTGAACCCTGGCTTTTGCTGGAAGATGCAACTGAATAAATGTCTGAACTTTATTTTGGGTTAATCAGAGTCATTTTAATTGATGGCAGGTGTGAACCCCAAAAGACTGAATGCTATAATTAAATCAAAAGGTGCTTCAACAAAGTATTAGTTTAAGGTTTTTTTTCTCCTAACAGATTTGTTTATTTTTCAATTGAATTGTAAAGATTATAGGTCACATTAAAGGTGGGAAAAGTTTTGAAATTATTTATCGTGGTCTGGGGGGGGGGGGGGGGGGTTACATCAGAAAGCCTATAATTTAAAAGGGTGTGTACACTTTTTATATCCACTGTAAAAAAATGTGAGGCAAGGTCAGACAAACAAACTGAAACAAATTAAATTGAAACAAAGTCATAGAGTACTAAACATGGCAAGGAACAAACACGAACAAGAAGATGGATGCAATCATAATACTTCATGAAGCGTTCGTGACAATAGCGTCCTATTAAGTACAGGCTGATAGCGCCCTAAATCAGCAACTGGTGTTTGCAATGATGACTCATCCCAAGGGTGTGCATGCTGCATGGTCCGTGTGCATGGATGAGAGCAGGGTACTCAAGCTGCACCAGGCTCAAGTGCCCAAAGGCATGACATATTTAAGGATTTTTCTTTTTCCAAAATTGCCAGATGAGAAGAGTTGGGGCAGTTCATGTTACAGTTTTTTTCTTGAGGTTTAAAAATATAAAATTGTTTAAACATTTTTGTTAAAAATGTGGGAGTGTACCTGCATGAGGATTACATTTACTTCTTGAGAATGGAACTGTTTTGTTTAGTCAGGTTTGGGTAAACTGACATTTTTTCTATAGCTGTACTAGCATTGTGTGATGATACAGTTCATCCATCCATCCGTTATCCATAACCACTTATCCTGTACAGGGTTGCAGGCAAGCGGAAGCCTATCCCAGCTGACTATGGGCAAGAGGTGGGGTACACCCTGGACAAATCACCAGATCATCACAGGGCTGACACATAGAGACAAACAACCATTCACACTCACACCTACGGTCAATTTAGAGTCCAATTAGCCTAACCTGCATGTCTTTGGACTGTAGAGGAAACCAGAGCACCCGGAGGAAACCCACACAGACATGGGGAGAATGTGCAAACTCCACACAGAAAGGCCCCCATTGGCCACTGGGCTTGAATCCAGAACCTTCTTGCTGTGAGGCAACAGTGCTAACTACTACACCACTGTGAGCCCATCATACAGTTCATATGTTACAAATTTTGATCATAAGTAAAAATTAAATATGTAGTAGGTATTTTATTTTTGTTCTATGTCTCCCTACCATGTCCCTGATCTCCCAACATAATGTTCTATATCTCCCCTCAATGTCTCATGTCCCCCCACAAAAAATAATGACAGAAAAAGTAAAGTCTGAAGGCCAGTATATGTGACAATCTGAGAAACTAATGTTGTGGCAAGAGGGTATAGTAAAGACTCTCTAATGTAATATGAATGTGATTGCTACCTGCAAAGAATTTCACACAATCTAAAAAAGCTGAAAACTTGTCACAAGTCTCACTGCTGTCCCCTACATCTCTGCACTATTAAGTGGTTCTCAAATTTTCCCAAAACGGCCCAATTTTTTGCTCTCACTCAACTCACAACACAGGAATAGAGGTCGAATGTGGACCATCTGGGTGCACTGGTTTGAGAACTACCAGGTTTGTCCCAATGCCATTACTGTATGGAGGTTTTTGCCAGCTAAACCTTATTTTAGTTTCCAAAAGACAAACCATTTGGAGTCTAATAGTATAAACTGCTTCTTTCTCATTCGCATCAACATAATCACACAAACATATGATAAGTACGCAAAAATATCACCTACAGAGCAGTGTTACTGTTTTGTCAGTGAGAAAATTCTCACAGTGTTAATCAGAATTTATGTCAGTATGGATGTGTTCAGGGCAACACATAGTGATGAATGATTACTGAGACATTCCTCAGCCATTTGTTGGCCTTACAGACCAACCTCACCAAAAGCTTAGTAATACAATGTATGCCATGATCAAGTTCCTTCATGATTACAGAATGGTTTTGGTATAATTTCTAGTACCCTCCCCAACATGAAGATTGTCATCTAATTTGTTCTCTATTTTAGTTCAGCTGTCTGACATCAACCAGGGAGAAATGAGGAAATGTTCCTTCCTTCACATTCTCAGTAAAGCTAAAATTAAAACAGCTGCACATGCATGTTTCCACTACTTCTGGTTTCTGTTGCATGTGCCATGGTTTCACCTACAAACACTGTCAGGATCACAACAGAAATTGGGTTGTTGCTATCATACAGTTTGATGTTGAAACCTTATTGTTGAACATTAGCTTTGTTTTATAAATAATGAAGTAAGGGAGACCAGGGGTGGTTGTATTTTTATTTTATTTTACATATTTCTGTCTTTCAGTCAGAGCTCTTTTAGCCTAGAGCATTCAAAATGCAATGTAAAGTAGCTGAATGTGTCTGCTATTGGGCGGCACGGTGGTGTAGTGGTTAGCGCTGTCGCCTCACAGCAAGAAGGTCCTGGGTTCGAGCCCCGGGGCCGGCGAGGGCCTTTCTGTGTGGAGTTTGCATGTTCTCCCCGTGTCCGCGTGGGTTTCCTCCGGGTGCTCCGGTTTCCCCCACAGTCCAAAGACATGCAGGTTAGGTTAACTGGTGACTCTAAATTGACTGTAGGTGTGAATGTGAGTGTGAATGGTTGTCTGTGTCTATGTGTCAGCCCTGTGATGACCTGGCGACTTGTCCAGGGTGTACCCCGCCTTTCGCCCGTAGTCAGCTGGGATAGGCTCCAGCTTGCCTGCGACCCTGTAGAAGGATAAAGCGGCTAGAGATAATGAGATGAGATGAGATATTTCTGTCTTTCAGTCAGAGCTCTTTTAGCCTAGAGCATTCAAAATGCAATGTAAAGTAGCTGAATGTGTCTGCTATTGGGCGGCACGGTGGTGTAGTGGTTAGCGCTGTCGCCTCACAGCAAGAAGGTCTGGGTTCGAGCCCCGTGGCCGGCGAAGGCCTTTCTGTGCGGAGTTTGCATGTTCTTCCCGTGTCCGCGTGGGTTTCCTCCGGGTGCTCCGGTTTCCCCCACAGTCCAAAGACATGCAGGTTAGGTTAACTGGTGACTCTAAATTGACCGTAGGTGTGAATGTGAGTGTGAATGGTTGTCTGGGTCTATGTGTCAGCCCTGTGATGACCTGGCGACTTGTCCAGGGTGTACCCCGCCTTTCGCCCGTAGTCAGCTGGGATAGGCTCCAGCTTGCCTGCGACCCTGTAGAACAGGATAAAGCGGCTACAGATAATGAGATGAGTGTCTGCTATTAAATCGTCTAGCTCAGTGGTTCTCAAACTTTTTTCACCAAGTACCACCTCAGAAAATACTTGGCTCTCCAAGTACCACCATAATGACCAACATTAAAATACAGTAGTGTAGTAGGCCTAAGTATTCATTAAAAACAAGGTGGAGGTTTTATTTAACAAGTATATTTAATATTGTTGGCCACTGTAACATTACACACAGTACTTTGAACAGTAACACTGTGTTTAAATATAGGAAAATAAAACACTGTACTTAAATAATGAATCAAATAAAATTAATTGCACATAAAAGTGAAATAAAACATTGTACTAAAATAAATATTAAAAGACAGTTCTTAAAGATTAAATGAAAATGTACTTAAAAGTTAAATAACTGTACTGTACTTAAATGTTAAGTAAAAAAAAGTACTGTACTTGAAAAAAAATCAAAACAGGCTATAGCTGCAGTTCTTGCCGTTTCTTAACTCCAGTGACTGCTTTCTGAAACAGAAACACACCCACAGAGGAAGAACAATAAGATTAAGAATAAAACAAAAGTGAGGAAAAGCATTAAGAATAACAGCTTATAATGTTAAATATACACAGAGTATTGACTGATTGACTATTGATTGACAACTTACTGAGCTTAATGTGATGGGTGTGCATGCCTCTGTGAACACAGTCCTGCAACGTCCAATCCAAGCCATGCTCCTGGATGAACTTGTTCAGTAACTGGAATATTTGCTCTGATGTAGTTCTGGTCTCCAGTGATTTACAGAACATAAAGTCCTCCTGAGGCACACCGTCATATTCATATCTCACATAAACCAATAAATTGGCCAAATCTGCAACATCTGTAGTCTCATCAAGCTGTATGGCAAGATATCTACTGTTCTTAATGCGCTCAGTGTTTTTGTAACATCGTCAGCCATGTCGTTTATTCTCCTTGACACGGTGTCATTTGAAAGCAGCACCAAGTTTAACTCTCTGGCAGCTTTCTCTCCACACATGATACGTGTCATCTCTTTGGCTAATGGCAAACACAGCAGTTCCCCGATTGTGTGCGGCTTACTGGCTCTGGCGATCAGGAGGCTGGCACGATATGAAGCTTCCTGTGCTTTGGCTACGGGTGTACCATAGGACAGAATGGTGGCTTTGGACTGCTTCAGTTCATCACGTTTTCGGAAAAAAAAAATCCATTGGTTTGTCCTTTAGTGCTGTGTGTTTGGTTGTAAGATGCCGTTTGAGATGCGATGGTTTCATGGACTCATTGCTCAGAACGTCCCCACATACAACACACTGCGGCCTGGGCAGCTCCTCTGTCCCGCTCCAAATGAATCCCAGTTTTATGTATTTTTCATCATACTTCCTCCTTACTGGTTTCTGCTGTTTGCTAGCAGTTCTGGGGCTGGTTTTGCCACTGTTGTTAGCATCTGCGCTCGGCTCACACACATCCTCTTCAGTTCTCCCTCTCTCTTGACTGATCCACGCTCGCATTCGCGGATTTAAGCCACGACAGTAATTTTGTCGTACTCGTCATAATTAGCAAAGCCACTTCCACCTTTTCCCATCACAGCCTAGTCTACCAATGGCGGATAACCATCTGTCAGCGGAACCGGCGGGAATGCATTGCATATGTACGCTACGTATGGCTACCCAGAAGCACTTGCAAACTTTTTAAAATTATTAACTTAATTTGTATCTCCTTTCATTTTCTTGTCATCGGTTGATAAGATATTTTCATCCATTCGGATATTATGGATAGTATTTCACGTTTTATTTTTTAAATTTTATTTAAATTTAATTAAGTGATTCTTTGGCGTACCACTAGAATGGAGCCGCGTACCACTAGTGGTACGCGTACCACAGTTTGAGAATCACTGGTCTAGCTATTAGAATGAAAGACTGGGGTCAATAATCACCCAGAGGTCTTTTGCTGCTGCACGTGAAGAAACAGAAAGGCCATCCAGAGTTACTGTAGGTTTTCTGATTACACAGTAACTCTGGATGGCCTTTCTGTTTCTTCACGTGCAGCAGTAAAAGACCTCGGAGTGATTATTGACCCCAGTCTTTCATTTGAAACTCACATTGATAACATTACCCAGATAGCTTTCTTTCATCTCAGAAATATTTCTAAGATAAGAAATTTAATTGTCACTACACAACACAGAAAAACTAGTTCATGCTTTTGTTACCTCCAGGTTGGATTATTGTAATGCCTTACTATCTGGATGTTCCAATAAGTGCATAAACAAGCTCCAGTTAGTTCAAAATGCAACAGCAAGAGTCCTTACTAGAACTAGAAAATATGACCACATCACCCCGTTTTATCCACACTGCATTGGCACCCAATCAAATTTTGTATTGATTATAAAGTACTACTTTAAAGCACTGAATGGTCTTGCCCCACAGTACCTGAGTGAACTTCTGCTCCTCTATGACCCGCCATGCCTACTTAGATCAAAAGGTGCAGGCTATCTGCTGGTACCTCATATAGTGAAGGCTACATCAGGGAGCAGAGCCTTTTCTTACAAAGCCCCACAGTTATGAAACAGACTTCCAAGTAATGTTCGAGAATCAGACACAGTCTCAGCGTTTAAGTCTAGGCTGAAAACATATCTGTTTAGTCAACCCTTTTGTTAATGGTGTTTATGAGGTAAAGGTGTAGATCTGGAGTGTCCTCAGACATAGTGTTTTGATAAACTGGGATGTATCGATGCTGTCAGTTCCCCACTCTCTTGCTCACTCGAGTTTGTTGATGGTGTTGTGGCTGACTGCTTTATGTCCCGGGTTTCCCCCATGCCTGTGTTACCTTCTGGCTTTCTCCTTTTAGTTATGCTGTCATAGTTAGTTTTGCCAGAGTCCCTGCTTGTACTCAGCACAAAATGTATACTGTACCTACTTATTCAGGTGATATTGGGCATTCATAACAACCTGTGTTTTCTCTCCCTGTCCCCCCACCCAAATCTGTCCCTCTGAGTGACATGTCAATCCTGGGATCGAGGTGCTGACCTCTTCTGCTCCTCAGACCTGCCTGATCCATCCTGATGCCCTATCTCTGGTTGGAGTCTCATCACATCTCTCCTGTGGAGGACGGCCCCATATAGACAGTTGAAAGTCACACTTGGAAGACACTCTGGACACTTACAGTAATGCTTTTGTGGCTGAGGACTACAGTTGGCTTGCTAACTGTGGGACTGCGGTTGTCATGAACAGTTTTGCACTCAAGTTTCCATTAATGAAGAGTTATAACATCAATGAAACTGACTTCATGTTAAAACTGTTAATGTTATAGTCATGTTGTCTGTTGTTGTCCAGGTGAGGATGGGTTCCCTTTTGGGCCTGGTTCCTCTCAAGGTTTCTTCCTCGTGTTGTCTGGGGGAGTTTTTCCTTGCCACCGTCGCCATGGGCTTGCTCATTGGGGATAGATTAGATATAAAATTGGCTCATGTCTTGGGTCATTCAGATTCTGTAAAGCTGCTTTGGGACAATGTCTATTGTTAAAAGCGCTATACAAACAAACTTGACTAGACTATTATTTCTGTATCACAAAGAGACAATGAAGGGTTTAGTCTCAAACACATGGAGTGAAATGTTACAATTTAACCTTGACTGTTGGTCAGTTGTAACACAGACAAGGGTTAAATGTCTCATCTCATCTCATTATCTGTAGCTGCTTTATCCTGTTCTACAGGGTCGCAGGTGAGCTGGAGCCTATCCCAGCTGACTACGGGCGAAAGGCGGGGTACACCCTGGACAAGTCGCCAGGTCATCACAGGGCTGACACATAGACAACCATTCACACTCACATTCACACCTACGGTCAATTTAGAGTCACCAGTTAACCTAACCTGCATGTCTTTGGACTGTGGGGGAAACTGGAGCACCCGGAGGAAACCCACGCAGACACGGGGAGAACATGCAAACTCCGCACAGAAAGGCCCTCGCCGGCCACGGAGCTCAAACCCGGACCTTCTTGCTGTGAGGCAACAGCGCTAACCACTACACCACCGTGCCGCCCAGGGTTAAATGTAACATTATGAAATACAGTAATTGAAAAATTATTACAAAAAGCATTTTATATGATCAATTTTATATGGCATGCTGAAGCGTCAGCTGTGGGCAGAGAGGATTCAGGTAGAACTAGCAGGAAACATGTGAGTGTCACTTTAGTTTGATTACTGACAATTTATTTGTTTATTTATTCGGCTCTTCATTCCTGACATACCTTGGGCTTTTCCCAATTGAGCAGGAATGTACAGAGTGGCAGTGAATATTCAAGGGGGTACACACCAGGCCTTAATGGATTCTGGTTGTGGTCAAGGTCAAGACTTTTTTATTTTTCATTTCAACCATATACAGTGGTGCTTGATAGTTTGTGAACCCTTTAGAATGTTCTATATTTCTGCATAAATATGACCTAAAACATCATCAGATTTTCACACAAGTCCTGAAAGTAGATAAAGAGAACCCAGTTAAACAAATGAGACAAAAATATTATATTTGGTCATTTATTTATTGAGGAAATTCATCCAATATTACATATCTGTGAGTGGTAAAAGTATGTGAACCTCTAGGATTAGCATTTAATTTGAAGGTGAAACTAGAGTCAGGTGTTTTCAATCAATGGGATGACAATCAGGTGTGAGTGGGCACCATGTTTTATTTAAAGAACAGGAATATCAAAGTCTGATCTTCACAACACGTTTGTGGAAGTTTATCATGGCACGAACAAAGGAGATTTCTGAGGACCTCAGAAAAAGCATTGTTGATGCTCATCAGGCTGGAAAAGGTTACAAAACCATCTCTAAAGAGTTTGAACTCCACCAATCCACAGTCAGACAGATTGTGTACAAATGGAGGAAATTCAAGACCATTGTTACCCTCCCCAGGAGTGGTTGACCAACAAAGATCACTCCAAGAGCAAGATGTGTAATAGTCGGTGAGGTCACAAAGAACCCCAGGGTAACTTCTAAGCAACTGAAGGCCTCTCTCACATTGGCTAATGTTAATGTTCATGAGTCCACTATCAGGAGAACACTGAACAACAATGGTGTGCATGGCAAGGTTGCAAGGAGAAAGCCACTGCTCTCCAAAAAGAATATTGCTGCTCGTCTGCAGTTTGCCAAAGATCATGTGGACAAGGCAGAAGGCAATTGAAAAAATGTTTTGTGGATGGATAAGACCAAAATAGAACTTTTTGGTTTAAATGAGAAGTGTTATGTTTGGAGAAAGGGAAACACTGCATTCCAGTATAAGAACCTTATCCCATCTGTGAAACATGGTGGTGGTAGTATCATGGTTTGGGCCTGTTTTGCTGCATCTGGGCCAGGACGGCTTGCCGTCATTGACTGAACAATGAATTCTGAATTATACCAGTGAATTCTAAAGGAAAATGTCAGGACATCTGTCCATGAACTGAATCTCAAGAGAAGGTGGGTCATGAAGCAAGACAATGACCCTAAGCACACAAGTCATTCTACCAAAGAATGGTTAAAGAAGAATAAAGTTAATGTTTTGGAATGGCCAAGTCAAAGTCCTGACCTTAATCCAATCAAAATGTTGTGGAAGAACCTGAAGCGAGCAGTTCATGTGAGGAAACCCACCAACATCCCAGAGTTGAAGCTGTTCTGTACAGATGAATGGGCTAAAATTCCTCCAAGCCGGTGTGCAGGACTGATCAACAGTTACCTGAAACGTTTAGTTGCAGTTATTACTGCACAAGGGGAGTCACACCAGATACTGAAAGCAAAGGTTCACATGCTTTTGCCACTCACAAAATATGTAATATTGGATCATCGTCCTCAATAAATAAATGACCAAGTATAATATTTTTGTCTCATTTGTTTAACTGAGTTCTCTTTATTTACTTTTAGGACTTGTGTGAAAATCTGATGATGTTTTAGGTCATATTTATGCAGAAATATAGAAAATTCTAAAGGGTTCACAAACTTTCAAGCACCACTGTACAGTTGGTACATCTGTACAGTTGGTGCATTTGTACAGTCTCAGCATTTAAGTCTAGGCTGAAAACACATCATCTCAGAAATATTGCTAAGATAAGAAATTTAATGTCACTACGTGACTTGGAAAAACTAGTTCATGCTTTCATTACCTCCAGGTTGGATTATTGTAATGCCTTACTGTCTGCATGTTCCAATAAGTGCATAAACAAGCTCCAGTTAGTTCAAAATGCAGCAGCATGAGTCCTTACTACAGTGATTCCCAACCACTGTGCTGCGGCACATTAGTGTGCCATGAGAGATCATCAGGTGTACTATGGGAAATTATCCAATTTCACTTAATTGTTCCGAAAATTATTATTTATTTACTGCAAATAATTTGTCTTCGTTCATCTATGCCAGCGACATATAGTGACAGGCAGAACAATTAAATACTTGTCCACTAGATGGCAGCAGGTAGCTAATTAACCTGTGTATCTACCTGTTGCCATTCAAACAATAGAATTAGTAATGCTTCAGGTGTGACAGCGGTGATAGCCATGGATAAATATTTGAAAAGAAAAAGTGCACAAGCCAAACTGGTTCCTGGAGAAAATTCTGACCCAGATGAAGGCCCTAGTATAAGCAGAGGTCAGAAGAAAGCAAAAAAGGTGATTTTCCACAACCTATCTATGCGAGCTGGGCTTTTCAAGCATGACTGCTATAAAAACTAAAAAAAAAAGGAGAGAGACTCAGAGCTGTTGAGGAAGATCTTTGTGTGTGTCTTTCTTCAATTCCTGCAAGTATATCAGCTTTGTGTTCAACTAAACAGGCCCAGGTTTCACACTGAGTAAGTAAATTGAGACTAGATCATTATATTTCATTATATGTACACTTTTTGTGACATTTTTGTTTGGTGGTGTGCCTTGGGATTTTTCGAATGTAAAATATGTGCCGTAGCTCAAGAAAGGTTGGGAAACACTGCCTTACTAGAACTAGAAAATATGACCACATCACCCCGTCTTATCCAGACTGCATTGGCTCCCAATCAAATTTCGTATTGATTATAAAATACTACTATTGACCTTTAAAGCACTAAATTGTCTCCCACCACAGTACCTGAGTGAACTTCTGCTCCTCTACGACCCGCCATGCCTACTTAGATCAAAACGTGCAGGCTATCTGCTGGTACCTCGTATAGTGAAGGCTACATCAGGGGGCAGAGCCTTTTCTTACAAAGCCCCACAGTTATGGAACAGCCTTCCAAGTAGTGTTTAGGAATCAGACACAGTCTCAGCATTTAAGTCTAGGCTGAAAACATATCTGTTTAGTCAAGCCTTTTGTTAATGGTGTTTATGAGGTAAAGGTGTAGATCTGGAGGGTCCTCAGACATAGTGTTTTGGTAAACTGGGATGTATGGATGCTGTCAGTCCCCACTCGCTTGCTCACTTGAGTTTGTTGATGGTGTAGTGGCTGGCTGCTTTATGTCCTGGGGCTCCCTCATGCCTGTGTTACCTTCTGGCTAGCCCTTTTTAGTTATGCTGTCATAGTTAGTTTCTGGAGTCCTTGCTTATACTCAGTGCAATATGTATACTGTTCCTACTTATTCAGGTGACATTGGGCATACCTAACAACCTGTGTTTTCTCTCCCTCTCTCTCCCCCCAAATCTGTCCCTCTGAGTTACATGTTGGTCCTGGGATCGAGATGCTGAGCTCTTCTGCTCTCTCCTGGTGCCCTGTGTCTGGTTGGAGTCTCATCGCATCGCTCCTGTGGAGGACGGTCCCATGAGGACAGTTGAAAGTCACACTTGGAGGACGCTCTGGACTCTTACAGTAATGCTTTTATGGCTGAGGACTACAGTTGACTTGCTAACTTTAGGACTGCAGTTGTCATGAACAGTTTTGCACTCAAGTTTCCATCAATGAAGAGTTCATAACATCAACAAAACTGACTTCTTGTTAAAACTGTTAATGTTATAGTCATGCTATCTGTTGTTGCCCAAATGAGGATGGGTTCCCTTTTGAGTCTGGTTACTCTCGAGGTTTCTTCCTCATGTCGTCTGAGGGAGTTTTTCCTTGCCACCGTCACCACAGGCTTGCTCATTGGGGATAGATTAGGGATAAAATTAGCTCATGTTTTAAGTCGTTCAAATTGTGTAAAGCTACTTTGCAACAATGTTTTTCGTTAAAAGCTCTATACAAATAGACTTGACTTGACTAGTACACAGTTAAAATGAAACAATGTTTCTCCAGCACTATGATGTGACAATAAACAAATATCACAGGACTACAAATCTACAAATACAACATAAAGCGCAAGAGTGAAATGAGTGCAAACATTGCATACAATAAACTATACAAACAACATAAAGTGCAGACACAAACAACATAAAGTGCAGAGTTGAGTGTGCATATTGAGGTAGTATATGAAAAGGGAATAAATAAATGTAAACCTTGTGTGTGTGATAGACATTGTAAACATTGTAAAGTGCATTATTGTCCACTGTGCAAAAGTGTGAGAGGTGTGATTAACAGTCCGTGTGTATCAGCCCAGTTCCTCAGAGTTGAGGAGTCTGATGGTATGTGGAAAGAAACTGTTACAGAACCTGGCTGTGAAGGTCCGAATGCTTTAATACCTTTTTCCAGATGGCAGGAGGGTGAAGAGGTTGTGTGAGGGGTGGGTGGGGTTGGCCACAATGCTAGTAGCTTTCCAGATGCAGTGTGTGGTGTAAATGTCCATGATGGAGGGAAGAGAGACTCCAATGATCTTTTCAGCTCTCCTCACAATCCACTGTAGGGTCTTGCAATCCGAGATGGTGCAGTTCCCAAACCAGACTGTGATGCAGCTGCTCAGAATGCTCTCAATAGTCCATCTGTAGAATATAGTGAGGATGGGTGACGGGAGAAGGGTTTTCCTCAGCCTACATAGGAAGTAAAGATGCTGCTGGGCTTTCTTGGCTATAGAGCTGGTGTTGAGGGACCAGGTGAGGTTCTCTGCAAGATGAACACCACATAATTTGGTGCTCTTTATGTTCTCTATGAGTGAGTCATTGGTGTACAGTGGAGAGTAGTCACTCCCTGTTCTTCTGAAGTCAACAACCATCTCTTTTGCTTTGTCTACATTTAGAGACAGGTTGTTGACTCTGTACCAGTCCAATAGCCGTTGCACCTCCTCTCTGTATGCCAACTCATTTTTCTTACTGATGAGACCCAACTCAGTCGTGTCATCAGCAAACTTGATGACATGATTCGAACTGTGAGTTGCTGCACAGCCGTGAGTCAGCAGAGTGAATAGCAGTGGATTGAGCACACAGCCTTGGGGGGTGGCCCAGTGCTCAGTATGGTGGTGCTGGAAGTTCTGCTCCCAGTCCAGACTAACTGAAGTCTCTCAGTCAGGAAGTCCAGGATCCAGTTGCAGATGGAGGTGTTTAGGCCCAGGAAGCTCAGCTTTCCAATTAGCTACTGAGGGATTATCATGTTGGATGCTGAGCTGAAGTCTATGACAGCATTTGAACATGTGTGTCCTTCTTGTCCAGGTGGCTAAGGCCAGATGAAGGGTGGTGGCTATGGCATCATCTATTGACCGGTTACAGTGATATGTGAACTGCAGGGAGTCCAGTGAGAGAGGCAGCAGGGCCTTTATGTGCCTCATGATGAGCCTCTCGAAGCACTTCATAATGATCGGCGTGAGTGCAACGGGACAGTATTCATTGTGATCAGACCACAGTTCATCAAAGTCTGATTCAACAGAGGACATTTGGGAAATCCACAATTGTTGAAGGTGAGGTGTGTACATGGGAATGTTCAAAAATATCTGCTGGTGACCCATCACTATCGAATTTTGGGGAGAAAAGCCTAGTGTGCAGTCAGCAGTTAGCCCTCGCGTCATCTGTCCAGTAATTTTGGGAACCAATTGTATGGGGTTTCAGTAAAGTGCTTATTTGTGGATGCATCCTGCTGCAGCAAAACCCAGGGGATTCCAATGCAGCATTATCTCGGGAGGTGGTCTCAACTGTCTGCATCAGCTCCACATCAGGGGAACACAGAGGGTGGAGAGGGCTATGCCCCTCCACTCTCCACAGGGATTTTCCTATCAGATTTCCCATTGGACTAGTCATGAGACAAAACTGAGGCACAATTTTGACAAAGTGTGAGTAATCAATGGCCAAAACCTTCAGCCTAACTCTCCTACCCATATTTTTTTGTAATTAAAAATAGGTTATATCAAGTGACATACAGTAGCACACTCATACAGAAGAGAAAATGACCCAGTTGTTGGTCCCAAAGAGTCATCGGGAACTTTTATTCCATGCAGCTTATCATAATCCCATCACAGGGAATTTAAGACAGGATAAAACACTGAACCTGCATCTACTGGCTGGGCATTTGTGGCAGTGTTCACAGGTGGTGCACAGCATGTCGTGAATATCAGTTGGTGAATCTGCTGGCCACCCCAAAAGTGCCATTGTGCCCTTTACCACTGATTGAGATCCCCTTTGAAAGAACTGTTGTGGATCTATTTGGGCCACTAGATCAATCTACATGAGGGTATTGCTTTTTGTCAGTCTTAGTGGATTATGAAACATGATAACTGGAAGCAGTGCTTCTGCACAATGTTTCTGCATGCATCTTCCATGTTATCTCCTGAGTTGGGATTCTGAAAGAAATCCTCACTGATCAAGGCACAAAATTCAAATCAGGCACACTTTACGAACTGTACAAATTACTGGAGATTAAAACAGTTCATACCAGTGCTTACCATCTGCAAACAGATGGGCTGGTTGAAGATGAGGAGACTAAAAATTGAGATAGATTGCTGGAACCCCTCTTATTTGCAGTACAAGAGGTCTGGCAAGTCTCCATGAGGTTCTCCATATTGTATGGTCCCCTATTGCATGGTTGCAAGCCTTGTGGAGTCTTGGACATCATTAGGGAAAATTGGGAAGCGACACCTTCTACTAGTAAAAATGAAATTCATTATCTTCTTGACCTGAGAGCAAAACTCCACACATTCAGTCTGTAAATGAGCCAATTTATATTTTTGCCATTGAGAAAACATTGCACTGTTAAATTCCTATAAGCCATTATTTTTTATTCTACATATTTTTTGTAAATTTTAATGCCTTACAATTTGCCTTGTTTAAAGGACTTTTATTTTGAAATTACGTGCCTAGGTTTAATTAGTGGCTATTGCGAGATACAGCGAAGAACCAAACGAAATTGACACGTAATAAAAGGAAGAAAGAGTTAAATTAAATAAGGTTTATGTGCATGATTTGCACCCTCCGAAACGACACAAGGTTAGTGTCAATGTAATAAAATATGTTTAAGACAGTAAGGACGAAACTACATGCAGGGGCAGAGCTAAGGGGTGGCCAGGGGGGCCGTGGCCACCCCAGGGCACGCCTTGGCCCCACCCTGGCCACCCCAGGGCCGGACAATAAAATTTATAAAACCGATATGTCCCACAAAATGTTAGTTCCGCCTGCTGGATTTTTGTCCCGCCTATTTGGTTTCTGCAGGGATGCATATTACCGTAGCACACAAACATTTTGCACGTTCAAGCAGCAGGTGGTATCAGATAGTCATGCTCTAGTCTGATAACACAACAACCTATGAACTATGTGAACGTGTGATTAATTTGGGATATAAGTTATTCATCTCTTATACTCTCTTCAAGTTCTCACTTTGTAGACATACAGTTACAATTCTGTCCTCAGACAATTCAGAGTTTCCAGAAATCTCCCGAGTTTCCAGAAATCTCCACTTTGCCTGGAGTTTTCGAAAGTATCCGTTTTCAGTGACTGAAACCTTCGTTTACATGTAAATGCAACCGGATAGATAAATATGCGTCTTTATAGATATCCGGCTACAGTGGGATTTGTGCTGTGTGCACACATAGATAGATACTAGATAGATAGAAAGCAAAACGTTAGTGGTTTTCGATTGTACGACTCAAAAGAGAAAATTACGTAGGCAAGTTAGCTGTCTGTGAATCACTTTGCTCACTCTAACCGCAGAATACAACTTTTAAAGTTAATGTTTGTCTGTTACATGAAAATATAGAGATGTGTGTTACTGCTGGGAGTACACATTGATTTATAATTGTCACACTCATACATACACAACACTCCTGCATTCTCTCAACACACACTCTCCCCCTACCCCTCTCTCTCTCTCACACACACACACACCCTACCCCTCTCATGCACCACATTTCTATATTTACATGTAACACATGCACTCACACAACACTTATGCACTCTTAACACACTGTCTATCTCACTCTCACATACTCTCACACACACACAATTTGTGCACTACATTTCTATATTTACATGTAACATTCATACACTCTCAGCACAGACACACAACTCATGCACTAAATTTTATATTTAAATGTAACACTCATGCACTGTCTTAACACTCTCTCTCTCACTCATATGAACACATCACTCTCTTAACACACACTGTCTTTCTCTCACTCACTATAAGATACAACTCATGCACTCTCAACACACACCCTCTCTTACACACACACACCACTCATGCATGATGCACTACATTTCTCTATTTACATGTAACACACTCACTGGTATACACAACACTCGTGCACTCTGAACACACATACCACTCATGCACTCTGAACACACTCTCACACACACACACACACACACACACACACACACACACAACTTATGCACTTTATTTTTGTATTTACATGTAACATATCTACACACACACACACACACACACACACACACATCATCTATATCTACATGCAGTGCACATACTTCCCCCCCCTCTCTCTCTCACACACACACACACACACACACACACCACTCATGCACTACACCTCATCTATGTCATGTGTTCCATCAGTGTAACGCTTTCTCTCTCTCTCACACACACACACACACACACACACACACACACACACACACATTTTGTAACTCAACACATTTAGTTTGTACAGTACTTACAATGGACAATATCACAACATGTTGTAAGTGTTTACATATGTTGTATGTATGAGTTAAGTATACAAGTATTTTCCTTTTCCTGAGCAAAGCAGTTTTTATTCAAGCCTGACTAATATCCTTACTACTTCCCAGGTGCCTGGGACAGGTGATCTTTGAGTTTTTACTTTTGCATTTTAGTAGTGATCGTTAAAATCCTGATGCTTAACTAGAGTAAACAAGTTGGATGGTTTCTTTGTTTTGCAGATGCTTTGTTACATAAATAAATTAATACATTAATTTCTGACCTCTTGGCTCACATGGGTTTTGTTCATGAGTTAGGCACGATACGCTCCGGCCCGATCGAGGGCGGCCTCTGGCGCTTCGGGGATCCGAACCACCTCGCCCACTTCCATCGCCGTGCACTGCTGTTGAAGGTGGCCCGGCTCCCCGCAGCACCAGCAGACCGGCCCGGGCTTTCCCTCTGCACCGGTGTTCTGGGGCTCACTCACCTGAGGTGGGGGAGAGAGACACAGAAGGGAGAAATGGGAGGGCACCGCGGGTGCGGCAGGCCGGCTGGGGTGGTGCCAGCCCCCGCCTCCGCAGTGGGGGAATGGGGCGAGGACGGGACACAGGAGGAGGGGGGGAGAGAGAGAGAGAGAGAGAGAGAAGAGAAGATGCCGTCTGCTGTCCTGCCGCCGGGACAGCCGCCAAATGGTCCTCCACCAGCTCGACTGCCTGATCCAGCGATGCCGGGCGGTGGCACTGGACCCACTCCACGGTTCCTGCTGGCAAGCGAGCGATGAACTGTTCCAGCACCACCTGGTCGATGATTCCCTCGGTGTCACGGTTGTCGGCCCTCAACCACCGCCAGCAGGCGTCCCGGAGCTGCTGGCCAAACGCGAACGGCCGGCCGACTTCCTCCAAGCGCAATGCGCAGAAGCGCTGGCGCTGCTGTTCTGGGGTGCGCCCCACGCGCTGGAGGACGGCCCGGCGGAGGTCCGCGTAGGCCAGCCGGCGGTCGGCGGGGAGCTGTAGCGCAGCCAGCTGTGCCTCTCCCGTTAGCAGGGGGAGGAGGCGCGCCGCGCACTGCTCCATCGGCCACCCCGAGGCTTCGGCGACTTGCTCGAAGAGCGTGATGAACGTCTCGGGGTCGTCCTGCGGGCCCATCTTGGTGACGGTGAGGGGAGACGGGCCCGCGGTAGGAGCGCTGGTGGACCCCGCCGACGCGAGGAGGTGCCGGAACGCCTCTCGATCTTCTTGTTGGGCCAGCACCAGGGCCTCGAAGCGTCGTTCTTGTTCCTTCCGGAGGGTGACGAGCGCCTGGTGCTGGCTTTGCTGGGCCGTGGCGAGGGCATGGACCAGGTCGGCGAACGGGGAGGACTCCATGGGGCTGCTTGGCTGGTGCTCCACTTTTCCCGGGTTTCGGCACCACTGTAGCAGTTCGATAGGGGTGAGTGGAGCACAGAGGACGGCAGGACAGAGATCAGGTTTGCAAAAGGGCTTTATTGCTACACTTTTCAGTGAACAACTTCTCAAATGAACAGACACACATCAACACAACCAGCGTCTAGTTCGGGGATGCTCCTCTCTGCTCTCGCTCTCCCTCCTTAAATAGGGCGTGGTCACTGGGAAGACACACACAAACACAGGTTAATTGCCGTCAGGTGTAGTGATTCTGCCCCTTACCTTCCCTGACTCCGCCCTCCTGTCACAGACCGGCGCTTGACCACGCCCTCGCTGCCACAAAGATCCTTAGTAAATTTGAACAAAATGAAACTTGTATGATTTGCGTATTTATCAGAACAATATATGACAGTAATGTTGCATACAATATCCTTAGTAGGAAAATGTAATATCAAACTTATATAAGCTGGACAATCATCAGTGAAACTAAACTGTTGCAAACATTATAGAAAATACTTACAAAATTTACTTGTGGTGCCACAAGTGTGAGACATTCAAATAATCCACATGATTTGACAATGAAATTACAGAGAAAAGCAGAAATATTGTAGAAATATTTTTTTTAATTTTGCACAAGATCAGCAGATTACATTAGAATAAGAATTAGAATTTCATTTGGTACAGTAGTAATTTGGATAAATATTTCCTTTTCTGCTCAGAAATCCAAAATCAATAACTCCACCTTCACAGTTAACACTCAATCATTTACAATAATATGTATTCAGTAGCCGACATACGATCGAGTGGGACTGTGGACACTGTATGTACATACATGGTCTAACTATCAGAGTGGCATTTATGGCTTTGTGAAAGCCTGTGGGAAAGTGAACAGTTGACATGTAGCTCAGTTGAGTTCTGATTATAGAACTTCTGGCCAACTTCTGCACTGTACAATTGCCATATTTTCCTATGGCATATAAACATTGATCACCCATGTCAATAAAGTGTGAGACTGTAAAAATACTTCCATCCTTCAAAAGCGCAACAGAGTTGTTTCTTTGTTTTATTTTGCTGTAGGTATGACCATAAACAACAACACCATTTACAGCAATTCTCTTGTAGTAACTCACCACAGAGTTTGTGGGAACCTCTCTCACTGTGTGAAGAGCAGCTTGGTCACCAAGAGATATTAATCTCACATTTGGTGGACCAAAGGCAGTCACCTCAGTCAACTTTTTATATTTCTTGACATGCTGGTTCCCCTGTCTCATTTCATTGCAGAAATCTTTAACTTCTGCCGGTGCATTTGTCAAGAATTGCTTTGCTAAACAGGGGAAAACACGGGATAATGCCACTTGTTTGCATATTTGTTGTGGAACAGCTTGACTACTTTTTAATTGTTTCAGGAGGTACCTGTTGAAATCTTCAAACATGAAGGCTGAGTGAGCCCACAGGGGACCCCAGTGTACAACACTTTTGCTTAAATGCAGTAGTGAATGAACATTGAATGTCATGTGCTCTTTCCCATACAGTGACTGCACACCTCCAACAAAGTACACTAATGCGTCATGTGTGTGATTTATCAGCTCAGCATTTAATTCAGACCCCAACAGAATGCTTATGCCCTCTATCAGTAATGCCCAATGAGAGTGATACCTCTGTGGAAGTATGCCTTTCAGAACTGGCAAGTTGTAGTACAAAAGCCAGTGCTGCCACTCATGGGCTTTCCAGAATTTGCTTTCTATTAGAGATCTTGGAACTCGAGCAACAATACTTGGAGGTTTAATAGACACGAGGTGTCTGTCCATGATGGCTGTTTGTGTACCAATATACCATGGCTCAGAACTGCTGTTAGAATCCATCCGTAAGTAGCCATGTATCTGCACACACCAAGCAACACATAGTGCATGTAGTCAGGGACCATCCCATTGATTAGATCAAACAATGGTAAATCTGCCAGAGCAGATGAGCCCTTTATGCCCAATATAGTCTTCCCTTCTCTTTCGGCTATTTGTCCTATTTGTACTATGGTTTTATGATTTCTGTCACTTGGCTTTTCATCTGGACATGTGTAAACCCTTGTGCTTCCCTTTCCTTTCCTTGTTTGCATCCCAGGGTGAAGGCAGACTCCACAGCCATACTCACCATTAAACTGTTTAAAATTCTGTAGTTATGGCCTTGCTACTGCATCACACACAAAGCACAATGTGTGCACTTTTATGTGTCTCAGTGACTGGTCACTAGGATGCTGCCACTCAAAACCAGCTTGAGAAAGATTGGCACACTCCTCAACAAATGGTTTAAAGAATCAGGACATGTCTGGCTTCTTGGATACAAACCACATAAAAGTATATGTTTATCCCTACTCTCAGGTGGTATCTCATTAACACAGCATAATATTGGCCAAATACTAAATTTGGAGGACTGAAAAATTGGTACACCATCACAGTTGAATGTAAGGGACAGAAAATCCTCTTTACTGTTATTTTTCAAAGTCTGATATAAGGTGCCATCACCTATGTCATTTATTGCATGCTTTGTACTGGCATCAGCACAAAAACAGATCATGCATACTCTGGTTCTCAAGAATGTCTTTCAGCTGATCCTTCAATGGTATGTGAATAAAGAAATGTCCTTCCAGTAAACTGGCTTTCACTGTCGTGAATGAGGAACATGACACACATTTGAGTGTTTCTTCCAGAGATTGTGAAGAACCAATGTACTTAGTACAAACTCTACAGTAATGGTGTCGTTCAAACTGATGTGTAATACCAGCTAACGGTTTCTCCAGAAAATACTTGCTTGTTGGAACTGCACTAGTCTGAGAAGAATGCAATTTGAGCAGTTTCAGCAGATCTTCCATTAATACACCTGTTGTGTTGTGTCTCAATGTAAAGGAGAGAATCAAGATGATGCTTTGCCCTTCTGTTAGTCCATGGGAGGAGTGGACATCATCAACTTCTTGAGGGACATTGTCCTAAATGATAGAAAAAGAAGCACTGCATTGAAACTGATCAGGTTTCACTTGTTTTGCTCATAACCTTGTTTTCCCTTAGCAAAAAGTAGTATACTTAAAGTTCATTTTGTAAAGTATTCTGAAGTGTAAGTATAAGTATATCAAGTGTACTACAGGCCATGTACTTCAAGTGTACTAGAAAGCATACTAATTTAATACTTCTTCGGACTAAATTGGAACATTTTAAGTTTATAAAAGTATACTTTCAAGTCCGTTTTAAGTTTACAAAAGTACACTTTCAAGTATACTCATTTATATACTATCAATGCACTTGGTATATCCCTATTGTGTACTTGAAGTATATCATAAGTACACTTATTTATGTACTGCCATTGTACTAGTTATATACTGTAAGTATACAAGAGGGATATACCAAGTACATTTACAGTATAGATATAGTATAGATGAGAGTACTTAAAGAGTACTTTTGCTAACTTAAAAGTAACTTTGAAGTATACTTTTATAAACTTAAAATGTTCCAATTTAGTCCGAAGAAGTATTAAATTAGTATGCTTTCTAGTACACTTGAAGTACATGGCCTGTAGTACACTTGATATACTTATACTTACACTTCAGAATACTTTACAAAATGAACTTTAAGTATACTACTTTTTGCTAAGGGAAACCAGTATAAAAATGTCATATAGGCTTGCCATTGAAAAGTTGTGTGGGAAACTAAGTAACTGCTTTTGGTCTTACAACCGTTTTTTGGTTGATGGAGTTACGTACCACAGTAAAACCTATGACAGACTAAAGAAGAGATTCAACAGTGCTGCATACTTGAAAGATGGTACATTTTGTTGTATTATAGAATTGGTTGTTTTTAAACAAATATGTTCACATGAAATCTCTGCTTTTTGTCCATGTCGCAAACTATGTTGTGTTTTAGTTGACGTACTTAGTAAATCAGGCAGGCCTGTATGTAAAGATTCGCAAATAAATGTACAAAGTCATTTTGTATATGATGTTCAAAAAACTGAAACTGTTCATGCTGTCTCGCCTGACTTGATCAAAACAAAATGTGTCCTTGTTGAAACAGCTGACACACTGTACATAACACCATTGCCAAACCCTTTTGAAAGGGACTAGTTAAATAAATAAAGTCAAGCCAAACTTTTTTCTGTTTTCCTGTTTTTGTGTATGATGAAGTGTAAGGTACATGAAGATAATGCAATTCAGTACACATAATGACTAAGTGTTAATCTCCAGAATTATAATAAGACATTAAACAAGACATGCATGTTGACGGTTGGGTTGGCTGGTAATGTTCATCATGTGCTGTTGAGTAAGGCTGCTGCAGAGGGGATGAAGGACTTTTTGTTTATAGTGGTACATTGTAGCGCCAGCCTGATGGGAGCAGTTGGAAGGAGTGATGGAGGGGGTGAGAGGGGCCCTCTGATCAGGTTGGATTCCCTAATCACTTACCAGCTGTATAGCTCAGCTAATGTAATATAAATTATAAATATAATATATATATAAAATATAATGTAATATAAATTATAAATATAATATATGCATATAGTATAAATATATAAATTAAACGTTGAGTCAATTAATGAGTTGACCTTATTGTGCTCTTGAAGCAAGATATATGCTAAGCATTCCTATTTTGTGGCAAAAAGATTTACAAAGTATACTTAGGTCCAAGTATAAGTTTTAGTATTAAAGTAATGTATAAGTGTAAGTCTTAGTATTGATATAGGTCTACTTATACTTTTTTATACTTGGTTCAGTATAAACCAAGTATACTTCCCTGTACTATGTTGTAAGTGTATCAAGAATTAGTTTATAAGAAGTAACCTTCAAGTACACTTCCTCGATTTTAGTATAAAATAAGTATACTTGTAGCACACTTGATTAAACTTCTTTTTGCTAAGGGTTGGCAGACTGTACTTAGCATGGAAGATAAACAGAAGTTACAACACATGAGAAAGAAAAAAAAGAAGTGGATGGATAGAAAGTGTACACATTAATAAACTGCAGAATATGTTACAGTTTGTCCAATGACAAATGAATCTAATGTGTAATCAAACTCATGTAAATGCCTATGTTTTGTCTCACCTGCACCATTGTGAAAGATTCTGCTCTTTGTTCTTGTCTTTGGCTGCCACCTTCATTGTTTTCCTGAAAAGGACAGAAATTAACAACTCATTAAAAAGAAAGAGAGGGATAGAGGTGGAGCAGATTATATGACATTGTAGTTTTGTCTCACCTGCGGCACTGTGAGAGGTTCTGCTCTCTCTTCTCTCTGGTTATCATCTTCATCACTTTCCTAAGAATGATACAAAGAAACAACATAAATAGAACTGTAGAACTGTAATTTGACTGTAAGAGTAAGCAACAGTGGTAGAGTTGTCTAATATTCTAGTTCTGTCTCACCTGTGGCACTGTGAGAGGTTCTTCTCTCAGCTCATCTCTTTGGGTGGTATCTTCACTTTCCTGAGAGGAACAGGAGAGGAAAGTCCATCATTTATTGAATAGATAAAAGAATTAGAGATGGGATCTAACAGTGACCTAATTCATGGAATGGGTATTGGACTGACGTCACACACTACAGCGTATCACCCCATGGGAAATGGAGGAACTGAAAGATTCAATCGAACTCTTGGGAGTATGCTGCGGTCCCTCCCTCTCAAAGAAAAGCACAAGTGGCCTCAACAAATACAGACTCTGACATTTGTGTATAATGCAACAGTGCATGAGACCACCAGATATGCACCGTTCCAGCTTATGTTTGGCCGTATCCCAAGACTTCCTGTGGATGTGATGTTCAGACAGGTGTTGCATGATCCAGTCATTGTTGATTATAAAACCTATGCAAAGATGCTCATGTCACATCTCAATGAAGCAGCCAGAATCGCACAACAACACGCGATCAAAGAACAGGACAAACAAGCTAAAGGCTATAACAGAAGAGTGAAGGGCACTTACTTGAACATCGGGGACCGAGTGCTCATTGCAAACAAAAGTGAGAGAGGAAAGAAAAAGCTTGCTGACAGATGGAACGCGACAGTGTACACAGTCAAAGACAGAAACCTGCAGACTCACACGTACAAGTTGGAGGATAGTGAAGGTTGCGCAAAGATAGTGCACCGCAACCTTGTCCTGGACATCAGCTTTCTGCCTGCAGTGAGTACCAAAGAGGAAGTGAGTGTGTCTGAATCAGAGGATGGTCAGAGTCAAGAGATCACAAGTGAAGGACTGTCGGAGTCGGAGTGATCGAGTCAGGATGTTCCAGATTTGGAGGAGCAAACCCAGAGTTCTCCAAGCAATCAGGGTTATCTGAACAGAGACAATGACCTGGGCAGTTTAGTTACAGAATGTGAGTCAGCCCCATCACCTTTGCTAGATGCACATTTGAACCAGTCGAACACCCAGCTGACCCCAGCAGATACAGATGGTGGCAAACAGACACAGTTACAGGTGCATCCAAGGGATACAGGTTATGACACAAGTTTACAAGCACAGTCATTGGCAGACACAGAGCAAGTGGTTAGGACACGGGGTGGCAGACTCGGTAAAAGGGTCAATCGTCTCATTGAGTCCATGTTTCAAAAGCCTTTTGGTTTCAGGGCAGGTTCACTTAGCAGAAAATCTCAGTCATTTGTCACACTGTTTTGAAGATGATGGACATACGTTTGGTTTCCTTTGTGGTTTTGTACCTGTGATTTTTTGAAGTGATCAATGTAACACTTTCTAAGTGAATGGTACTCAGTTTTTTTTGGAGGTGACAGAGGGTGCACATGGTGTAAAAGGCAGCATGTTGATCTAAGAATAACCAAGGCCTGGTCACCCTTGTGCTTATCCTAAACCTATGGAGTAGGTAGCTTATACAGCTGATGGTAAAACTCAGAGTTTTCGGTGAACCCTGGTCAGGTATTTGCATTTTGAGTCCATTGTACAAGTGTTCTCATTGGTTTCAGAGGTATAATAAGGATTTTGGTGAAATCTAGGAGGGGTGGATGTAGCCCATGTGAGCGTGTGAGATTTATATTCCACCAAAATCCCTTTGTTTTATTGTATTTTCATTGTATATTCAGTTTTGAATAAGTTCTTTTTAGGGAGCTTTTATTTTGGTAGTCGTCTTTTATTTTGACACTGTGTGTGACGCTGTGTTACTGTTATTCGCGCCTCTCTCCTCAGTCGGCTGAAGGTGCTGCTGAGGAGAGGTAAGACTTGGTCATCACTCCGGTCATTGTTGTGTGAAACTGTAAACAGAAATATACATCTCATCTCATTATCTCTAGCTGCTTTATCCTGTTCTACAGGGTCGCAGGCAAGCTGGAGCCTATCCCAGCTGACTACGGGCGAAAGGCGGGGTACACCCTGGACAAGTCGTCAGGTCATCACAGGGCTGACACATAGACACAGACAACCATTCACACCTACGGTCAATTTAGAGTCACCAGTTAACCTAACCTGCATGTCTTTGGACTGTGGGGGAAACCAGAGCACCCGGAGGAAACCCACACGGACACGGGGAGAACATGCAAACTCCACACAGAAAGGCCCTCGCCGGCCACGGGGCTCGAACCCGGACCTTCTTGCTGTGAGGCGACAGCGCTAACCACTACACCACCGTGCTGCCCTACATCTATCAATAATTATAATTACTTTATAACTTGGTTAAATCTTAAATAAAGTAATGAACATAAACTCATCGTGGTAATAATACAGAGTGATTAAATAAACAAAATCTTAAATATTATGATGAAAAAGGGGGTGTGGCATGAAAAAGAAGTGTATACCGGTATATAGGGAGTCCTGGAGGAGATGTCGGAGGAGAGAAAAGTCAAGGTAGTGTGTGGCCTGGATCTTTATTGCTCTTGAGTTGAGTGTCACTGTGTTTTTACTTGAGTTTTCTCTTCAAAAAATCTTCACGTTATCAGAAGATCATGAAGTGTAATAATTCCAAGTGTATGGTGTTTGTGCTGAGACCTTCTGTGAGTTGTGGCCTTGTTGTTCATACATTCAGCAGCCAAGGCCCAGATGGATTCCTGAAAGGTCAGCATCATTCTTTAAGGGTTTAAATGTTCCAAAGGGAGAAACAGAGCATGAGTAAATATGAAATGCTCACCTGGCTCCCTTGAATTTTGATCCTACCAATTTTTGAACTAAAAGACTACCTCTACAACTTCTTCCAGGCCTACAACATGAAATGACAAACTGATGCACACACAAACTATACAATCATACATTCTCAATCCAATATGTTTATTTTCCTATTTCTTTTTTTTTAAGAACATTTATTGTGGAGCTCACTTCTGAAGCCTTTTTTTATGATGTTTGTTCAGAATTGCGGTGCCAGGTCTTAATTATTTTGACCTTTAAAAGTAGTAAACAGGCACCCTTGTCAGACATAGTGGCTCCCAACTCGCTAGTTGTCAGGGCATGTTACAACATGCCAACTTCAGACACCCTGGCGCCACTGTCCATCACACGCCAACTTCAGACACCCTGGCGCCACTGTCCATCACACGCCAACTTCAGACACCCTGGCGCCACTGTCCATCACACTGTGCTGCGTGGACTATATAAGATGCGCACAAACATCGAGGAAAACACAGCACACATCAGACGGGGACTCCATGCAACACCTGCTTCTCATCAGTGAATATTTGGATCCGTTTCTCTCTTTCTTTCTCGGTTTCATTTCTTTCTTGCTTTCTGTCTTTCTATCGCGGACGTGTCAGGATCCAACGTCCATCATTTGTGCCGTGTGAGCATTCCGTGCGTCCTTGAATGTAAGTTGTTTATTGTTGCGTAGCTACTGTGTTATGTGTGTACTCGTTATCTGTAACTGTTACATGTGGCGGTAAGGCTAGCGAGTATTTCTTCTCTTTTTCTCTCATCCTGTGTCTGTCTATTTTCTTACGTGTTTGTTCTGTTCTGTTCAGTAGCCATGTAATGATAGCGCTTGTCTTCTCGACCGCGGTCTGTTAAGGGAGCACATTTCATTATTAGCCATTGCCGTGTTGGGAGTGTAGCGGTGGTATGTACAGTTCATAACCGCGCCACATATTCTAACCTTCTATGCGCAATACAGCGCGGGGCAGCGCTTAAAGGAGCCATGCTCCCCTTCATTCAGCCGACACACTCTGTGTCTTCATGCGGGTGTGACTCGCTGTAAGCAGTTGCACCACGCACCTTGGTAATGATAGCTGCTGTAGGCAGCTATCCTCATCCTCCGTGTACGTTGTACACATTGTACATATTGTGTACATATCGTGTATATAGTCAGTATCTAGTGTGTTGTGTTATTTATTATGGGGTGTAAATAGCATTCATTGGGCTTTACATTGTTTTACTTATATAGTATTCATTTGTGTGTTTTACATTTGTATTACATTGTATATAATTATTATTCATTTGCGTTAATATATATTTAATGCGATGTATATTTGTATTTATATCATTGTTATTATTTACATTATTGCTTGTGTGTATATTATTGCTCATGTCTTGTTGTATTTGTATTTTATTCTGTTTTCTAGTAAAACCACGGTTTACACGGTTTCTCGTGAGTGGACATCCATTAATTCCTGTTCTAACCGGACAGCCTGGGTAGCTCGCTGTATACCTGATCCAGTGTCCCTCTTATACAGTCCTTTACCCTGTCCATCACCGGACACCCATTTTTATAATGTTAATTTTATTTTACTTCTGTTGTTGAATGAACTTTTTGTGAATAGATGAGTGGAATGAATGAACTGAGCTGCCAAATCATTTAAATTGTGTGGTGATTTTTTTTTTTTTTTTAAATGCTGACAAGTTCTACCTTTAAGCTAGAATAATATAAAGATTTGACAGGATTTTAACCTGTATGGCATCTGAATACTGACTTGCAATTCATAAGGTGACCACTGTTACATTTACTAGGGTGGAGATATGCATTGATCTAGCAACACAAAAGATTTTCTATAATTTAAGAGGCTCTCCTTCCATGCTATTTGAAATGCTACCTATATAGTTTGACACCATTTATGTTCTAATTTTTTGAGTGGCCTGTTTTACTGTGCATGTGTGGTCATTATACAAGGGTGCTACTTTTTTTCTCTCTCTTTTTTTTAAGTTGAGGTACATTATCCAGAGGTAAAGCCTGAAAAACAAGGGTTCAGTGGAAAGACTATGACTTACAGGTGAGGCATACAGGGAGGAGGAGACACTGAGTGGACATATAGCTGGTACAGGAATGATTACACAAAGAAATGATATTAGTGGTAAATACACCTGTAGAGGGAGGAGAAGCAGTGATTATCAGCGTCTATCAGAGATCAATAGTGATTATTCAGCTAACAGGGCTAACCACTATCTGCCTGAGCATAGATGCCACCAAGTCTGGTGTCTTATTAAGGTGTTTTATTTGTTTACAAAAACACAGAATGATGTGAAACTGCTGTTATATCTCCACTGTTCATTGCTGGTGGAACACATGGCAGTTAAATGTACACTCTGTACATTCTGTAGACCTTATTTAATGTCATGGGAATTTATCATTATTATTGTGGCAGTGTACATACCCCAATGCTAATGCTAAGGAAGCATTATTATAGTTGCACTGTATGAGGCCATCAGTGACCTGTAATCCCTCAACCCTGGTGGATTTTCATCATTGCTGAGGACTTCAACTAAGCAAATTTAAAAACTTTATTATCCAAACTATAGCAACATGTCAATTTTGCAGCCAGATAATTTAATACAGTGGATTTGGTCTCCACAAACATCAAGTCCTCATACAAAGCTATCCCCCTGCCCCCACCTGAGACTTTCTGACCACACCACAGTAATGGTAACTCCAGCATACAAACCACTGCTGAAGAGAGAAAAACTTGAAACAAAACAGGTCAGAGTATGACCAAAGGGAGCTGCAGAACTACTTTGAGTGCACAGACTGGAGCTCAGAGAGGCAGCATCCAGCAGCCATTACAAAGACGCTGACTACCTAGGCTACCTCATCGACCGGACACATCATCAAATGCCCTGTAGATGTTACATTCATGAAAACCACCCTAGTAACAATTTTATGTTCCCAGAATGTTCTGGGCATGTACGCCTTTGGTTGTCTATACAGTGCATATACGTTAGGTTTGGTTGCCACGTGGTTGCCATGGAAAGTTTTTCTGACGTTGCCCAAACGTTTCCTGTTGGTTACAACAACAACCTTCCCCTGCCCTTCCCCTAACCTTGCTGGTTGCATGTTTGGTTCCCTGAATGTTAGCCTAACGTCCCCCTGACGTTGTAGAATGTTGTGTTTTAGTTAGATTTTACTTGCAACTAATTAGCAACATCAACACAACTGTTAGCACATCTACATGAGAAAACTGTCAGTGATGAATGAACAGGCAAATTTGGTAGGTCTTGAAAGTTTAATGAGATAAAATATCAGTAACAAATTTGAATAAAAAAATGTTTGAAAATCAAATAGAAAAGTTTCTGAAAGTGTAACGGTGCATTCAATAAAACAATCATATATACACAAAACAGAATAAAATAGAAAAGTTTCTGAAACGGTGCATTCAATAAAACACATTCAAAACAGAATAAAATAGAAATAACAGTTTTTTAAAGTGTAACTGTGCATTCAATAACAAAAACATAAAATAGAATAAAAAATCACTTCACAAAAAAATAGAATAAAAATCACTGTTCACAAAAAAAGAATAAAAATTCACTGTTCACAATTCAATTGTCCATCCGTTGCTGCTGACCAGCTGATCTGAAAAGAAAAAGGAACAAATGTTTAAAAACAAGAACAATGAGCACATGTCCACAAAAGCATGATAAACCACCCGACTACCAACCACAAAATTTCTGTGATTGCACCAAATTAGAGAGCAGAAGTATACCGTCTGTGTGGTGCAAATTTTAGAGTCTGCCCAAGGCATTCCTCCACTTCAGCTTCCGTATGGCCGGGAAATTTTTTGACACATGCAGCTAGAAGGCAAAATAAAAGAAAGTTACACATCAAAACCTAGTCAGTCAAGCATGGCATAAAAGTGATGTGATCAATATATAAACACTTACCCTTTATAATCTTGCACAGAATGAGGTCATCAAAGGACATTTTGGCCCGTCTGCCCCGCAAGCTGTACTGGGCGAGTACCTCATTATTTGCCACTCGGCGTAGCATACGGTGAATGGCTGCCCCTAAACCTGCCCCTCCGACAGTTTCAAGAAAATGTTGCTGTAAAAAAATAAAAATAATTATACAATGAAAATTACTGTAGCGAGCTTATACAATACACACACACATGCACACAGATAGATAGATAGATAGATAGATAGATAGATAGATAGATAGATAGATAGATAGATAGATAGGGCAAATTACCATCTTGTTCCTCTTGTCTGGTTGTTCCAGACTCCTATCCAACTCCAGCAGCTCCATCACCATGCTGCATGGTTTAGCCAACACCACATCATCTTGCTGGAGTTGAGGCGTGTGTGTCGGGGCGTTGGTCTCCACCAATGACTCGATCTTGTCAAACCTAGCCTTGGTCCTGTCAAACCTAGCCTCGATCCTCCGCATCAAGCGACTTATGTGGGCCTCTGTGACTATGGGGACAAATGTGATGGAAGTTGTAATTTATAATGTACTTTCCTGAGTGAGTGAACTAGTTAAGTGTGTATAAAAGTACTTACTTCTCTCAAACATGGCTGCGATAGCTGAGACACCCTGTCCGTCATGAAGCGCCTGGCTGCTGGCTGAAGTTTTCAAAAAGAAAATATTAGTTTTCCTGTTCATGATTTTGTATTCCAACATCTGTAAATGGGAACTTGAAAGCAACTGTACTTTGAACAGAGTCAAAAGAGGTTTCCAGTGATTCTTGGAGGTGCCTGGCTGAGTGAATTGGGTGTAGTGCCCGGATGCTGGCTGAAGTTTTCAAAAAGAATATGTTAGTTTTCCTGTTCATGACTTTGTATTCCAACATCTGTAAATGGGAACTTGAAAGCAACTGTACCTTGAACAGGGTCAACAGGACTTGGGCTAGGGTGGTGAGGACTGGCTCCAGTCCTGGCTGGTGTTGACCCTGAAAAGATAGTGCATATGGATGTTAAGTCATTTATTGGGGGGGGGGTTCCTTATACATGGTATTCGCAAAAGAAGAACCTATGATAATACATTAGACATTTACAAATAAATTGAAAAACACTTACACTTGCATTGTGGTGGTAGGGGCATTGGGTCCTGCCGACCTGAAAAGAGCACACAAACATCAGATCAGTCACGTAATATGCACCGGTTATTCATCATGAATGTTAGCTCCAAGCTATGAATGATGATTTGGGAACTGTTAACTTACACACAGGGCTTCCAGGCACAGTCAGAGTCTTGGGTTGCTTCTTGGTTGCTGCTACCACTAGAGCAGAATCATCTGGAAGGAAAGACCATACAATGTGCAATGTAAATTTCTTGTAATTGACTTGAAAATGAACACTGAATTGAGTAACTAATGTTGTCATTAGTGAAGAGAGCTTACCATCATCAGAGGATTCGGAGACAAACCTCCTTGGGCGCTTACGCTGCCTTATTGCAAAAGTGTTCACATCATCCTCTGTCTCAACACTTGAGGACTCCATCAATTGCAAACACTTCTGTTCAGCTTTGGCGTATGGAAAATGACTTTTAGTCAGTAGCACAAAAAAAAACAGTGCTGCCATAGAGAGAACAATTCAGTATATTCTATGTAGTGCATAGCAGCGATAGCTCACCTGTTTCGTACCAGGTTTTCTTAACGGGATGTTTGGCCCAAGTTGTATTTGTATATATAAGTTGTATTGATATATATAGCAGATTTCTGCATACATCCGACTTGCAATTCGGTTTCAAAGCTGGTCTGTCCACAACTTTGTGTACAGCTGTATATATAGAAACTGTCGACTATTATATACGTAGAAATAGCGATGTCTACAGTTGTTTACTGGATGCAAGTAAGGCATTTGACAAAGTCCGTTACGGTAAATTGTTCACACTGTTGATCACTCGTGGCTTACCTCTGCCTGTTATTCGCCTGTTGCTGGACGGATACACTCGTCAGCAGGTATGTGTCTGCTGGGATGCATGTACATCCAGATGTTTTACCGTATCTAATGGTGTCAAACAAGGTGGGGTATTGTCACCAATCTTGTTTATAGTGTATATAGATGAACTAATTGTGACATTGGAGTGGTCTGGTATAGGCTGTCATGTTGGGCTTCATTACGTCGGCGTTCTGGGCTACGCTGACGACTTGACGCTGCTCAGCCCCAGTCTAAAGGCACTTAATGAAATGTTAGTTATATGTAGCACATTTGCTGTAAAATATAACATGTTTTAATGCTAAGAAAACTGCCTGTATAAAATTTGGATCAAATGTGAAGGGTAATGAAAAGGTTTATCTGGATGGATCTGTGATCGAGTGGGTTGATTATGTTAAACACCTTGGTCACTATGTGGACTCTGACCTGCGGGACAACCGCGACTGCACTGTGAAGAAAGGTGTTTTTAATGCTGCTGTAAATAAACTGGTTGTATTGTATGGTAAACTGCAAACATCTAATATTGTGTATCTGTTTCGCACCTTTTGTTGTTCTTTTTATGGATCTCAGTTGTGGGACTTTTCGTCAACTGGTTTTAAATCTTGTTGTGTTCAATGGAACAAGGCTTTGAGGAAACTTTTATGTTTACCGTACCATACACATTTCTGGTTATTAGGACCAATAACTAATCAACTGCATATTTTTGTCCAACTGCAAATCAAGTCCCTCAGATTTTTGTATAATATGTTTTATCATGTAAACCCTGTTGTTTCGTACATTGCAAAGGTTGCTCATTCATGTGCTATGTCTCAACTTGGTAGAAACATTGCTCATCTTCGTTATGCATATGACACTAATTTTAATGATGATTTGTTGTTGAATATCCGCCGGATACACAATGCATACGAGTTAACAGCTGACCAGAGTTCTATTGTCAGCATGTATCATGATATGTCCTCTCAATCTGTGGTCATACCAGGTTTCTCGAGGGAAATGTGTGGTTATGTTATGAATAATATATGTGTAAATTGATAGCTTGAAATTTGTTAACTGCTCTTTTCTATTTTTAATTTTTATGTTGCTGTTGGTTGTACTTAGAGTACGAAATAAAGACATACAGTGGAGAGTCATGTTTGCCCTTTGCCAGTCAGTAACTTTGTTGGCCCCAGTGTCTGCTGCTTGACCTTGTTCTTATGAACTGCTGTCTTTGAAATTTTGAGGATGGAATCAACCTAATGCTCTTTACCTCTGCCAGTAAAGCCAATATTTAACCCTTCTTTATCTCACTCAAAACTTTTCTTTTTGACTCTTTTGGTATGATGAGTAGATATTTTTGTATTACAATTAAATTTAAGGGGGGCGGCACGGTGGTGTAGTGGTTAGCGCTGTCGCCTCACAGCAAGAAGGTCCTGGGTTCGAGCCCCGGGGCCGGCGAGGGCCTTTCTGTGTGGAGTTTGCATGTTCTCCCCGTGTCCGCGTGGGTTTCCTCCGGGTGCTCCGGTTTCCCCCACAGTCCAAAGACATGCAGGTTAGGTTAACTGGTGACTCTAAATTGACCGTAGGTATGAATGTGAGTGTGAATGGTTGTCTGTGTCTATGTGTCAGCCCTGTGATGACCTGGCGACTTGTCCAGGGTGTACCCCGCCTTTCGCCCGTAGTCAGCTGGGATAGGCTCCAGCTTGCCTGCGACCCTGTAGAAGGATAAAGCGGCTAGAGATAATGAGATGAGATGAGATTAAATTTAAGGTACTACTAGCAATGCTTTTGCTATCCAAACTGGTCCTATTGCAAGAGGATAGTGATGACCACAGCAGTGGTTTTTTTTTTTTATACTTTTCCTTATTAAATAAGATTTGGTTCAGGTGATCACCTAATCAGTACCTCATTAAGTGAAATGAGGTGCGCTTGTGTTAGAATTCCAGCACAGAGACTCGAATGAAATGACTGCCATACATAGAGATGCTGAAATAAGAAAAAAATTGAAGTAGCTTAATTTTTTCCAAAGCTGTACTTTTAACAACACTCTGTAAATGTTAAGGAACTGAGTAGAGCATTTGCTATAGTTTTGAAAGTGAAATGTTATCCCATTCTTGTCTGATATACAGTTTCCATTGCTTAACAGTTTGGGGTCTCCTTTGTTGTATTTTGCATTTCATAATGTACCATATGTTTTCAATGGAAGACAGATCTGGACTGCAGGCAGGTCAGTTTAGCATCTGGATTCTCTTACTATGGACCCATGCAGTTACAATATGTGTAGAATGCAGTTGAGCATTGTCTTGCTGAAATAAGCAAGGTCTTATCTGAAAAAAAAAAATGTTGTCTGGATGGCAGCATGTTGCTCCAAAATGTGTATATTTTATTCAGCATTTAATGTTTTCTTCCCAGATGTACAAGTTACCCATGCTATGTGCAATAATATACCCCCATACCATCACAGATGCTGGCATTTTTACTGTGCACTGATATCAAGCTGGATGGTCCCTCTCCTCTTTAGCCTGAAGGATGGGGTGTCCATCATTTTCAAAAAGAACTTAAAATTTTGATTCGTTGGACCACAGGGTAGTTTTCTACTTTGCCTCTATCTGTTGTAAATGACCTCGGGCCCAGAGAAGGTGGCAGTAGTTCTGGATATAGTTTACGTATGGTTTTAACTTGCATTTGTGGATGCAGAGATGAACTGTGTTCACAGACGATGGTTTTCGGATGTGGGCGGAGTTTGTGGGGGGGCACTGCTCCCCCTGGTGGCTGAAATATGTAACAACATTAAGTCAAGGAAATGGCAAAATATAAATGTTTTTAAACGTACTGATATTTTAAATGTTTCAATTAAACTACATGCTAGTATGAAATTAATATGAATCCTATTATATTTTGTTTTGTAATAAATTTATTTTTCAGCAGTCATGTGACAGTGACGTTGACTGTTTCCGTTGGCTACGTGGTGGTTTCCCTCTCAGTATCAGTGTCTTGCTAGTCGCTGTTATTCAGTGAACGTAATACAGTTGTATATGTCAATAATTTAATGCAAATGGATATTCGGCGTTTTTTAAAATGTCCCTCGACCAACATTCCGCAAGAAGTCGAACAAGAGCCGCCAGGACCAACATGTAATGCGGACCTGGAAACACCTGGGACCAGGGCTCGAAATTAACTTTTTTTCTTTGTGTCCCCCAGTGGTCCCGAATTCTGTGTTGTATTGTCCCGAATGGAAGCAATAGTCTCCCCATTTTTTTCCTCTCTGAATTAACCAGTGGTTAATATTATCATATGAAGTTACTCTTATATTTGTAACTATGCGATTTTGAACCCTTTATATCATTTTTACAATAAGTCACAAGACACAAGCGACACATGTCCTATACATCATCTACTTCAAAATTACAGTTATTGCATTTTCAGTTTATTAAACTTTGGCGATCTCACTGTATGAATAGATACCCGTTTATTTAAAGGGGCCAACTAGCTCATTCAGAAAATGTTTCAACTCCCTACATCTGCAGTACACTTTAGTTGAAAATAAGACCCCTTTTATGTTCATTTCATCTACTTATACCTTGAATATCTGTTGGCATTTATAAGGCCAACTTATAATTTTCACCATTACCGTTATCCATTACCGTTATCCATTTTTATGAACTTTCCGTTATCCATTTTTATGAACTTTCCGTTATCCATTTTATGAACTTTTGCTGCCGAAACGTGGGTGCGAATGTTAGCAACATCAACATAGTGCCAGGTCCTAGCCTAGTTGTGCTGCTGACTGACTAAACTTTCTGAACTAGAAAGACACCAAGAAAACTCACTTATTCTGTTGAACGGTATCTTCCGTCAATATCATCCACATCATTCCTGTTGTATTTTATAACGTGTCTAACAGTGTTCATTAAGTTCATTCAGTTGCTAGCGTTGCCTGCAGACCAGGCGATGACACTTTGGATCCTGAAGGTCCCGGAGACGTTATGTCTGGGCTTTCAGTTTCTTCCCCGCGGTCGGTCCGCTTCAACCACTTTTTTTTTTTTTTGCCATTTTTGTTCTGGCAAGAGTCGGCGCAGCGTGTGCGGTAGCAATTCCATTCCAAGTCCATATAATGCGGACTCCGGCCGAAGATTCTAGAACAGAATGCGCTGCTCTGTAGCCTACGGATGCAGGTGCATCGAAAGTGTAGCTACTATGTATTTTTCGCTGTTAACGTTTTAAAATTAAAATTGACAAATTAGGTGAATGTCTACGTATGTGTTACGGCTTTGTAAATAATATTAATGTAGAACTTTTTTCTAGATCTATTTTTTTCCATTGTCCCGGGATTGTCCCAGATATGATAATTTTGTGTCCCGATGACATTTTTTATGGTCCCCGGGACGTCGGGACACCGTTAGTTTCGAGCGCTGCCTGGGACCAGCTCGGGAATAGCAAACCCAGCTAGCTCTCCATCGGACCTTGCAGGGCTTTCATCGGGCTTAGCTAGCTTGCCTACAGCAGAGCAAAATGATCTTGGCGACAAGCACTGTTGTCCTAAGCAGCCTATTCTTCCGGAATTTCCTTCAAAATTGTTTGGAAAGACTAAACGATCTTTTTCCACGTATTACTACAACAAGTACTGTTGGCTTGAATACTCTGTTTTAAAGGATGCTGTCTTCTGTTTCGCCTGCCGCCACTTCCAGACTGACAGCAGCGTGGAGGAATCATTGCGAAAGGGCGTAAGTGACTGGAAAAAACTAAGCACCAAACTGGAAAAACATGCAAATTCCCTGGCCCATCAGAACTGTATGGTTAAATGGGACAACTTTAAACAGAGTACTTCTGGAGGATCGATAGCTGCCAAATTGTCGGAGAGCCACAACGCCACTGTTGAGAAGAACAGATCTTATCTTTGCAAAGTCGTGGATATCATGAGGTTCCTGTCTGCACTTGGATTGTCTTTCCATGGACACAGGGAGGCTAACGATTCAGAATCCCGGGGGAATTATCTTGAGGTTTGCAAATTCTTCTCGAAATATGATTCTGACTTTTAAAGTATACAGTCAAATTATTTCAATGCTACAAGTCCAGATTTTCAGAACGAAATAATTGAGATATGTGCAAATTTGGTTCATGCAGAAATTGCAGAGAAAGTACAGGACACCGGGTTTTTTGCTGTAATTGCAGATGAGGCCAGGTCATCGAAAACTGAGCAACTGTCAGTTTGTTTAAGATATACAGAGCAGCTTGAAATCAAGGAGCGTTTTTTGTGTTTTATTGATTGTTCGGCATCTTGAAACGCAGCTGGGATCGTGGACGCCATAAACACAGAATTGGAGATGTGTGGACTGAAAAACATCCCAATTGTTGCCCAGAGTTATGATGGCGCCTCTGTAATGTCCGGCCAAGTTTCTGGAGTGCAGCAGCGCATCAAAGAGACGCATCCATACGCAGCATACATACACTGCTTGGCGCACAAACTGAATCTTGTGCTTGTGGACTGCTACAACGTAAACCGTAGTGTCAAAACATTCCTGAATGTCATCGGCAAACTGTACTCTGTATTTGCAGAGCCATCAAACCATCATCGCTTTATTGAAGTCCAGAAATCGCTAAATATGAAACCAACTGAAATTGTGCAGCCCAGCGAGACGCGCTGGCCATGCAAGTGGCGTTCTTTGCATGCAGTTAAAACACTTTACTCGGCAATTACACAGTGCCTGAGAGAAATAAGTGATGACAGAGACAAGTGGTCAGTGGAGGCCACTGGCCTTTATGAACACATGGCCAGGTTGTCATTCATTACATGTCTCATTGTACTTGAAGACATATTGCGTGTGATTCATGTCATGCACAAAGCCCTTCAGTCCTCCAACCTCACACTTTCCGAAGCAGCGGTGCTTACCGACAACCTGAAAGCGCACTTCATATCCCAGAGACAGGCTGATAAGTTGAACGATGTATGGGGATCAGTGAAACAGTTCTGCCGAGACAACAACATCTCTGTACCCGAGGATGTGAACATTCAGTGTCAGACACCTGCTGGTCCAGGACCACTTGCACCTAAAAGAAAATGGGCCACACAACCCCCCACCTCCCTCGACAGTTTCCTGATAACAACGACTTTGGGCCACAGAGAAGAAACTGATGTAAATGCTGTGCAAATGTCCCAGAGTGAGACCCCTCAGGCCCGTAGCCAGCATTGTGGAGGGGGGGGGGGGGGGGGGGGGGGGGGGGATCTTTTTTCCCCAAAAGTGGACTTCATCTGGCCCCCTACTCCCGTACCCCCCAAATACACGAGCACACTTCAAATCTTCTAATTTAGACATTTTTTTATTCGTTATAAGTTCTCTGTTGTCTAACTTATTATTGTTATCTTCCTACAACTGTGCTGTGACTTCATTGTCTGTCTCTGTTGCTCACCTCAGTTGTCTGTTGTTGCTCTCCTTCATTGTGTCTGTTGTTGCTTTCCCCTCCTCTGTCTGTCTGTTGTCTGTCTCTGTTGCTCACTTCAGTTGTTGTTTATGGCATCAGAACACTCCTGATCTGCCCATGCTTTAGCATAAAAAACAATTTCTAATTGAGATAAATGTTTCAAGTAATCCTGAGATTGAAATAATATCGCACAGCCCTATAAGGACAATTAATTTAAAATTGCCCAAATGCAGCAACAGTGGGTGTTTTCACACACACTGCTCTGAACATTTTCATTTTTCAGCTAGTGCACACGTTTCTTTTCACTCTGATCCAAATGCCAAACCACTGACAGGGCGTCATGTTACCATGATGCCATGTTACCATGACGACTGAAAAACACGTGCTCTTAAAGTCTCGCATTTTACTGTCTTCACACCACAGCTCCGATTTCCCAAGCTGAAAAAATAAAAGCAGCCCCAGGTCCGACGCTACTAGTACCTAGCCATCGAGCCACCTAACTCATCTCTGTGTGTGTGTGCCACTGACACACACAGACTGACGGACGGGCTGACGCTACCCCCCACCCCCACTGATCACTCTGACAGATCGATCTACCACTACTGTTGTAAACAAAAGAAAAACAAAGTCCTGCACTCAGCACCTTACCCATTTTGGCCCTTTTTTGGAACATGGCGCCAACATTTTGGGACAAAGTAGCAGCAGATTTCCTGCGTTTTCTGTCTTTATCTTCTTTTATAGAGGGCTACTGCGTGACGTCACCGTACCGCGAGATTGTGCTAGGGCGCCATATTGGAAGACCAAGTACATGCATACATACATACAATATAAAACAAAGTATGAGCGAGAGTAAAGTGACATGATGGCTGATAATTCTGGTTATGGGAGTATATTACCAGTTGCAGAAAGGGCACAGTATGTGAAGAAACTGGCTGTGATTGATGGGTTTGACCCATATGATAAGACTCGGGGCAAGGGAGAGTCTCATCTCATTATCTCTAGCCGCTTTATCCTTCTACAGGGTCGCAGGCAAGCTGGAGCCTATCCCAGCTGACTACGGGCGAAAGGCGGGGTACACCCTGGACAAGTCGCCAGGTCATCACAGGGCTGACACATAGACACAGACAACCATTCACACTCACATTCACACCTACGGTCAATTTAGAGTCACCAGTTAACCTAACCTGCATGTCTTTGGACTGTGGGGGAAACCGGAGCACCCGGAGGAAACCCATGCAGACACGGGGAGAACATGCAAACTCCACACAGAAAGGCCCTCGCCGGCCCCGGGGCTCGAACCCAGGACCTTCTTGCTGTGAGGCGACAGTGCTAACCACTACACCACCGTGCTGCCGCAAGGGAGAGTGGATTTTTTTATTTCATAATTTATTTTTAAATTTACTACTTATCTGTTTTTATTTATATATATTTGAATTATTTGGACATGGGGAAAACTATATTTAAAATCCAAAGAGGAATGGAGGGAGGAAAATTAAAACAAAAGAAAGAAATGAAATATAGAGTATATTTGATAAAATTAAGGATGCTTTTATTCAGTAAACATTAAAAAAAACGTTCTACAACACTCTAGCCTAGTGACTTACCAGTAACAAAATAGACTTGAAGTATTCAGATCCGCTCTGCATAAAGCAGCTAAATCCTCTCTCTGTCTCCCGGCAGAAAGCTCCTTGGTTTGCTTGTGTCTCAATCACAGCTGGTATTCTGTAGAAAGACTTCTTTTCACCTTTCCCATCAGCTTTGTTAGAACCCTAACACAGCACAAAAGTTTACCATTGTAGGTTTTTGATGAACCAAGTGCCTCGTGGGTTCACATACCGCGCGCTGCCGTTATTTCCCCCTAATCACGAGTTTGTTGGTCTTCCAATATGGCGCAGGGTTTGTTTACTTCCGGTTTCGGGTGACGTCAGTGAAAGGGGTCTAATGGGGGCATTACCGCCACCCACCGGATTGGGGTGTAAAGCAGTCGAACAAAACGTGTAAACATAAACATAGGAGAAATGAACCCGTTTTTCTAACTCGTCCTCACTTAGTCTACTTTTCTTTTTTGATTAATCTGGATTTGATATTGTAAATTTAAATGAGAATCAATGTATATTCATCGGACATGAACAAATGAATAAATCTTGAGTAATCTTGAGGGGCGTGTGTGTCCGGGGGGGATCGAACGAACCCTCCGTTCCCCCCTGGCTACGGGCCAGTCAAGGTCAGCGCGAACCCAGCGGCGGCCATATTGGAAGTCAAAGGTTGCCTGGGTCAGGCTGTGTCAGTGCATTGTTGTTGTCCAGCGAAGCAAAAAGGGGTGACAATGCCGAATACATGTGTCATTGTTGGCTGTAGTAGCCGGGGGGAAAAGGGTGGCAAAAGCTTCTACAGGCTCCCTAAAGTCGTGACTAACCAGGGAATTGCAGCACAGGAGAAAAGCGAGCGGAGGAGACGACAGTGGCTGGCTGCCATTAACCGATCAAATTTAGGACAACTTGACTGTATCCAGATTTGTTCTGATCACTTTGTGACAGGTAAGTTAATATTGTCTTGAATTTCATAGTTACTAAAATAAATGTGCCAGTATGCCGGCTGTTGTGTGACCGTCGTACTTTCCCTCAGTCTTGTGGCCGCTTCAACATAAAGCACAGGGAAGCAATACGGGAGCAACATTCCCCAAGTCCAGCAATGCAGTTGCAATGTGCACACAAAATAGCATGTCTCTTGTAACTATTACCCAGGGGTGTAGACTAGGCTGGGATAGTCTCTGCGAGTGTAACACTTTCCCTCTGATCACTTTTGTCTCTCCGTCTTCAGCAGTCAACACTGACACATCGCGGACCCTCCCAATGAAACGTAACTTCTCAGCATAACGCTCCCGTGCCTGCTTATCTAAACTATCACAGTAGTGCTCCATCACTTCAGATGTCTAAATTCTTAAAAAATCCAAGCTTCTAAGCCCTCTAACGCGGAAACGAATCGGTGAATGTAAATAGCTGATGTGTACTCTATGAGCGCTCTGGAACGAGTGACTTCCAAGATGGCGTCGCAGACCGCAGTGTTACTATTTTTAGCATCATCTCGGAGCACTCTATATAGAAAAAAGTTTGGATCTTCACTTACATTAAAATTAAAATTATAATTTGACCTTACTTTGTGTTGAATACGACTTCAAAAACAATTCAAGATTTTATTAAGAGAAATATTGTGGCCAACACGAGTGTTAAGTTACCTAAAAGATCGCGTGAATTTGGCTGCTATCTACTTTGCGTTCGTTCTCATTTTCCTCCATCATTTCATAGGCCAGAAACAGATGTTTTGACGTAATTTAACTTAGTAGGCTATGATTATTATTTAACCGTAGTCTTCTAGACATTTTGACTGTTTGGGGCATTGAACGCTGGTGTATGATTTTCAGGGAATAAAGTTTACCGCATGTCGGAGCATCATTGCGCTCGCAGCCTCCAACTCCTCAAACGCCCTTTAAATTGTGATATAACGTAGGCTATAAGGCACGGTTATAACATACCTTACACATTGGCCTAACGAAAATAATAATTCTTGGGGCGTCTGCTGATTTGTTAGCTATAAATTTAGGTCTAATTACTTCTGACAGTCTGCAAGCATTGCACCGTTGGGTCTTCAAGTCTGGCTGAAGCAGAGGAGCGGGCTTTCCGGGGTTTATTTTTTCGTTTTTTTTTTTTTTCATGCTCTATTTCTATATGTCCAGGTTTGAACTAAGTCATTTTGGCAAGATTTAATTTAATACAAAACAGAAATGGTCAGACACAAGCACGCCAAGCACATGGGAATGTATTTTGCCAATTTTGACAGCGCATGTTTTTTTAATGCCGCACCGTAGACAGCGAACGTTTAAACATGATCAAACATAGGAAATGAATGACACAAAGCACGGCTCAAAAACAAAAAAGTTAAATAAACCCTGCTGATAGTTGATGGTGTTGCAACACATCAGTGTTATAACCCAATCTCTATCCAACCACCCGTCATTTTAATTCTCCTCGGATCAGCACCGACCTCACATTTGGCCTTGGGAGAGTTCAGTTGACGCAAATCTGTCACACGACGGAAAACTTTAATCCATGGGTAGGTGCCCTGTAAATCTTTGGAAAAGGTACATTTTCTTTTCGGCATAATTGCTGCGGCACTACTGCTGCTAGCTGCTAGACAAATAACATTCGCGCCAGTTAATGTTTATTTTATTGTTGCATGGCAACACGTTCTGTTGTCTGGAATAATGTGGCTAAATAAACACCCATGCCACAGGACCAGGGGGCAGTAACCAGGAAAGTTTGCGATTCCTGTCAATTCATCAAAATAGTAAATGCAGATATTTCTCCGCTAATGATTCCCACGCTGCTCAGTCGCAAACGTCGTGAGTGGCGAAAACCGGGACATATCCGTGTCCCGACAGACTTTTGTCGGGACTCGGGACACACAACCCCAAATCGGGACTGTCCCGGTAAAACCGGGACGTCTGGTCACCCTACTCTGAAAGAACACAGAAAAAAAACACAAAAGGAAATTGCCAGTAATCAAACACAGGTGAAACTCATCCCATGTTACCTGCTGGTTCTACCTGACTCCTTGCTGCCTAACAGCTGATGCTCGACCACACCCCCACTGGCACATAGGGTTTCCATGATTTGAAAATCACAGCATTCCGTTTTTATTTAAATTTTACAGTGTCCCATTTTTTTTAAATGAGGTTGTATCATTTTGTATCCTATTAATAGATCATGAACGAGTGAAATTATTTTTACAGCCTGCAAATAGTTAATTGTCAATACATAGAAAGAGGCTAATAAATAAAAAAACCCTTTAAAAATACCATTATGCTTTAATGCTTTTCATGTCCAAGTAGCCTATATGCAAGTATTGTGGAGCTGTGTAACAGTATCTGTAATTCTCTAGATATCCACAGGGTGTCGCTACTCACGTTTTCTAAAATGTTGGCGGTGGCTCTATATGTGGGTCAAAGCTTCTGCAAATATACCCAGTTTCCTACCATTTCTTTATAAATTCCAGTTTCTTCGAGGAAGGTTGCTTATGCACACTCCTGACCCATTTTTGTGTATATGCACAGTTTATAAATGAGGCCCCTAGACTGCAGGCCACATTTTTGACACCCCTAATTTAGTAAATCATGCTTAAAAGGTACTTTTCATTTTGTTCTTTTCAGCTCTCTGTGAGCTTTGCCTTTAATGAGTTTTGTGGCTGTCACTGAACATAAATCAGCTGTTCTGTGAATGTGCTTTGCAATTTATATGGCATTTATCATTATACTCCATGTAAGGGGACAGCCCACCTTGGTCTTGTGCCATCAGTTGAAAGAAACAGAGACCCACAGAACCATAACCAATTGTACCAAACGTGAACAAGACAAGAGATTCAATAATAATATTTCGCAAAAGTGCATGAGTTGTCAGCATCCTTTTAAGAGCACACTGATGTGCTCCAAATCTGCAGCAGGTGCATGTAATTAGTCTGAGGCCCTCTGTTCATGAGCTCAAGCGCATGATGGCATGACAAGTGGTAAACATGCGCCTGTCCCAATGTTTTTGAAACATGTTGCTGGCATCAAATTCAAAATGAGCACATCTCATTATCTCTAGCCGCTTTATCCTGTTCTACGGGGTCGCAGGCAAGCTGGAGCCTATCCTAGCTGACTACGGGCGAAAGGCTGGGTACACCCTGGACAAGTCACCAGGTCATCACAGGGCTGACACATAGACACAGACAACCATTCACACCCACACCTACGGTCAATTTAGAGTCACCAGTTAACCTAGCCTGCATGTCTTTGGACTGTGGGGGAAACCAGAGCACCCGGAGGAAACCCACGCAGACACGGGGAGAACATGAAAACTCTGCACAGAAAGGCCCTTGCCGGCAACAGGGCTTGAACCCGGACCTTCTAGCTGTGAGGCGACAGCGCTAACCACTACACCACCGTGCCACCCAAAATGAGCACATATTTTTCAAAAATAATATCTCTCAGTTTCAACATATGGGGAGGCACGGTAGTGTAGTGGTTAGTACTGGCGCCTCACAGCAAGAAGGTTCTGGGTTTCAGCCCAGTGACCGATGGGGGCCTTTCTGTGTGGAGTTTGCATGTTCTCCCCATGTCTGTGTGGGTTTCCTCCAGGTGCTCCTGTTTCCCCCACAGTCCAAAGAAATGCAGGTTAGGCTAATTGGTGGCTCAAAATTGACCATAGGAATGGATGTGAGTGTGAATGGTTGTTTGTCTCTATGTGTCAGCCCTGCAATGACCTGGCAACTTGTCCAGGGTGTACCCTGCTTCTTGCCCATAGTCATCTGGGATAGGCTCCAGCTTGCCTGCGACCCTGCACAAGATAAGCGGTTATGGAAAGTGGATGGATGGATGGATAGAGTTTCAACATGTGTTGTCTTTGTATTATTTTTCAATAAAATATAGGATTTCCATGATTTGAGAAGGGGAATCTCCCAAGCTAAATATAACTACAAACAGAGAGTTTAACAGCACTTCAATTTCTCTGATCCCCAGTGCATGTGACAAATGTTAAGGACCATTACCAACATCAAACCACCCAGCACTGTAGCACCAACCAGCTCAGCCTCCCTCAGTGATGAGCTCAATTACTTCTCTGCCCACTTTGATAGAGGAAATAAGGAGGTCATCATCAAGGCAGAACCACCATACAGTGAGCAGCCTCTCACTTTCTTCAACTTAGAAGTTTACTCTACTCTGAGCAGAGTGAATGTATGTAAATCAGCTGGTCTGATGGAATACCTGGACAGGTGCTTTGAGATTGTGCAGAGTAGTTGGCTGGGGTCTTTACAAACATTTTCAACCTGTCCCTGGCCATTGTCCCTACTAGCTTCAAGACTGCCTCCACTGTGGTAGTGCTGATGCACTCCACTGCTATAGCCCTCAATGACTACTGTCCTGTCACACTCACCATCACTGCCAAATGCTTCAAGTGACTGGTTCCGTCACACTTGAAATCCTGTTTACTTGCCACAATGGACCTACATCAGTTTGCTTACCACCACAACAGGTCAACAAAGGATGCCATCTCCACGGCACTCGATTCTGCTCTGACCAACCTGGACTACCACACCTCAAACATCAAAATGCTGTTCAGTGATCTCAGTGCATCATTTAAGAAGAAAGAAACCACCTTTATTTGTCACATGCACACTTCAAGCACAGTGAAATTCATCCTCTGCATTTAACCCATCTGAAGCAGTGAACACACATCAGAGGGCAGCCACACAAGAGCACCCAGGGGTTCCGTACCTTGCTCAAGGGCACTTCAGCCCAAGGCCACCCCACATTAACCTAACTGCATGTCTTTGGGGGAAACCAGAGCACCCGGAGGAAACCCACGCAGACACAGGGAGAACATGCAAACTCCACACAGAAAGGCCCTTGCCAGCCACTGGGTTCAAACTTGGAACCTTCTTGCTGTGAGGCAACCATGCTAACCACTACACCACCATGCCGCCCCTTTAACACTGTAATCCCCTCCAAGCTGATTGCCAAGCTTAGCCACCTTTGTATTAGCACATCCCTTTGTAACTGGACTTTGGACTTTCTGACTAACACTGCACACACTGCCACTTTATTGTACATATGAGTTAATTACTGCTAACTGTACATACAACCTTACATACTCTCTAATCCTGTACATTTCCCATCTGTAAATATGCATTTAAATATTTATAAACATATGTATAACTCTCCATTGTCCATTACTGTATATACTGTAACATACAGCATCACTATGCTGCAGTACTTACTTCTGGCACTTATCTGTAAATACGAGTAATACTGTATTTTATACTTCTGGTGCTAAATGCATTTAATTGACTTTGTACCTGTATACAATGACAAAGTTTAATCTAATCTAATTTGCAAATCATCATGTTCTGTACTTATTTACAACTTCAAATCAGAAAAAATTGAGGAGGTATGGAAAATGCAAGTAAAAAAGAAAGCAGTGATTTCTAAACTTCGACTTGTACTTTGTTGCAGATAGTATGAACCCATTTCATGCTTTATCAGGTCAACTTTATTTCATTTGTTAATATGCATCCATTCCTGCATTTCAGGCCTGCAACATGTTCCAAAAAAAGTTGGAAGGGGGGCAATTTAGGGTTAGTAATGAAGTAAAACAATTAAATATCAGTGTGATTTGAAACAGGTAATCTCAACAAGTGATTGTAATCATGATATAATCTGATTGGTACAAAATCACTATCCAAGAAAGGCCTAGTCTTTGAGGAGCAAAAATGGACCAAAGATCTCCAATTTGTCAATAAATGCCTGAATACATTATTGAAATGTTGAAAACCAATGTTTATCAAAGAAAGATATGAAGGGATTTGGATATTTCACACTCTACAGTGCATAATGTCATTTTAAAAAAATCCTCAAGGAATCTGGAGGAATTTTGGTGCATAAAGGGCAAGGGTCCAAGCCTAAGCTGAATGCCCATGATCGAACTGTCATTCATCTATAGCTGACATAACCACATGGGCTTGGGATTACTTTGGCAAACCTTTGTCAAGAACTACAATAGAAACCAAAGTAAAAAAAAGGACCATCCAGACTGTTATCAGCAACAAGTCCAAAAGCCAGAGTACGTCATGGTATGGGGTTGTGTCAGTGCGCTTGGCAAAGATAACTTACACTTGTGTGATGCCAGTATTGATGTAGAAAAGTACATGGAGATTTTGGAGCAACATATTTTGCTTTCAAGATGACATCTTTTCCAGGGATATTTCAACAAGACAATGCAAATCCACATTCTGCACACATTACAAAGGCATGGCTATGAAAGAAGAGAGTGCCTGTTTCCTCTGTCCCCAATAGAGAATGTGTGGACAACTTTGAAATTAAAAAAAGATAACTATGGCCCCATACTGTTACATCCTTTAAAACATTTGCAGGACGAATGGTACAAAATAACAAGTGAAATGCTTTATCACGGGTGGTGTAGTGGTTAGTGCTGTCGCCTCACAGCAAGAAGCTCCAGGTTTGAGCCCCGTGGCCGGCGAGGGCCTTTCTGTGTGGAGTTTGCATATTCTCCATGTTTCCCCCACAGTCCAAAGACATGCAGGTTAGGTTAACTGGTGACTCTAAATTGACTGTAGGTGTGAATGGTTGTCTATGTGTCAGCCCTGTGATGACCTGGTGACTTGTCCAGGGTGTACCCTGCCTTTCGCCTGTAGTCAGCTGGGATAGGCTCCAGCTTGCCTGTGACCCTGTAGAACAGGATAAAGTGGCTAGAGATAATGAGATGAGATGCTTCATGACTTGGTGTCTTCAGTCTGTAAACACATTTTAAGTGTTGTGAGAAGAAATGGCATCATGACAAAGTGGTAAATGCTTTACTGTCACAACTTTTTTGAAATGTGTTGCAAGAATCAAAATTGAAAGAAGTGTTTATTTTGAAAAACAGTAAAATTAATAAGGTAAAACATCAAATATTTGCTGTGTTGTTGTGGGTGCAATACAGGTCAAATATTATTTACAATTCATTGTTTTCAGTATTCATTTCAAAATACCGTCCTGATATTTTCTCATTTAGGGTTGTATAATGCAAGTGAATGTGCACATCAGATGCACAGTGGGAAGAGAGCTTTATTACAAAAGAGCAACATGGTTATTTCTCCATCTTCTGTTTGAACTGGGTTACTGTTTCCCAAGAACAGAGCATTAAGCCTTTCTAGGCCCTTATAAAAGGCCTAAAGATTTCTGTGAAATAAAAATTATGTTTTCAAATAATTTCAATATTCTAAGCCAGTTAATAGCAATCTTTTCTGTGCTCTGTGCATTTTTACAATGAAAAAAAGATAGGTGTAAAAGAGATAGAGATAATCACTTTATTTATTTTTTGGCATTCCAAGATAGCGCCGCGGTGGTAACATGCATGCAGTGGTCTCTCCAGATCCAAAATGGTGCTTTTTTTTGTGTCATTTTGTTCCTCTGCTCAACCTTGTATAGCACATGGACACCGGATCAACTGGTGTACATGTCTACCATCGCCAGACACTCCTACAGTACAGATACCATGCAGAAAACATCATAAAAGATGATCTGATGGAGAAGCTATGCGACCTCAGTCTACTGTGAGGAACAGGCCTCCAGTCCTCAGCCTCATTTGAGGCCCGTGACACGGGGAGGAGTCATTGAAAGCGGTGTGTGAGGAGGCAGAAATGCGGCAAGCGTAGGGGTGTCCGTGCTAGGCCAACAGCTGACCCTAGCTGGGTGGCTCTCCCATCCATTCTACTCTCCAATATCTGCTCCCTGGAAAATAAACTAGACTACATCCAACTCCAACGGACTACCCAGCATGAGTTTACAGACTGCTGTGTCCTTGTTTTCACAGAGACGTAGCTCAGCAACCGAGTTCCAGACACTGCCATTCAGCTAGATGGGCTAGCTTCATTCCAAGCCGACAGAGATGCAGCGCTGTGCAATAAGACTCGTGGAGGTGGCTTGTGTATTTACATCAACACTGAATGGTGCAGGCATTCAGTGCTAGTCTCTGGTTATTGCTCATCGCTAGTGGTGTTTGTGACTGTTAGATGTAGACCATTTTATTTACCATGGGAATTCACTTGCGTATTCATAACCAGAGTTTACATTCCCCCCCGGCACTAATGCTAAGGAAGCGCTCTGTGTACTACACGGTGCTATCAGTGAACTGCAGAATGCACACCCTGATGGACTGTTTATCATTGCCGTAAATTTCAATCATGTGAATCTCAGGTCAGTGCTCCCTAAATTCCATCAGTATGGACTTTGTAATGAGAGGGGTGAACACGCTGGATCTTATTCACACAAACATCCCCAGCACATACCAGGCAGAGCCCTGCCCCCAACTCGTCTACTCAGACCACATCCCTGTTATGCCAATTCCAAGATTCAAGATTTGTTTTTGTCATATACACAATAACAGACACAGCAGTTTATTATTGGGTAACGAAATTCTTATTTTGCAACTGCCCGACCAAACTACGCTTGCCAATATAAAAAGAAATGTATATATAAAAAAAAATATAAGACATAAAGTGCATATGGAATGCAAGATATAAAGGTAGAGTGAAAAATGAAGAATACATTCCAGCATACAGACTGCTCATCAGATGCTCCAAAGCAGTTCTAAGACAGATGAAAACCTGGCCAGAAGGCACCATCTCTGAACTATAGGACAACACCACCTGCCTGTGACAATGATGCCTCCCTTCCAGATGCGCTGAACAGCTTCTATGCATGGTTTGAAGCACAGAACAGTGTGGCAGTGAGGAAGATCATCCCTCCTCCCAACGATCAGGTACTGCGTCTGACCACAGCCAATGTGAGGGAAAACTACATAGAGTCAACCCAAGGAAAGCTACTGGACCAGACAACATCCCTGGTAAAGTGCTCAGAAGATATGTGGACCAGCTATGTAGCAGATGTTCTCACTGACATCTTCAACATCTACCTGAGCAATGCCATCGTTCCAAAGTGCTTCAAGACCACTACCATTGTCCCTGTGCCAAAGAAGTCTTCAGTGTCCTGCCTCAATGACTATCATCCAGTTGCACTCACACCCACCATCATGAAGTGCTTTGAGATGCTCATCATGAGACATGTAAAGACCCTGCTGCCTCCCTCACTGGACCCCCTGCAGTTCACGTATTGCCATAACCAGTCCACAGATGACGACATAGCCACCACCCTTCACCTGGCTCTTAGCCACCTGGACAACAAGGACACATACATTTGAATGCTGTTCATAGACTTCAGTTTAGCATTCAACACAATCATCCCTCAGCAGCTAATTGGGAAGCTGAGCCTGCTGGGCCTGAACACCTCCCTCTGCAACTGGATTCTGGACTTCCTGACTGAGAGACCTCAGTCAGTCTGGATTGGAAGTAGAACTTCCAGAACCACCATACTGAGCACTGGGCCCCCCCAGGGCCGTGTGCTCAGTCCACTGCTGTTCACTCTGCTGAGTCACGACTGTGCAGTGACTCACAGCTCAACCACATCATCAAGTTTGCTGATGACATGACTGTGGTGGGCCTCATCAATAAAAATGAAGAGTCAGCATACAGAGAGGAGGTGCAATGGCTATCAGACTGGTGCAGAATCAACAATCTGTCTCTGAATGTGGACAAAAGAGATGGTTGTTAACTTCAGAAGCACACGGAGTGACCACTCTTCATTAACGGCTCACTTGTGGAGAACTTCAAGAGTACAAAATTCCTCGGTATTCATCTGGCAGAGAACCTCACCTGGTCCCTCAACACCAGCTCTATAGCCAAGAAAGCCTAGCAGTGTCTTTACTTCCTACAAAGGCTGAGGAAAACCTATCTCCCATCACCCATCCTCACTATATTCTACAGAGGAACTATTGAGAGCATTCTGAGCATCTGCATCATAGTTTGGTTTGGGAATTGCACCGTCTCGGATCGCAAGACCCCACAGCGGATAGTGAGGACAGCTGAGATGATCATCAGAGTCTCTCTTCCCTCTCATCTCATCTCATTATCTCTAGCCGCTTTATCCTGTTCTACAGGGTCGCAGGCAAGCTGGAGCCTATCCCAGCTGACTACGGGCGAAAGGCGGGGTACACCCTGGACAAGTCGCCAGGTCATCACAGGGCTGACACATAGACACAGACAACCATTCACACTCACATTCACACCTACGGTCAATTTAGAGTCACCAGTTAACCTAACCTGCATGTCTTTGGACTGTGGGGGAAACCGGAGCACCCGGAGGAAACCCACGCGGACACGGGGAGAACATGCAAACTCCACACAGAAAGGCCCTCGCCGGCCCCGGGGCTCGAACCCAGGACCTTCTTGCTGTGAGGCGACAGCGCTAACCACTACACCACCGTGCCGCCCTCTCTTCCCTCTATCACGGGAATTTATACCACATGCTGCATCCAGAAAGCCACCAGCATCTTGGCTGACCCCCCTCACACAATCTCTTCACCCTCCTGCCATCTGGAAAAAGGTACCAAAGCATTTCGGCCTTCACAGGCAGACTCTGCAATAGTTTCTTCCCACATGCTATCAGACTTCTCAGCTCTGAGGGACTGGACTGATTCTCACAGACTGTTGAACACACCACTCACACTGCAGTATTTGCACAGTGGACAATGTTGCACTATTGCTTACAGTGATTAAAATCTCTCTCTCTCTCTCTCTCTCTCTCTCTCTCTCTCACACACACGGTTTACATTTATTTATTTATTCCATTTTCATGCACCACTTCAAATCCTAATGCCATAAAACTCTTCAACTCGGGCTGATTCTCACAGACTGTTGAACACACGACTCACACTGCAATCTTTGTACAGTGGACAAAAATGCACTATTGCCTTACAATGTCTTTTGCACACACAAAGTTTACATTTATTTATTTCCTTTCATATACTACCTCAATATGCACACTCAACTCTGCACCTTATGTTGCTTGTGTCTGCACTTTATGTTGCTTGTGGCGTTTATTGTCTGTTGTGCCATTTACTGTCTGCAGTGTTGCACTTATTGCACTCTTACACTGTTATTATATGTAGACTTGTAATCCTGTGACGTTCAATGTAGCACCATGGTCCTGGAGAAACATTGTTTTGTTTTAACTGTGTACTGTACCAGCTGTATATGGTTGAAATGACAAATAAAAAGACCTTGACCTTGAAAAATCAGTCTGACCATCCTTTGCTGCTGCAATAGTGGTGGTTTGAAACAGCAGTGTGTTGCAAACAGCAGTGTGTTGCAAACAAGGACAGAATATTTTTACATGCAGCATTAACCATATAAGGAGGTGTCTGCTCGATTAATTCAGGTTCATCTATCATTTCTGAATTATACCCTTGTGCTTCATTTCAAAATGATGCTGTAGATTATGTAATGAGATTTGGATATATCATTATAATATGTCCCTGACATGAGTGGAATACTGAAGTAAGGCGTGCCCCTGCTGTACAACTGGGCTTGACATTCTTGTGCCTGCCACAAACTTTCCTGGGTTAAATACATGAGGGTGTGGCGCTTTGGGCTCAGGGTGAGAACATACTGAATTTCGTTTTTACTAGTTGAAGGTCCCTCCTCCCAATTTCCCCACAGACCCAACGAGATCCATGCCAATTCTCTCAAAGGGGTTCTTGATTAGAGGGAGAGGGCATAAAGGCACTTTTGGGGTGGACACTGGATTTACTTGTTGGCATTCGCAACATGCCACACACCACCAATGGACATCCCCACAAATCCCTGGTCAATAGAACTGGGCCTTTATTCTAGCTAGTGTTTTGTCCTGTCCTAAATGTCCAGCCATCAGATTAAAGTGAGCCGCATGGAATAGGAGTTCCTGACAGCTCTTCGGGATTAACAATTGGGTTATCTGTTTGCCGGTTTGAGTGTCCTGTGTCATTTGGTACAGCCTATCTTTAATAATAGCAAAGTAGGGGAAGGAGGGTGTCACATTTGGCTGGAGGGGTTGACCATCAATAACTCTCACTTGGTCAAATGCCTAATGTGGCATCTCATCTCATGTCTGTTCTAATGGGAAATCTTCAAGGGAATCCCTGAGAGAGGAAGGAGGGGCGAGCTGCTCCCCACTCCTCATATCGCCCTGACATACTGCTGATGTATCTAGCTCTGAGACAGCTTCCCCAGTCAATGCCACACCAGGATCCCCCCATGACGCATTACTGCAGGACCCACCAACTACTACATGCTCCATTAAGCCTCCAAACCCCGGCCAATTGGTTCCCAGAATCAGTGAGTGGGTGAGACATGGGTTAACCACTGCCTTTACACTATGCTTTTTCCCCCAAAATAAGATGTGGATGGATATGAGTGGATATTTGTGAACGTCCCCATGCACACACACATCCTTCACCACTTGTGCTCTTCCCAGTGCCTCACCTTGCACCAGGCTCTGGTGGATTGAGGTCTGATTACAGCTGAAATCCACCAACACATGGTATGTATCCCCTTGGATACTCACTGATATACTGTATGCTCCAGCCTGATTGAGGGCAGTCTCTGGTGCGTCGGGGATCCAGACCACAGCTCCCACCTCCATCTCAGAGCACTGGCCCTGGAGATGCCTGGGCTACCCAGGGTGATAGCATACTGGCCCAGGCTTCACCTCTGCACCAGTAATATAGGAGTCACTTACCTGGGAAGGAGAAGACACAGACAGACACAGAAAGGAAAGACAGGAGGGGGACACCACAGGTGTGGTGGGCTGGAGAGGTGAGAGAGGAGGATGGAGAAGGAGAGAGAAAAAGACAGAAGATGTGGAATGTCCACCTGCTACCAGAACTGCTGCCAAATAGTCCTTCACCCACTTGATGGCTTGATCCAGCGATGCCAGGCGGTGGCACTGGACCCACTCTGATGTTCCTTCCCGAAGGCATGTGATGAACTATTCCAGTGTTGCCATGTCAATGATCCCATTAGCATCATGGTCATCTGCCCTCAGCCACCACCAGCAGGTGTCCTGGAGCTGTTGACCAAATGCAAATGGCCAGCTAACTTCCTCCAATGTCAAAGTGCAGAAGCACTGGTGGTGATGTTCTGGGGAGCGGCCAACATGCTGCAGGATGGCTCACTTCAAGTTGGCATAGACAAGCCGGCTGTTAGCGGGGAGCTGTTGCACGGTGAGCTGCACCTCTCCAGTCAGCAGTGGTAATAGCCGGGCCACACATTGCTTGACCAGCCACCCCCACACTTCAGCCGCTTGCTCAAAGAGCGCGATGAACACCTCTGGATCGTTGTGCAGTCCCATCTTCATGAGCATAACATGGGGTGGGTCCGCTGTAGGTTGGCTGCTTCCGGGTTTTCAAGATGGCGGCTTGAGGGAAGGTCGTGTAAGGCTGAGCTGGTGCGCTATTTCACTAATTTTATCATTTCTGCCTATAAGCAAGCGTCTCGCAGACTCGTGTGGCTCTGTTTAACACAATGAGCATAAATACCTACTTTTTGAGACAGACTGACAAAAAGAAGGGAAGTAATTCCGAGGAAGCTACACCGCAAGACAGTGCTAGCGAGGACAGCGCGCTAGCTCTTACACAACGTGAGATGATTTCCGAGATCACGGCTAACATTTCTAAGATCATTGACAAGTTGAGTCCGTTATCGCATTTGTTGCAAGCGCATCGTGAGGAGCTGGACAATCATGGGGAACGCATTACGGAGGTGGAGGGAAGAGTGTCTGCATTGGAGGACATAGTTAACCCAGTGGAGAGTAAAATGAAGGCTCTGGAGCAACAGGTGATGGAGTTGAACGAGCGTATTGATGACTTAGAGAATAGAGGAAGAAGGAAAAATATACGCATTATCGGTCTTCCTGAAGGCGCGGAAGGTGACAACCCAATACGTTTCTTTGAATCCTGGCTACCTGATGTCCTGAAGATTGAAACGAAAGCGGGCCGAATCAAGCTAGAAAGAGCACATCGCGCACTAGTCAACGAGACGTTTAGGCCTACTCCGAGCAATAAACCGCGATCCGTCGTGGTGAGATTTCACAACTACCAGGACAAGCAGAGAGTGATGAATGCTTCGTGGAACATGGGGGAGAGAAAAGAAGTTTTGAAACATGACGGTGCCACGGTGATGATCTTCCAAGACTTCTCTGCCGCCGTCCTCCGTAAGCGTAAAGGATTTGACGGGGTGAAGAAACGTCTTAAAGCCATTGGAGCTACCTTCAATCAAGTTTTCCCAGCATCACTGAAGGTCACCTATCGCGGATCAACAAAAACCTTCAAAGACCCAGCCACTGTGGAGAAATACATCGATTCCATTGACCCAACCAACGGCAACAACTCCTAATTATGGATGTGTAGTTTCACTCTTTTTTTTTTTTTTTTTGTGCTACTTTTCATCGTTGAGGACTGTTTGCGAGATCCGCGCGAGGACGTGAGTATGTTGAACTTTACTTTAACTTAGAGCCTATGCTGAGGGCTACATAAAAGCGACACCGCACAGCATTTTGAGATTTGTCTTCTGTCGCAAGAGAACCCCTTTGCTCGACTCTGCTACGTAAGTAGAGGACAGTATTTAGTTTTAATGCTAGGTTTTTTGGCATTTGTTTGTTTGTTTGTTGATGTTTAGTACTCGGCTCCTTTTTTACTTTACTTATGTTATGTGCAGGCAGTATGTGGCTCAGGATAACATTGTGCATTTAGTGATTTAACATGGTTATGTCCTTACTTAAACTATGCAGCTGGAATGTCAATGGTATTCATACGCCTATTAAATGGCGAAAAGTTCTAACTTATCTTAAAAAGGAGGGGGTGCATATTGCATTATTGCAGGAGACCCATCTAGACGACACAGAACACTTAAAGCTGCAGCAAGGGGGGTTTGATCAGCTTTTCTATTCCTCTTTTACATCAAGGAGCAGGGGGGTTGTTATTCTGGTGAAGAAAAACCCGCCATTCAAAGCTGTGCATTGCATTAAGGATAAGAACGGGCGATATATTATTGTTAAAGGGGAATTATATGGGCAGACTATTGCAATCCTGAATGTCTATTATCCACCAGGTCACCCTGGTGCATTTCTAGCCATAGCCTTCTCTGAATTAGCGGATCTAAATGTCAGAAATAGTTTTGTGGGAGGAGATTTTAATTGCCACCTGAACCCCTGTATTGACAAATTTCCTGTGAGTACAACACCTTCTCACCATTCTAAATTCATTAACGGTCTCTGTGAGGATTTGGATTTTATAGATGTGTGGCGAACTCAACACCCAGTAGACAGGGAATATACTTTCTTTTCAAAAGTCCATAATTGTCACACACGCATAGGCTACTTTTTCATACCTAAAATTTTGTTAGTCAATTACATGTAGTTCCATAGGTAGTGCAGTTATATCAGACCATGCTGCTGTTTTTATTCAGTGCAAAATTGGTCACTTAGCCCCACAGACAAGATATTGGAGGTTTAACCCTTTCATTCTTTCAGACCACAAATTTGTATCCTATTTCTCTGAGGAATTCCAATCCTTTTTATCAATAAATTCAGCCTCTACAAATAATCCATCTCTTCTCTGGGAAACATCCAAAGCCTTTGCAAGAGGTCTTATTATATCCTATGTGTCCAGTAGGAGGCGTAGACAAGCTGAACAAAGGGAAATTCTAGAATCTAGGCTTAAGGTGGCAGAAAGGGAATATATAGCAAGGCCTTCTCCAACAAGACTTAAAGAAATTTCTGCTCTGCGATCAGCCTTAGATTCCCTGTTAACAGAGCAAGCTGAAGCAAAAATCAGATTTGCTAAACAGAGATTATATGAGCAGGGTGATAAAGCAGGGAGATATTTGGCCTATTTGACAAGGAAAAAATCAGACTCAAAAACGATCTCTTTATTTACAGATGAAATGGGGAAGCAAGTATTTGATCATGTTTCTATAAATAACACATTCAAAAAATTCTATGAAAAACTGTATAGGTCAGATTTACAGCAGGATAGCCCTGGACTAATGGACACTTTCTTCTCCTCTTTGGATTTTCCACAACTGACAGATAATCAGAAGTCAAAACTTAATGCACCCATAACTAAAGAGGAAGTAACGATTGCAATTAATGCACTGCCCTCTGGAAAGGCACCTGGGCCTGATGGGTTGAGTAGTGAATTTTATAAAGAATTTCAGGGCCTCTTGATTGAACCACTACTGAATATGCTGACAGACTCATTAGAAAGGGGCATCCTGCCAGCTTCTTTGAGGGAAGCCAATATTTCGTTAATTTTAAAGAAAGGGAAACAACTAGAGCAATGTGCCTCATATCAACTGATATCTTTATTGAATGTAGATTTAAAAATTCTGTCTAAAATATTGGCAACGCGATTGGAAGACTTGCTCCCTGTTCTTATCAATGAAGACCAAACGGGTTTCATTAAAGGCCGTAATTCATGTAATAACATGCGCAGATTGATGAACACAATTCAGAAGTTTCGTGAACAGTCAACTGAAGGTATAGTCGTCTCTCTGGATGCGCAGAAGGCTTTCAAACGCGTAGAAATGCCTTTCCTGTTTTATGTTTTAGAAAGATTTGGTCTAGGTTCCAATTTTATTAGTTGGGTTCATTTGCTTTACAATAATCCTCTCTCCTCAGTTCTCACTAATGGATTGCGGTCCCCTAATTTTGCTATTCAAAGAGGCACTAGGCAGGGGTGTCCCTTATCCCCTCTTTTGTTTGCTCTAGTTATTGAGCCACTGGCTGAAGCGATCAGGAGGAATCAGGGCATACATGGATTGCCTATAGGTGATAAGCAGCATAAGATAACCCTATATGCCGATGACGTTCTGATCTTTATGACTGAGCCTGGTATTTCCATTCCTAACGTCCTTGACACTATAGGTAAATTCAGTGCATTTTCAGGGTATAAAATCAATTTTGACAAATCAGAGGCAATGCCCTTGGGTAGCCTGTTGCACCAACCAAATACCCCATGTCCATTCCCATTTAAGTGGTCCCCATCTGGTTTTATTTATCTAGGAATATACATAACCCCTGATTTTGACAAAATGTATAGAGCTAATTTTCCCCCTCTACTTGAACGCATCAGAATGAATCTTGAAAGATGGAATACACTGCCCATCTCTTGGCTTGGACGCGTGGCCCTCCTGAAAATTAATGTGTTACCCAGACTGCTTTACCCCATTCGGATGATTCCAATTCTCTTATCTCACAAAACCTTAAAAAGCCTGAAGAGTTGGTTTAGCTCCTTCATATGGGCTAAGAAAAAACCCCGTCTTAGCTTAGCAACTCTATGCCTCCCCTCTTCAGAAGGTGGCCTTGACCTTCCTGACATTAGGAAATACCAGCTCAGTGCACACCTTCGTTACATCACTGATTGGATGCGCAATGATCCTAAGTCCATATGGTTGGATATAGAGAGTTCCATGTCTAAACTACCTCTCTCGAATTTGTTATTTATAAAAAAATCCTTGAGCTCTGTGTGTCATAATCCAGTCACTACCCACACTGTTAAGGCCTGGCAGGTAGTTAGAAGGTTAGAGGGTAGACATAAACTCACTTCTGTGTTTACGCCAATATGTGGCAACATAGATTTTTCACCAGGTGTAACTGACCCTGTCTTTCAAATCTGGAGTACTAAAGGGATCTCCAGGTTACGTGATCTTTTTGTTGGTCCCACGATGATGTCCTTTGATCAGTTGAGAGTTAAGTTTGATATTCCAAAACGGGACTTTTTTTGTTACCTTCAATTACGCAATTTTATTAAAAAAGATACAACACTTCTCTCTGACCAAAGTAGTTCTTGCATTGAGCGACATGTATTTTCGCTTCAGATGGGGCATTGCATTGGTTTCTTTTATAGACTTCTTAAGGAATATGTCAATAAAGGTACCTTACATCTTAAGCTGAAATGGGAAAGTGAACTTGGTCTGGAGATTACAGATGAGGAATGGGACGAGGCATGGGAAAATGTGAGATCTCTAAGTATCTGTAACAAAGTTAAAGCCATTCAGCTTAAAATCTTACATAGAGCACATATATCCCCCTCTCAACGTCATAAATTTAACAATACCCTTTCTCCTCATTGCCCCAAGTGTAAAACAGAGATTGGAAGTCTTACTCACTGCTTATGGTCATGTCGAAAGATTAAACATTTTTGGAGAATGGTGGAGAATGATGTGAATACGATTCTAGGTACATCACTAGATTTTGACCCACTTTGTATGCTGCTTGGTATTTCAAACTGCTTTATCAGCGACAAGTATAAGGGGAAGTTATATAGAATGTTAACTTTTTGTGCTAGAAAATGTATTTTGTTAAATTGGATATCTGATAACCCCCCTTCAAGGACACAATGGCATAATGTTATAATACAGTATATATCCTTGGACTATTTGACGTGTAAACTGCATGAGAAGGACAATATCTTCCGCAGAATATGGCAACCATTCTTGTCCTTCATAGGAATAAACATTTATCAAAATGGTTTCAGAGGATTTATGTAAAAGATAAGAGGAGTTGTATTTAATCTCCCTTTTCCTTTCTCTCTTCAATTTTTCAATTTGTATTCAATGTTTAATATTTAATTTCATATTCCCTTTTCTTATTTGTATCATGTTTTATTCCATGCCATCCAAGAACTAATGGGCCTGCTGTCTGCCTGTATATATGTTTGTATGTTTAAGTATATGTGAGCCGAGTCTTGTTCTGTATGTTTTTGTAAAATTCAATAAAAAAAAAAAAGTTGGCATAGACAAGCCGGCTGTTAGCGGGGAGCTGTTGCACAGTGAGCTGTTGCACGGTGAGCTGCACCTCTCCAGTCAGCAGTGGTAATAGCCGGGCCACACATTGCTTGACCAGCCACCCCCACACTTCAGCCGCTTGCTCAAAGAGCGCGATGAACACCTCCGGATCGTTGTGCAGTCCCATCTTCATGAGCATAACATGGGGTGGGTCCGCTGTAGTGGCGGTCAAGGGCCCTGCCAATGCGAGCAGGTGGCAGAACACCTGGCAATCTTCTTGTTGGGCCAGCAGCAAGGCTTCAAAGCATTGTTCTTGTTCCTATCAGAAAGTGATCAGCGCTTGGTGCTAGCTACGTTAGGTGATAGCAAGGGCATGGATGAGGTCCTTGAGTGGGGAGGACCCCATGGGTGGTTCGCTCTAGTATCCCTGCTTTTGGCACCACTGTAATATGTCCCTGACATGAGTGGAATACTGAAGTGCGGCAGGTGGGAAATGATGTTAACACAGACTTTATTTTCGACTTTGTGCTTGCTTTTCAGCTTTACTAATCTCATTCACTTGAAAACACACACACACACACATGCTCTGGTCGGGAGAGATATCCCCTTCTTCGCTCTTTCCCTCCTTTTCTATCCTCTGCCATCACTGCAAAACACTCACACATCACATTAATTGACAACAGGTGTACTGACTTTGCCACTCACCTTCCTTGGCCCCACCCTCCATTCACAAACCAGTGCTTGGCCACACCCCTGCTACCACAATCATGCTCTCTATGGTGCATATCATCATTAAATGATTCAAGGAATTCTGGAGAAATTTCAGTGCATATCAGGCAAGGATACAAACCTAAGCTCAACTCCCATTATCTCAAATGGCACTGCATCAAGAATCATCATTCATCGATAGCTGATAATCACATAGGTTCAGGATTACTTTGGCAAGCTTTTGCCAAGCACTGCAATACAGAGTTACATCCACAAATACCAGTTAAAACTTTACTGTGCAAAAAGAAAGCCTTATGGTAACTGTGTCAAGAAGTGCCGTCGACTTCTCTGGGCTGGGAGGCATCTGGGATGGACCATCATACAGTGAAAATGTGTATTGTGGTCAGAAGAATCAGTATTCTGTGTCTTTTTTTTGGTAAGAAATGAACACCATGTGCTCCAGACCAAAGATGAAAAGGACCATCTAGACTGTTACAAGCAACAAGTCCAAAAGCCAGGGTCTGTCATGGTATGAGGTTGTGTCAGCGCTCTTGGCAAAGGTAACTTACACTTCTATATGGCAGCATTAATGCAGAAAAGTACATGGAGATTTTAGAGCAACATATGCTGTCTTCAAGATGACATATTTTTCTAGGGAGATTTCAACAAGGCAATGCAAAACCACATTCTGCACACATTACAGAAGCATGACTGCAGAGGAGGGTGTCTGTCCCCTCTGTCCCCAAGAGAGAATGTGTGGTGAATTTTGAAATGAAAAATATGACAACAGTGATCCAATACTGTTGCACCCCTTAAGAGCTGTTTGCAGAAAGAATGGGACAAAATAACACCTGAAATGTTTCTTTACTTGGTGTCTTCAGTCCCTAAACATATTTTAAGTGTTTAGAGAAGGAATGACATCATTAAAAAGTGGTAACTGCTTTACCATCCCAAATTTTTTAAAATGTGTTGCAAGAATCAAAATAGAAATGTGTTTATTTTGGAAAAAAAACTTAATGAGGTAAAACATCAAATAATGCACTGTTGTATTGTTTTGAGTGCAATATAGATCACATTATTTACAAATCATTGTTGTCAGTTTTAATTCAGTTTAACATACTATCCCAACATTTTCCGATTTGAGTTTGTACGTTTTACAGAGGATTCCAACTTTTTTTGGAATTGGGGTTGTACATAAGATAAAAGGTAAGATAAGGTAAGATAAATCATTAAATAATATAATTAGAATTGAATATTAAATGTAAATAATTGCTGTGTATGTGTAAGTGTAAATTTAACATAAATTTAACTTCAGAGGCCATACAGACAGATGTTGCTGCTGGTGTCTATATTGTTTTCTGAGTTGATTAAATAAACGCAGGTTTTTCAGAAGTAGAAAGTTCTTGGATGCAGCATAAGTATGCTACCAGCCCCCTGTATGATGTAGACTGTGACAATATGGGTATACTAGTCCTCAGTACACGCCATGGTTGTTGCCATACCTGCATACTGTACTGCATACTCATGTGGAGTGTAGCGTGCAGTACACAGTGTATATTGAGCCAGTATATAGTGTGTTGTACACTGGTATGGAGCTTCGGACACAGCCTCAGTTCACACACTCAGGTTCTGATTACTGATTGCACACACCTGGACTCAATTTCCTCCACACTCCCAAAACAAACACTTTACAAAGTATTAATTCAGCTCTGTTTACCATCTGACATACCAAGCCTTTGTTCACATCTGCTAGCTCTGGTTTTGACCCATGTTCACCTTCTCATTTTGTGGTTATAGTCTTGTTCTTGAAAGGTTGTTTGTACATTGCATGTACATTGTACATTAGGTTTTGACCTTCATATTGTGATTGTGATTTGGATTAGTTTGTGCTTTCCAGTCATTACTTTTAATAAACACATTCACCACAGCTGTCACTGTCTCTGCCACTTGACAAAGTGAAGAGATTTGAGACTATGCTAATAGAACATCAGTGTAGTGCAACACATTTCTCATGCAGCGGTCTGCTTTTATTCAATTTCATTTTATATTTCGATTGTGTCATCACTTTTGTCATAAATAAGGCTAGGTGTAGGAAACCTCAGGCCTTAAGGCTAATTTATGCTGACAACCCAGTCCTTGCAGAAGGCATCGCAGATGGCGTCTGCGAAGCCCCCCCCCCTTCGCAGACGCTCTGCACGCACCTCCCAAAAATTGTGACCACCGCAGACAGCCTCGCAGACAGCGTCGCAGACAAGAGGGCTCTGATTGGTCCACTCTACATCCGCTGTACACGCACTTCCGCTTCCCTACTTTCCCGGTTTGTTTTGTTTTCACGACCGCCATTTTTAAAAACACGAGCGAAGATGGAGTAGCACGAAGAGCGGTTGATCGAGGAAGTGAGGAAGTACGTACATCTATACGACTCCAGTTCTAGTCATTATAAGTAACCGGAGGATAAACACTCCACTAACCACACCCACCAACTACTCCTAGCGATTTCGCGACTTCGCGCCCCCTTGCGTTGTGGTGGTGAATAACATCGCGCACGCCTATTACTCCCCGCTCAACGATAAATTACAACTGTCTGCAAAAAGCTATCTGCGAAAGCCTTGTCGCAAGGGCATGCAGAGGCCCTTACATGTGAACGTTGTGGCTATTTGTAAAGCATATGCTGTGTGTGCCAGTTATTTTGATATGGTAAATATAAAACTATGAAGAGTTGCTGGACATAGTTTGTGGACAGTAAACACAGACAATAAGAATGAGATTCAGCATTTAGAAATGAACATAATGAATAAAGCAACATGCACTTCTCCTGGTCACCTGATATCACCTTCAAATACCTTCATCACTGTATAGTTGTCTTAACAGAGCCTGGGTCTTAACACAGTGTTAATTGTGACATTTTCAAGTCAAGTCAAGTCAACTTTATTGTCAAATATGCTATACATGCTCGACATACAGCACAGATGAAATATCAGTCCTCTCTGACCCACGGTGCAAACTGGCAATGCAATAAATAAAAATAGAATAATTGAAAAAACAAACAATATAAACAGTATAAACACTCTAGATATGAACTAGACAGACTAAACACTCAAACAATATAAACAGAATAAATAAACAGTATAAACACTAGATAAGAACAAGACAGACTAAACACTCAGACAATAAACAGTATAAAACACTCTAGAGGCGGCACGGTGGTGTAGTGGTTAGCGCTGTCGCCTCACAGCAAGAAGGTCCTGGGTTCGAGCCCCGGGGCTGGTGAGGGCCTTTCTGTGCGGAGTTTGCATGTTCTCCCCGTGTCCGCGTGGGTTTCCTCCAGGTGCTCCGGTTTCCCCCACAGTCCAAAGACATGCAGGTTAGGTTAACTGGTGACTCTAAATTGACCGTAGGTGTGAATGTGAGTGTGAATGGTTGTCTGTGTCTATGTGTCAGCCCTGTGATGACCTGGCGACTTGTCCAGGGTGTACCCCGCCTTTCGCCCGTAGTCAGCTGGGATAGGCTCCAGCTTGCCTGCGACCCTGTAGAAGGATAAAGCGGCTAGAGATAATGAGATGAGATGAGAAAACACTCTAGATATGAACTAGACTAAACACTCAAACAATATAAACAGTATAAATAAACAGTATAAACACTAGATAACAACAAGACAGACTAAACACTCAGACAATATAAACGGTATAAACACTCTAGATATTAACTAGACTATTTATATTTAATTAATAGTAATAAATTTAAGTCAACATAAACCATCAGAGGCATAAATATAACTTTAGTGAATGTTTTTTAAACCAAACATGCCCATATATATTTTTAAATTATTAGTAAGCATGAGCATTATAACCCTACATGCTATGGGATTTATGCGCATATAATTCCACTAAACTGGTACAGTTTCAAGCAGTTCTCTTTTGATTCATGTGTTTTTAATAGGTTAAGGCTCAATAACAGCTGTGAAGATTGAAAGATATATCTGGTGTCCACAACCATCAGTAATGTTGACTTGAAGTGTGCAGCATTCAGAGACCTTACAGTCCAGTGCCGGCTCCCATCCAGTGCCGGCTCCCATCCAGTCTGTGTGCCCTGCAGTTGCTTCCTTACTATCATGCTAGAGCACCACTCCTCCTCCACTGCTGCTTAAACCTCCTCCTTGACCATGTGCCAGTACTCCTACTCGTGGACTTGGTTACAGCAAGGATGTGAACCTCTACAACCAAGCTATGCTTGAACCACAGTTACAAATCCCACCAATCTGCTGTGAGGCAACCTTGTTTCTGCTTGGTCAACTGCTTCCTGGACCCTTTACTTCCTACCAGTCCTCACCTCGATGCCAGTCCTGGACATTTTGTTGTCAGAGGACTCCCTGAACAGCATCTCCTCTGATCTGGTCACCATGAACTCCTCAGTCAATTAATTACAGTCAAAAGTACAGTGACAGCATTAACATGTATAAGCATGGAAGGAGATCATATCTGATTTTCTTCTATGCCCTGACACCCCTCCTGGGGTATAGGCTGTTGCCAATGGATCTCCAGAGGACCCAGTCCTGTGCTTTTCCTTCTATCGGAGTCCAGGTGTACCCCAGTATCCTGATGTCTGTCTGGAGATCTCTTTGCCAGGTGTTCTTTGGCCGACCTCTTCTCCTCAGATGAGAGAAGGATGTTCAGTCCTGAGGCTTCCCTGGCTTTCACCCCATGATGTCATAGGTCTTCTATGTGAAGTAACGCCCTCATCCAGGACTGAGTTCTCACATTGTTCTCCTGTCAACGTTTCTGTAGTGGGTTTTGTTTTTACGGGGAAGGATTGCTGGCCCTTTGTCCAACCCTCCTTTCTCATCCAGGCTTGGGACCAGCCATGGCAGAGTTATCATATCTGATAGCCAATCCATAAATTACTGTTGGTGAAATATTAGTAAAACTGCCATTAACAGCATTAGAAATGTTAGATTATGCAGGTATTTTTGTTCTCAGAGAATCTTAGGCCCTAAGGGTCATTCTTTGAAAAACATTAATCCATTTCAACCAAAAATGAGTCAGTGATTGTCATAATGTGCATGAAATATTTCTTGGTTTTATGATGATCAGTGAATATCAGCTATTTTACTGGCCTACGGTTTCTTTACACTGCAGGTACTGTACATGTATTGCATTACTTCATACATACAGCAATTAAAGTCCTATACAGTGTTAATCACTCTACTAAATATGGTCAGTTCTTTAAAAAGAAAAAAAAAGAAAAAGAAATACTCTTTGTAAGAGTTCTTTCCTCATTGGTTGCTTTCAGCAACTGACTACAAGTCAACAGATAGCACATGTGGGTTAGTGCACATTTGAATGCTTTATTAGCTGTGCGTGTTTTAGCAGAACTGCACTGGCACATCAGTTCTTGAGAAAAAAAGAAAGACTCTAAACCACTTTCAGAGATTGCATAACACATGATAAGGACTTTGTATTGCTGCACTTTTTGCCTTTACAGCTGCACTTTTTGTAAATTGTTGCAAATGTTACAGAACTTGGGGTAAATAATAATAATTATTATTATTTGCAAATAATTTGTCCACAATAAAACATTAGCTGAATCCTTATTTATTTATTTATTTATTCCCCCAGGTCATCATAATAGCCAGTATATTGTAACCGTAATTGAGGAATAAGTGCTTGACTCTTTGTGGTTCTCACTTCACAGTTTTACAGTGTGGAGGGGTGCAAATTGATTGGGGCCTTTCGGTGTGGAGTTTGCATGTTCTCCCTGTGTCTGTGTGGGTTTCTTCTGAGGCTACGTTTACATTACGTCGAATCAGCGGATCATCAGATTAACGTTCTTAAAACGATTCGCGTTTACACTAAAACCGTTAGCCGTGCACACAGCAATGCCAATACGCGGATACGCTAATCACATGACTTTAGACAGCACGTAACATGATCCCAGTGCATTTAGGGCATGCGCAAGGCTCACCACTTGCAAGTAGAAGGATGGCAAGCCTAATACACGGATACGCTCGGCTCCGCAGGCATCCTGCGCTCCAAATCACTCCGCCCTGAACAGCGAGTGCCCTCTGGAGGGTGCGCAGTCCGGCCCTGCGCAGCTCACACAGCGCACGAGTGAAGTGAACAAGCCACGATTCGGGACTGAGCCGCTGTGTGTGTGATCCCAGCGCATATCACTTACTACTTGCAAGTGGAAGGATGGCAAGCCTAAAGACAATCATAACTACACAATGGGCAGTATTTGCATCAGTATTTGCAGTATTTTCATACTCTTTAATGAAAGGTGATACAAGGCGGAAGTCCGCGCCGTTTTTCAGCAGTCGCGTCACATGACCAACGCCAGCGAATCAGGAAGGTGGATGTCACAGTGACGTTGTCCAATGAGACACCAGCTAGAGCTCAGCACAGCGTATTCGCGTATTCTGAATGTTTACACAGCACCGGAGCAGATACGATCTGGATTGAATACGTGGACGCTGGCGGATTCCCGTTTCCTGGCATTTCCAGGGGGTTTAATGTAAACGGACAGTGCATCCGCGAAGAAAACAAGACAGATACGGTCTAATGTAAACGTAGCCTGAGTCCTCTGGTTTCCCCCACAGTCCAAAGACATGCAGGTTAGGCTAATTGGTGGCTCTAAATTGACTGTAGGTGTGAATGGTTGTTTGTCTCTATGTGTCAGCCCTGCAATGACCTGGCAACTTGTCCAGGGTGTACCTCACCTCTTGCCCATAGTCAGCTGGGATAGGCTCTAGCTTCCCTCAGCCCTGTACAGGATAAGCAGCTATGGATGGATGTTTGCACTTTCCTGGATTGAGTGCTCTTATGATTGCTGGGAAAACTCAGTTTTCAATCTCTCTGGTTCCTCTTCCAGCCCCTTGGGGAAGTCATGGCCTAATGGTTAGAGAAGCAGCATTGGGCACAAAAGGTCACTGGTTCAATTCCCTGGACCAGGAGGAATGGTTGAAGTGCCCTTAAGCCTACCCCCAAACTGCTCCCCAGGCTGCTCTGGGTATGTTGTACATTGCTTTGGATAAGAACATCTGCTCAATGCCTGTAATGAAATGTATTTCCAAAGATTCTTGTATTTTTCTTTGATAACTTGATTGCCACATTTATCACAATATTCTGCTCCATTTATATTCTCAGTGCCTGTTTGTTTTGCTGTACTGGTTATCTGACTGTATCTGGAGATCACACAGGATTTTTTGTTGTTTTCTACTGCTGTCTATAATTCTACTCATGAGGAAATATGACTGTCCAATTCGAATTCATGTTCATCTGTCCCTGTACACAAACTCCGCCATGTTTACTGTAACTAATATGATAACATGCTGTAATAGACATGTTTGTGTAATCTGACCAAGGATCTGTGAACAAAGGAGGATTTTAAAGTCAGTCTCTCTACATTTATATAAACTGCTTCAATAATTTTTTTTGGATGTCACGATGACTGAGAGAACATTTTATTTTAGAAGAAGCAGGAAGGAGCAGAGAAACATTTGTGCTTTTTATGTTGAATGTTTATTATCTGACTATTCTCTGGATTTGATCTTGATATCTGTTTCTGGACTTTTGTGAATGACCTCTGGACATTTCTGAATGTTTTTGGATACTAGACTCTTGTAGAATTGCAGGAAATGTGGTTCTATCAAGTACTAGTCTGAAACGGTTGAATATCCAATCCAATCCAATCCACTTTATTTATATAGCACAATTTTAACAAACACAGGGTTTCTAAAGTGCTGTACACCACAACAGTAAACAGTAGACAAAAATAAATAAATGAATAAAATCAGCAATAAGTAAAATAAGTATAAAATAAGTAAAAACAGTAAAATAAGTATAAAATAACTAAAAACTCATAACCCACCCAACACTTCTACATCACATCAATACACCATCCAGTATCCAAAGGCCAAATGAAAAAGGTGGGTTTTTATCATAGTTTTAAAAAGAGACAAAGATGGGGCTTGTCTAATGTGGAGTGGCAAAGCATTCCACAATTTTGGGGCTGCTACAGCAAAGGCACATTCTCCTCTGTTTTTTAACCTGGTTCGGGGTACAGCCAAAAGCAACTGGTCAGCTGACCTAAGAGAACGGCTGGGAATGTAGGGTTGTAGCAGCTCAGAGAGGTATGGTGGGGCAAGGCCATTTAAAGCTTTAAAAGCAAACAAAAGTATTTTAAAATGAATCCTAAAATGAACAGGTAACCAGTGCAGTGAGGCCAGAATAGGTGTAATGTGGTCATACTTTCTGGTGTTTGTTAAGAGGCGAGCGGCAGCATTTTGCACTAATTGCAAACGGGCAATGGAGGACTCACTAACTCCCATATATAGGGCGTTACAGTAGTCCAGCCGGGTAGTCACAAAGGCGTGGATTACTGTTTCAAAATGCCGCCTCTGAAGAACTGGTTTGATTTTAGCCAGCTGCCTTAACTGGAAAAAGCTGGACTTCACCACAGCTTTTATCTGGGTGTCAAATTTGAGGTCAGTGTCCACCTTAACCCCCAGGTTATTAATGATTGGCCTACAAAACTGTTCCAGGTAGCCTAGGTCAACCAGGGGGGACACAGCAGAGCCACTAAAAACCATAACTTCTGTCTTTTTTTCATTAAACTTTAAGAAGTTTAGAGACATCCAAGCCTTGATGTCTTCCAGACAGTCTAACAGAGGCTTAATACTGTAGGATTCGGACTTCTTAAGAGGTACATAAATCTGACTGTCATCGGCATAGCAATGAAAAGAAATACCATGCTTCCTAAGAATTGAGCCAAGTGGGAGTAGATAAAGAGAAAATAAAAGAGGGCCAAGCACAGAACCCTGCGGAACCCCATGTAATAAAGGAACAGTGGAGGATACATGATCAGCAAAGCTAACACAGAAAGACCGCTGCGTTAAATACGACCTGAACCATTGTAGTGCTGTGCCTCTGACACCCACCCACTGCTCCAGACGAGCAATGAGGATGTCATGGTCTACTGTGTCGAAGGCTGCTGTCAAGTCAAGGAGCACAAGGACAACACTATGGCCAGAGTCAGTAGCTAAAAAGATATCATTAAAAACTCTTAGCAGCGCTGATTCAGTGCTGTGTAATATTTTAAAACCAGATTGGAAAGGCTCTATAATGTTCTGTCCATTTATAAAGTCCATGAGCTGACAATAAACAATCTTTTCCAAGATTTTAGATAGGAAAGACAATTTGGAAATAGGTCTGAAATTAGCCACAACAGCAGGATCTAGACCAGGTTTCTTTAACAACGGTTGCACAACAGCATGTTTAAATTGAGCTGGCACCACTCCAGATGATAGACTACTGTTTATAACAGCAGTAAATGATGGTCCAATAGTTGAAAGAACCTCCTTAAAAAGTCGAGGAGGAACAGTATCCGCTGGAGAACCTGAGGGCTTCAAGTGATCAACAATCTTCTTCACAAAGGACAGGGTTACAGGCTCAAACGTCACAAAGAACACAGAGCACGGAGCAGAGGCTGAGGGATCAATACCAGGGGGAGAAATAAGTGCTCTAGCAGAAGTCACTTTATCAATGAAAAAACGGAGAAAGTCTTCACACACAGCTGGAGACACCTCAATTTGCAACGCCTGTGGTGCATTCAGAGCAGAGTTAATAACCTTAAACAATACACGAGGTGTGTGAGAATTTAACAGGATGATCTCCAGAAAAATATTTTCTTTTGGCCTCTCTCACAGTGGACTGGTAATGACGCCAGCAATCTTGCATAATTTGAAAAGACACTTGTAATTTGTCCTTTTTCCACTTTCTCTCAGCTCTTTGACACTCCTGCCTAGAAGCCCTGGTGGTTTCATTCAACCAGGGTTCTGCCTCCAATTTATTTTGCCGTCTAATTTTTTGTGGAGCCACAATGTCTAAGGCAGTTTGACAGGCGTTGAGAAACCAACAGATCAGTAACTCAGTATCATTAGACACATTTTCAGGGATAACACAGTCTTGATTGAAAACAGTGGAGAAATGTGCGGCAGTGGAGGGGTTAATAACCCGACCTTTGCGAGCGGCAGCGCAAGATTTAGCTGTCTGACAGTAAACAGCAGCTTCAAACAGAACAGGCCTATGATCAGAGAAAAAGGCATCACAGATCTCTAGATTACAAATAGGCAAACCATAGGATAGGACGAGATCAAGTGTGTGACCACGTTCATGTGTCGGCCCAAGTACAGCTTGGACAATATCAAAAGAGTCAATGATATTTAAAAAGTCTCTCGCTAATGGGTTCTTCTCAGGACAACAAACGTGAATATTACAGTCCCCCACGATGAGGACCCGGTCATAATTAGGCAAAATATCCGACAGGAATACAGAAAAGTCCATCAAAAGTCTTTGTTATATTTGGGAGGGCGATAAATCACCGCACACATCACAGTGTGTGGATGACCCAGCTCAAATAAACTCAGTTCAAAGCTAGCGGGGGATGGCCGCGATATTTGTTTGCATTTAAAATCACTCTTAAAAACAGTCGCAATTCCTCCTCCTCGACCAGACGACCGGGGAGAATTAAAATAGGAGCATTCGTCAGGTAGAAGATCAGAAAAGACTCCGGACTCACCAGCACTCAGCCAGGTCTCAGAGATAAAAAGGAAATCCAGCTCCCGAGTAATGAAGAAGTCTTTGAGGATAAAAGCTTTATTTCCAAGTGATCTGGCGTTAACCAAGCCAAATCTAGCAGGAGCCGGCGGACAACCAGCTGAAGAAGGGGCACGAGCCAGGGGCCGCAAATACTCCAGATTTACTCCACGCCAGCGTAAACAAGGGGAGCAGGGACGACAGGGCTGAAAGGCCTCATCGGAGCCCGCCACCGTAACCAGAGAGGAAGCAACAGGATCCAGGGCGCGTTGAGAGACACACAGGCGAGGGCCACCATATCCAGCTCGATTGGGACGTGCCAACCTCAACCTCACAAGACAGCCGCTACGTTTCCCCCGACGCCGGTGCCGTTTTTTCCGAGGCAGTGGAGCAGGTGTGCGGCGGAGGTATGCAGGGAGATCCAGTAAGAAAGGAGATTCTGTCCCCGCCTCACAATTGTCCAATTTTTGCAGTTTGATAGCGGTGATTCTCAGATCTAGCAGTATTTGGCGGTCATACACCAGAAGAGCGTTGATGTCATGTACAAGCGTTAAGAGCAGCAAAAACATACACAACAGGTAGAGCAGCTGACGGCGTGCCTGACACACTGGCGCCATCTTGCCAGCATTTTTTAAAATATATGCCGATAAATAATACATTTTGGCTTTGCGATTTTACTTGAAGATCATGGTTTACAATAGAAGATACTACCCAGAGCATTGTGTGTAAATGGGATGTGTAATACAGATGAATATGATGACTTATAATGGGCAGAATACTTTTGCAAGGCCCAGAATAAACACATTTTCTTGGGTTTGTGCACATTGATCTGTTTTATTAGCTGTACATATATTAGCAGAACCACAGTGATGCAGTTCATGAGAAGTGAGAGAGGCTCTAAACCACTTCCGGAAAGTACACTACACATGATATCTTTGTGTGCAGCACTGAGGTACATTTTTGCCTTTAGAGCTGCACACCACAAACATTTAAAGATTCAGTGAGCTCAGACACACAGTGAGTGCGGAAGTGTTTTTGCTGTCTTCAGTTAGTGTTGAGTTCACGGTCTCAGAAGAGCTGCAGCAGGAAAAAAACAATTGTAGGTTAACACAGAAATGCAGAATTTTAATGGATATTGTGTTTCCTTCTCTGGAGTGCTGCTGCTTGGTGTTCTCCAGGGTATGTATTGAGATAAATATGGGATCATTTTAATGAACATTGCAAATTAAGCTCTTTTAATCAATCATTCGCAATCAATGAGTTATCTTCTTTGTAGCTTTCTAAGTCGAGAAGCAATCTGGAAAATGTTCTGAAATGCACAAGATACAGAGCTTGAATTAGTGGGGTTTTTTTTTCCATTACAAGTGCATATCAAATTATGCACTTGTTATTGTAGTGACATTACAGGACACCACTGCTGCTCAACTTATTTCTCATGTGACTGTCTCTTATCATTCTCTATCTGCAGAAAAATATGTGGTTAACTTCAGTAAACCTGACCTGAGACAATAGATAAAGAGCAGTAGAAAGTAACACCAGTGACCTCAGATAAACAAATAATAATATAAACAAGCTAGGAAATTGCCAATTGTGACACTTGAGTGGGGCAGATATAAAACAAATGATTAGACTGATTGGTCAGCAAGTCTCACAACACCTAACAACATCAACAAATTAAGAGAACAGCCACCAGTGTTTAAAGGCACAGAACTGGAAATAAATTCAGAAATGCTGCTGGCGTCTGAGGTTGAATTTTCAAACCATGATATACTGTACATATCTAACATCAGTCAAATATATTTATGAGGGATGGCAATGAACTCATAGCTCTTTCAGTTTTCAGCCCAAAAGCAGAAAAAAGGGGTGAAGATTTTGGTCCATAAAGATTAAACAGGACCTTCTCACAGCAAGAAGGTCCGGGTTCGAGCCCCGTGGCCGGCGAGGGCCTTTCTGTGTGGAGTTTGCATGTTCTCCCCGTGTCCACGTGGGTTTGCTCCAGTTTCCCACACAGTCCAAAGACATGCAGGTTAGGCTAACTGGTGACTCTAAATTGACCGTAGGTGTGAATGTGAGTGTGAATGGTTGTCTGTGTCAGCCCTGTGATAACCTGGTGACTTGTCCAGGGTGTACCCCGCCTTTCGCCCATAGTCAGCTGGGATAGGCTCCAGCTTGCCTGCGACCCTGTAGAACAGTATAAAGCGATTAGAGATAATGAGAATGAGATGAGATTAAATAGGCCTTGTGCACTCCAGTGTCACATTTAACACGTTACAGATAATGTTAAAGCTCATAGGCAACAGTTTTAATTTTATGCACATTTGAAACTTTATATGTTAAAAAACTCTGTAATTTTCTTCTGGTCCCAAGAAGTATTGTTAATAAGTAATAATTAAAATAAGTTAGCACGGATCGTGGGCGGCACGGTGGTGTAGTGGTTAGCGCTGTCGCCTCACAGCAAGAAGGTGCTGGGTTCGAGCCCCGGGGCCGGCGAGGGGCTTTCTGTGTGGAGTTTGTATGTTCTCCCCGTGTCCGCGTGGGTTTCCTCCGGGTGCTCCGGTTTCCCCCACAGTCCAAAGACATGCAGGTTAGGTTAACTGGTGACTCTAAATTGACCGTAGGTGTGAATGTGAGTGTGAATGGTTGTCTGTGTCTATGTGTCAGCCCTGTGATGACCTGGCGACTTGTCCAGGGTGTACCCCGCCATTCGCCCGTAGTCAGCTGGGATAGGCTCCAGCTTGCCTGTGACCCTGGAGAAGGATAAAGCGGCTAGAGATAATGAGATGAGATGAGCACGGATCGTGGTGAATTTCTGTTCGGCTATTTTCGTGACCACTCGGCGCGTGACTTCATTTAAGTCAAACAAATCGCTTGAGTTGAGTCCACTTCCGTTTACTTACATTGCCGTTCTGCTTGAGTGCAGACGTGCATTCAGGAATTTCCAAAGAAAAACCATGCCTTATTGTTGTGCAGTGAATTTTAACAACGGGACCGGTTCAGGAAGAAGTTTTTATCTTTTTCCGAGAGAGGAGAAGAGGCGGAGAGAGTGGATTGTGCGTGTGAAGTGAGAGGATTGGCAGCTGGGTAAATACGCCGCTCTGTGCTCCGATCACTTCGAGGAGGATTCATTTTTGAAGAATTCCCATCTGTTGGAGAGTTTAGGTGTCAGTGTTGGACAGAGATGGCTCAAACCTGACGCTGTTCCAACAAAATTCGAGCGCAAAAGCAAGCAGTCAAAGAAGAAATGGACCAGCAATGCTCAAGCAAAAAGGAGAAGATTGGACGTAAACATTTTTACCTTTGCTTGCAATTTTTCAAGTAAAGAATCCTGAGGGATCCTGTACAATCATTGTGTAAATGAGACAAAAGGGATAGTTTGTCATGGCTACCTGCCAGCATGCTAACATGCTATTGACTAACATGATAAATGTCTGTGTGTGTGTGTGTGTGTGTCTGAATGCAAGTGTTCCTAATGAAGTGGCCACTAAGCTGAAGTTAATTTGTCACCGCTAAAATGATACCTGCGGGCATGCTAACATGCTAATGGTTCACATGCCATTTGCATGCTAAATGTATGTGTGTGTTTATACAGACACACGTGCTCCTAATAATGTGGCCATTAAAGTTGATTATTCACAGCTAACATGCTAACTGCTAGCCTGCTAACATGCTCAATGTATGTCTGTGCATGGGTTTACATAAGTGTTCCTAATAAAGTGGCCACCTGCTAGCATGCTATTGACTAACATGATTAATGTTTGTTTAGAGTAGGCTATAAATAGTATAATGCTTGTATTAATATTAGCAATAAATTATATTAGCAATATAAACGAATCCACGTTCTATTATAGGGATTGTGTGTGCCCCTGTGCGCATCAGTGGGTAACCCCACTAAATGTCCTGGTATGGGAGAGTTCGCCAAACTAGAGCGTGATGTAATATTGCGCATGCACGTACAATTGGTTGGCAAGAACTGTTCACAATGGCCGAGAAAGTTGCATCATCGCCTAGTTTTCGTAGCGGTTTATCGCAGTATGCAAGTTTGTTGCCAACTGATGCTAAGCAAAGATATGCAGCAAAGCTTCTGTACAACAGTGGCACCAAAGTTTTGCCTGATCCTTACGCAGTCACGGACAAATGGGACCCAAATCCAAGCACCTGGCCTGACCTGACCTTCAGCGATATCTACCTGTATGTGATTGGCACGCCTTCAATATACACAAAAGAATCAATGAAAGCCTACAGGTCTCTTGATGCATACAAGTGTTAATTATTCAGTTGTTTTATTGAAATATTCATTTTTGCTTTTTGCGCCTAATAATAAAAAGACATAAAGATCAAATACGCACAATATAATCTTTGAAACATAAGTTAATGTTGTTGCTTCACACGCACACACCAAAGATATACAGTACAGTACTAAACTTAAGCAAGTTGTACATTTAGAATGCACAAGCAGTGTTTTAAATCCAGGCTATGCTATTTATCTTCAAATACATATCATGAAAAGTTCGACCAATCTTCTAATGTCAAATATTTATACTGCAAAAAGTACATAAATTTGCCGCAAGTGCGTTTGCGGAAATTGTACTCATGTGTACTGCATACAAATCAGTATCATGTTTTTACCCAAGTAATCATGTTAGTCAATAGCATGCTAGCAGGTAGCCATTGCAAATCAACTTCAACTTAGTGGCCACTTTATTAGGGACATGTGTAAAAACATGCACAGACATATCCATTGTCATGTTAGCAAGCTAGCAGTTAGTATGTTAGCTGTGACTAATCAACTTCAACTTAATGGCCACATTATTAGGAACACGTGTGTCTGTATAAACACGCACATACATTTAGCATGCAAATGGCATGTGAACCATTAGCATGTTAGCATGCCCACAGGTATCACCAAATCAGCTGTTCGTGCGTTTTTACTCATCTTTTGGTTGATATATAAGCCATGTCATAGCACAACAAATTATTTCTGATAAGGAAATTTTATCTAATATAATATTAAACTGCAAAACAAAATAATAAAAAAATCATGTGTCTTACCAGATATAAAGTGTCGAAAGCAAACACGGTCATTGTCAGTAGGTTCCCAATTGTCACGCTTAATTGCTGCGATCCAAAGCTTTCGGCGAGCTTCAGGTTTCTCTGGTATGCGGTAAAAGCTCTTGGGATCATTCTTATCAAATCTGTATGTGCAGCTGATAATACAACACTACCATAATTAATTAATGACTCGATAACTCCGATTGGCCATTTATAAATAGTCTCTTGCCAACCAAAAAAACATGTGACCATTTGGTGACGTCACGCCGAACTTTCCTATATGTTGTGATTGAATTGTTGAAAATTAGCCCTGTATGTTTCTCTCCAGGAAAAAAAAAGTATATTTAGAAAGTGATTAAATAAATGAACCTCCTAAACGTATGCTCGGTTCGCAAGTAAACACAAAGCTGCTCCTGGTCTGTTTGGCTTAAATGACGTCACGACGACGGCCCCCTGGCAGTGAAAGTGCGCATAAGTGAGATGTAAACAATCCTTCAGAAATTGGGCAAAACAGTATATTTTAAGCATTTTATTCAATTTTAGTGTGCAAATTAGACACCAGGAAGATTTAATTCACTTTTCGGGTCGTTCTTCTAGACAATAAAGTTGATATTCTATGGTACTTTTCTACATGGGGTGGCACGGTCGCCTCACAGCAAGAAGGTTCTGGGTTCGAACCCAGCGGCCGGCGAGGGCCTTTCTGTGTAGAGTTTGCATGTTCTCTGCGTGGGTTTCCTCCGGGTGCTCCGGTTTGCCCCACAGTTCAAAGACATGCGGTTAGGTTAATATGGGACGGCCTTGGGCTGAGGTGCCCTTGATCGAGGCACCTAACTCCCAACTGCTCCCCGGGGGCTGTTAGCATGGCTGCCCACTGCTCTGGGTATGTGTGTCTGCTCATTGCTCACGTGTGTGTGCATGTGTGTTCACTGCTTCAGATGGGTTAAATGCAGAGAGGAAATTTCACAAGTGTGTGATGAATAAGGTTGTGCTTTCTTTTTTTCTTTTTACCTCTGACCATTGCCTATGACCTTTAATGGAGATAATAAATAGAAAATTATGAAATCTACTGTTTTGTTTTGTGACTGCTGCTCTCTTTCACTCTCCTCTGAAGCATTAACAGTGAAAATATCAGCCATGTGAACATCAGACAACTGATGTATGGAAAGGTTAAATTAAAATGCACTGTTATGTTTTAACTGTTTACTGCAGAATCACTTAAAAATCCACCATCCAGGTGAGTTTTAGTGATTGGCACAGTTCCCAACTGCACAGCTCGTAATATTACTCTGCCTCCTATTCTGCTTAAAGTGGAAATAGGAAATTATGATCAGGGAAAAATCAATATCAAATAAGCCTAACACCAGTAGATATAAAGGTTTCTGATGTGTACTGCTGTTCATTATGTTTTCCTCTGCTGCAGGTGTATGTGTTGTTTTGGCCGACACGGTGATGGTGCTCAAAGCTGGGAGCTCCCTGGATCTTCCATTAAAATCTCCAGTAGAATCAGTGTTATTAGTTAAGTGGACCTTCAATAAGAGCACTTTTGCTGAATACAGTACAGACCAAAATTACACATTTCTGGAATCACAGTTCACTGGACGGTTAAAGGGGGATGATGATAAAGTTGGAGTAACTGTACAAGATCTTCGACCTCAAGACTCTGGAACCTTTGCAGTGGCTGCACTTAGCACCAAAATACAGCCTCCAACACAGATATTTAAAGTTTATATTCAGAGTGAGTATGATTTAATTTTATAAATGTAATGAGAATCATTTTAAACATATAAAGATTAATTACATAAACATATTAATTGTTAATTGTTTCAACTCTCCTAGTCCATATATTTTAAATAAGTGGTTTTAGTCTGAGCATCACAAACTTATAGCTTTGTGAATGTGTTGTTACAGTAAAACGTTGCAGTTGCAGTTTCATGGGTTCCTTATTTGTGTGTGAGTGTGTGTGTGTGTGTGTATGCATAGGTCCTATAACAGCTGTGCAGATTGAGAAGTCTCAAACATGGCTGACGTCCAACAACAGTTGTGAAGTTGTTGTGAAGTGTGCAGCACCCGGAGCTGAGAGGGTCTCCTACTCATGGAGCGGCTATCAGACTGCAAGTGGAGCTCAGCTGCAGTTCAGTCTCTCACCAGCAGAAGGAGCTGTTACACTGAACTGTACTGCAGCTAACAGCATCAGCTACAGTTCTGCTTCAGAGACACTGAGCTGTAGCACCAACACAGGTACAATTACACTTTTCCTTCTGGGGAATGAACACCATCGTCTTCAACAAAACTTTAACCACACAAGTTTTCCAAAAACGTCTGCTTACTGAATCTTGTGTGTGTGTTCAATTGTGCATGTACTGTAGGAGCTCCATTGTCAGTGCTCAAACTGATCAGTAGTCTTGTGGCGGCCTCTCCCTATCTGCTGGTGACGATCATTCTGGGTATAAAATGTTACAGAGCACACGGTAAATAAAATAATAATACGAATAAACAGTCTGCAAATAAATTGTCAACAATAGAAACATGAGCTGAATCCTTATTTATTTATTCATTCATTCATTCATTCATTCCAGGTCATCATAACAGCCAGTATGCTGTAACTGTAATTGAGGAATAAGTGCTTGGTTCTTTGTGGTTCTTAATTCACAGCTTAACAGTTTAGAGAAGGTGCAAAAAAAAAAAAAAAATTAAAAAGACTTTGCTTAAAATATCTTGCATTGTTTTATTTTTGTAAATAATGTTTTCATTTACACTCAGATCTCAGTGACACAGTATATTTACCTGTTCTTATGTTTGCACATTTCTGGATTGAGTGCTCTTATGATTGCTGGGGAAACTCAGTTTTCACTCTTTCTTCAAGCTCTCTGGTTCGTCTTCCAGTCCCTTGTATTTCAAAAGATCCTAGTCTTTCTTCCTTGGTCATTTGATTGCCACGCTTATCACATCTATCACAATATTCTGCTCCATTTATATTCTCAGTGTCTGTTTGTTTTGCTGTACTGGTTATCTGTCTGTATCTGGAGATCACACAGGATTTTTGTTGACTTCTAATGCTTTGTGTGATTCCACTTGTGAGGAAATACGACTGTCCAAACCATATTCATGTTCATCTGTCCCTGTACACAAGCCTAGCCATGTTTACTGCAGCTAATATCATAAAGTGCTGTAAAAGACGACATGTTTGTGTCATCTGATCAAGGATCTGTGAACAAAGGAGGATTTGAACATGAGAGTCTCTTTACATTTAAATAAACTGCTCCATTTGCCCTTTATCTGTTTCTGGACTTTTGTGAATGATGTCTGGATAGTTTCTGACTATATTTTTATCTACTGGACTCTTGTATTTATTAATAAACCTCCTGGACATGGATCCTCACACATTTCCTGAGTCTTACAACTTATTACATTTAGCAGATACCAGTTTACATCAAGTGTTTGTTTTTGTTTATAATTATTGAAGAAAAGCAGTATTTGCTTTTCTGGGAAAGAAAAAAAACACGACATATAATGAAATAGTTAAACCTTTACTGAAATGAGTGTATATGTTCTGGAATCTCTATATTGCACTTAAAATGAATTGGAGTGTCAGCTGTAATTCAAATAACAGTTTACTGTATATTAATGTGTTTGTTATTATACATTATTGTTTTGTCTTTAATAATCACTTGTACAGGAACCTTAAAGCCACACACCCCATACAAACTAATTAAAAAACGCTTTGAATGCTTTTGTTTTGAATGTTTTTTTTTCTCCAGTGTCAGTATGGATATATACAGTGTATTGTATGATCCTGAAAAGCTACACTACACATCGCAGAACCTGGTACAAACAGTCTCCTTATCCAAAAAAAGCCCAGTTGTGTTTCCATGTCGTGCAGAGACTATAATAAGAGCAAACATTCAACAGTCTTCTCTATATTCTACCAGGGATCCTATATTGAGTGTCCTGTATCACCACACTCTGGTATTGCAGGAGCAACATCTTGTAACACAAGACCCAATAACAGATGTGAAAACAGCTGAGAATATGGAGTTATATGCTGCTTATTATGTCAATTTGTACTGCAAATCACACCAAGCCATTTTCTATACTGCTTATGTGTCAGGATGACGTTAAGTGAGAGGCAGGGTACACTCTGGTCACGTCTTCAATCTGTCATGGAGCAAATATAGAAATGAACAACCATTCACACCTACAGGCAATTTCAAGTAAGCAGTTGACCTAATCAGTGAGAGGAAATTCATGCAGGCATGAAGAGAACATACAAACTCCACAGAGAAAGGCCCTTTCAGCTGCAAAGTTCAAACCCAGACATTTCTTCCTGTGAGGGGACAGTGCTAACCAACATGACCTGGAGGGTAGAGAAGCAGCCTTGGGCTCAAATGGTCACCAGTTTGATTCCTGGGGCTGGCAGGAAAAATGTGAGGGAAGTTTGGTAAATGAACAGCACTTTCCCCTCCCTCTGTATCATGGCTGAAGTGCCCTCGAGCAAGGCACCTGATCCCTGGGCACTGTAGCATAGCTGCCCACTGCACTGCTCATTGCTCACTTGTGTGTTCACTACTTCAGATGGGTTAAATGCAGAGAAGAAATTTCACTGTGCTTTAGTATATGTGACAAATGAAGGCTTCTTCTTCTTCACCATGCCACCCATAAATTTGCACACTTTGTATCTTTTGCATTGTCTTTACATCGTGCCATGTGCAAGGGGTGCAACACAGTACCTGTATATGTGTTTGTATCTGCTTGGTGTTCCAAATAGCTATAATCTGTATCTGTATTCCAATATAAACTGAAAGTGAGCATGGTCACTTTATAAGTTCATAAGAAGGGAGAGAAGCTCTGAACCTCTTTCTGAAAATACATTTCCCATTATGTCTTTGTGGGCGGCACGGTGGTGTAGTGGTTAGCACTGTCGCCTCACAGCAAGAAGGTCCGGGTTCGAGCCCCGCAGCCAGCGAGGGCCTTTCTGTGCGGAGTTTGCATGTTCTCCCCGTGTCCGCGTAGGTTTCCTCCGGGTGCTCCGGTTTCCCCCACAGTCCAAAGACATGCAGGTTAGGTTAACTGGTGACTCTAAATTGACCGTAGGTGTGAATGTGAGTGGTTGGCTGTGTCTATGTGTCGGCCCTGTGATGACCTGGCGACTTGTCCAGGGTGTACCCTGCCTTTCGCCCGTAGTCAGCTGGGATAGGATCCAGCTTGCCTGCGACCCTGTAGAACAGGATAAAGCGGCTAGAGATAATGAGATGAGATGAGATCTTTGTGGGCGGCACGGTGGTGTAGTGGTTAGCGCTGTCGCCTCACAGCAAGAAGGTCCAGGTTCGAGCCCCGTGGCCAGCGAGGGCCTTTCTGTGCGGAGTCTGCATGTTCTCCCCGTGTCCGCGTAGGTTTCCTCCGGGTGCTCTGGTTTCCCCCAAAGCCATGCAGGTTAGGTTAACTGGTGACTCTAAATTGACCATGAGTGTGAATGGTTGTCTGTGTCTATGTGTCGGCCCTGTGATGACCTGGCGACTTGTCCAGCGTGTACCCCGCCTTTCACACGTAGTCAGCTGGGATAGGCTCCAGCTTGCCTGCGACCCTGTAGAACAGGATAAAGTGGCTAGAGATAATGAGATGAGATGATATCTTTGTGTGCCGCACTGTGTGGTACTTTTTAGCTTTTAGAGCTGCACAATGCAAACATTTATAAATTCAGTGAGTTCAGACACAGTTAGTGTGGAATTTTTTTTGTTCTCTTCAGTTAGTGTTGAGTTCACAGTCTCAGGAGAGCTGCAGCAGGGGATAAAACAGTTGTCGCTTAACACAGAAATGCATAATTTTAATGGATATTGTGTTTCCTTTTCTGGAGTACTGCTATTTGGTGTTCTCCAGGGTATGTACTGAGATAAATATGGGATCATTTTAATGAACATCACAAAGTAAGCTCTTTTAATCAATCATTCACAATCAATGAGTTATCTTCTTTGTATCTTTGTAAGTCAAGGGGCAATCTGGAAAATGTTCTGAAATGCACAAGATACAGAGCTTGAATTAATAAATGACATTAGAAAATGTCATGTTGTTGAGTAGTGGTTAGCACTATTGCCTCACAGTAAGAAGGTTCTGGGTTCGAGCCCAGTGGCCATGGGAGGCCTTTCTACGGTATGTGGAGTTTGCATGTTCTCCCTGTGTCTGTGTGGGGTACTCTAGTTTCCCCAACAGTCCAAAGACATGCAGGTTAGGTTAATTGGTGGCTCTAAATTGACTGTAGGTGTGAATGGTTGTCTGTCTCTATGTGTCAGCCCTGTGATGATCTGGTGACTTGTCCAGGGTGTACCCTGCCTCTCGCCCATAGTCAGCTGGGATGGGCTCCAGCTTGCCTGTGACCCTGCACAGGATAAGTGGTTAGGGATAATGGGTGGATGTCATGCTGTAAAGATATCTGGGTATATTTCAAAACTAATATCATAAAGTGCTGTTTGACATGTTTGTGTCATCTGATCAAGGATCTGTGAACAGAGGAGGATTTGAACATCAGAGTCTCTTTACATTTAAATAAACTGCTCCATTTGCCCTTTATCTGTTTCTGGACTTTTGTGAATGATCTCTGGATAGTTTCTGACTGTATTTTTATATACTGGACTCTTCTATTTATTAATAAACCTCCTGGACATGGATCCTCACACATTTCCTGAGTCTTACAACTTATTACATTTAGCACATCAAGTTTTTGTTTTTGTTTATAATTATCAAAGAAAAGCAGTATTCGCTTTTCTGGGAAAGAAAAAAAACACTACATATAATGAAATAGTTAAACCTCTACTGAAATGAGTGTATATGTTCTGGAATCTCTATATTGCACTTAAAATGAATTGGAGTGTCAGCTGTAATTCAAATCACAGTTTACTGTATATTAATGTGTTTGTGAACAACATTATTGTTTTGTCTTTAATAATCACTTGTACAGGAACCTTAAAGCCACACACCCCATACAAACTAATTAAAAAAGTGTTTCATTGTTGATGTGGCAAAATTTTCCAAGGAGATTTTCTAAGGAGTTTATGTTGCATTTTTGAACGCTTTGTTTTGAATGTTTTTTTTCTCCAGTGTCAGTATGGATATATATAGTGTATTGTCTGATCCTGAAAAGCTACTCTACACATCGCAGAACCTGGTACAAACAGTCTCCTTATCCAAAAAAAGCCCAGTTGTGTTTCCATGTCGTGCAGAGACTATAATAAGAGCAAACCTTCAACAGTCTTCTCTATATTCTACCAGGGATCCTATATTGAGTGTCCTGTATCACCACACTCTGGTATTGCAGGAGCAACATCTTGTAACACAAGACCCAATAACAGATGTGAAAACAGCTGAGAATATGGAGTTATATGCTGCTTATTATGTCAATTTGTACTGCAAATCACACCAAGCCATTTTCTATACTGCTTATGTGTCAGGATGACGTTAAGTGAGAGGCAGGGTACACTCTGGTCATGTCTTCAATCTGTCATGGAGCAAATATAGAAATTAATAACCATTCACACCTACAGGCAATTTCAAGTAAGCAGTTGACCTAATCAGTGGGAGGAAATTCATGCAGGCATGAAAAGAACATGCAAACTCCACAGAGAAAGGCCCTTTCAGCTGCAAAGTTCAAACCCAGACATTTCTTCCTGTGAGGGGACAGTGCTAACCAACATGACCTGGAGGGTAGAGAAGCAGCCTTGGGCTCAAATGGTCACCAGTTTGATTCCTGGGGCTGGCAGGAAAAATGTGAGGGAAGTTTGGTAAATGAACAGCACTTTCCCCTCCCTCTGTATCATGGCTAAAGTGCTCTCGAGCAAGGCACCTGATCCCTGGGCACTGTAGCATAGCTGCCCACTGCACTGCTCATTGCTCACTTGTGTGTTCACTGCTTCAGAGAGGTTAAATGCAGAGAAGGAATTTCACTGTGCTTTAGTACAACCCTGATTCCAAAAAAGTTGGGATAAAGTACAAATTTTAAATAAAAATGGAATGCAATGATGTGAAAGTTTCAAAATTCCATATTTTATTCAGAATAGAACATAGATGACATATCAAATGTTTAAACTGAGAAAATGTATCATTTAAAGAGAAAAATTAGGTGATTTTAAATTTCATGAGAACACATCTCAAAAAAGTTGGGACAAGGCCATGTTTACCACTGTGAGACATCCCCTTTTCTATTTACAACAGTCTGTAAACGTCTGGGGACTGAGGAGACAAGTTGCTCAAGTTTAGGGATAGGAATGTTAACCCATTCTTGTCTCATGTAGGATTCTAGTTGCTCAACTGTCTTAGGTCTTTTTTGTTGTATCTTCCATTTTATGATGTGCTAAATGTTTTCTATGGGTGAAAGATCTGGACTGCAGGCTGGCCAGTTCAGTACCCGGACCCTTCTTCTATGCAGCCATGATGCTGGAATTGATGCAGTATGTGGTTTGGCATTGTCATGTTGGAAAATGCAAGGTCTTCCCTGAAAGAGACGTCATCTGGATGGGAGCATATGTTGCTCTAGAACCTGGATATCACGGGCACAGATAAAGGGTGGGATGGGTGGGATTCGTCCCACCCAGATTTAAATTCACCTCGTTCGGTCCCCCCCACTTAAAGGGAGGAAAAAACGTCTATGCTGTCTTTCTTTGCATAAGGGAAACCTCACGGAAAAATCAAAAGACTAATTACCATTCGGTTTATTGAGGTGCACAGCAGTACATACATAGTTGCAACAACTCACATAAAATAAAACAAAGATTGATATTCGGTTGGTTGAGCTGCGCAGACTGCACAGGTTGCGAGCTCAACCTTGGTTGCTATGGTTACCCACAACAAGTTTGACAGGCATATCAGGGACAGCTCCTAGTTCAGGACCCCAACACGGCATGATGAAGGGTGCCAAACCGAAAAGGCATAAAACGATTGCATCGTTTTTTCAAAAAACAACGACTGTAAGTAAACTGTGCCTTACTTTATCATATCACCTTGCAATTTTTTGATAGTCTGTTCAAAGTAATGTCGTAGTGAAAGTAAAATCGTACAGAGTAGAGATGCCTTTCTGGTAGCCTCCTTCTTTCGGTGGTAGCCTATAGATACAGTGCTCAGAAGGCAGTTTTAATGTTTAATCTGGCGTTCCCTGCCATAATTTCAGCGAGCATATTGTTTCATAAGGAAACTTTGCGAAGAGTTGTTGACTGACTGCCACTCACGCAACACACAGGCATAGTTAGAAAGTCAGGATGCACTGGTTTACACTTTACACACACACACACGTAGACATCGCCCAACAATATATTCAGGGCATGGATCGGAGGAGAGAGGTTTTTGGATCCTTCACATAATCTGTTTCTGCATTTGAGGCCATTCATTGAAAACTCATGTAGACTACTTATTTACAATTTTATTCATGTATATATATAGGCTATGTTGTTTATGTGTTTGTAAGGCACATCAAGTAAGAAGTGACTTTTAATTACATTTTGTGTGGGTTTTTTTTTTTTACACCCTGCTCTTTCTGTTTTCTTAAAGAATCAGTGTGCTGAAAGTCAGTTAATGTTTAAATAAAACAGTTTTTGCATACAGCATATGGCATGCTTGGGGAGTGATTGGAATCAGTATCAGAATCAATAAGCTTTATTTCTTTCAATGATGTGTAATTAAGTTTGACAGTCCAAGTCTCAATACATAGGATACACAGACCTAGATGCTATAGATAAATACAAAGGGTAGACAAAACAGTCATCAGTCATCCAGAACACACACACACACACACACACACACACACACATTCAACCCACATGACATCCTGTCGTGTCAGTGGTAAATAGCACATGAGAGCACCAGACATCACAGGTGTGCTCTATTCCTACTCTTTATTTATTAGTAGGCCTATGCTAACGGTTGCAGGGATGAAGGAGTGATGTTTTTTTTGTCCTAGCTGAGTAATGTCGTCGCCCTGAGGGCATCAGAGTATATTCCTCGCACAACACATGTTGGGGGTGGGGTTGGTTTGCTGGCAGCTTTGTCCCCCCCAGTTCAAAAAACGTATCTGTGCCCCTGCTGGATATACCTTTCAGCACTGATGGTGTCTTTCCAGATGTGTAAGCTGCCCATGCCACACGCACTAATGCAACCCCATACCATCAGAGATGCAGGCTTCTGAACTGAGCACTGATAACAACTTGGCTCGCCCTTCTCCTCTTTAGTCCGAATGACACGGCATCCCTGATTTCCATAAAGAACTTCACATTTTGATTCGTCTGACCACAGAACAATTTTCCACTTTGCCACAGTCCATTTTAAACAAGCCTTGGCCCAGAGAAGACGTCTGCGCTTCTGGATCGTGTTTAGATATGGCTTCTTCTTTGAACTATAGAGTTTTAGATGGCAACGGCAGATGGCACACACGGTGAATTGTGTTCACAGATAATGTTCTCTGGAAATATTCCTGAGCCCATTTTGTGATTTCCAATACAGAAGCATGCCTGTATGTGATGCAGTGCCATCTAAGGGCTCGAAGATCACGGGCACCCAGTATGGTTTTCCGGCCTTGACCCTTATGCACAGAGATTCTTCCAGATTCTCTGAATCTTTTGATGATATTATGCACTGTAGATGATGATATGTTCAAACTCTTTGCAATTTTACACTGTCAAACTCCTTTCTGATATTGCTCCACTATTTGTCGGTGCAGAATTAGGGGGATTGGTGATCCTCTTCCCATCTTTACTTCTGAGAGCCGCTGCCACTCCAAGATGCTCTTTTTATACCCAGTCATGTTTATGACCTATTGCCAATTGACCTAATGAGTTGCAATTTGGTCCGCTAGCTGTTCCTTTTTTGTACCTTTAACTTTTCCAGCCTCTTATTGCCCCTGTCCCAACTTTTTTGAGATGTGTTGCTGTCATGAAATTTCAAATGAGCCAATATTTGTCATGAAATTTCAAAATGTCTCACGTTCGACATTTGATAGAGGTATGTTGTCTATGTTCTACTGTACTGTGAATACAATATCAGTTTTTGAGATTTGTAAATTATTGCATTCCATTTTTTTGGGGGGGTAGCTACCCAAAGCGTGCATTTGGTACAACAGCATTAAGATCATTCAATCCTGCCTGGTACCACACATGACCATGGCTAGAGTATTCTGTTGTGCGAGACGCCTGCTTCTGTTTCCCCTGTTGGAAGTATGGCAGCACTGTTCATGAGAGGATGTTGTTTTTACCTTAACTGGTTTTAACAACTGGAAAACAGCACTTGATCGAGACAAGGGGCTACAGAGGCATATGTCCAGCCACAACCATGTGCATGCTTCAACCATTTGGAATCAGCACAAAAGCAGGGAGGCTACAGGGGGAACTGTTGACTCCCTGTTGGTTGGTAAAACACAACTTGAAAAAAAAACATTACTATGTCAATAGTGTGGGCAGTGCTGTTAAGTTTCTCTGTGTGAATGAGTTGGGGCTCCGTGGGACTGCAGAAACTTTGAGGCATGATGCAGCTGGTAATGACGACATTGCTTCAGGTCTCTTTCTAAAACTGATGGAGTATACCTTAGAGAAGGATGAGAAGCTAGCAAGCATTGCTAAGGGTATCCCAAAGAATGCAAAATACACATCTAAGGATATCCAAAATGAAATTATTGAAACACCGGCAGACATGGTGCTTGGAGAGGTAAGGAAAAAATTATGTGATGGGACCAGGGACAGGTGCAATGTGGAAAATTTTTCTGTGATGATTTGCTTTGTCAGCAATTCCATGCCAGAGGAGCATCTTATTGGGTTGCTTGACTTGAATCAACTTGATGCAGAGTACATCACCTCTGAGATATTGACACACCTTTCTGATGCTGGCTACAGTGCTGACAACATACTTAGCCAGTGTGATGATGGGGTTTCTGTGATGAGTGGGGTAAGAGGTGGTGTACAAGCTCTGCTCCAAAAGAAGCTTGCTAGATATGTCCCATATATCCACTGCTACAACCACCAACTGCACCCAGTAGTTGTGCATGCCATGCAGAGTGAACCATGTGCAAAAAGATTTTTTGACCTCTCTAGTTCACTCTACACGTTTTTTCAGCACCACCATGTATCTGAGAAATATGATACACCTAATCTTAAAAGACTGCTTGAAATCCGATGGACAAGCCACTATGAGGTGACAAGGTGCATTGTTGAAAATCAAGACCATATTCTCAGTATTCTATCTGAGATGACAGAGGATGCTGATGCTGCAGTTGACCTGTGCACCGAGACATCAGGCCTGCTATGTCAAATTAAGAGGCATCACTTCTTTGAGACTGGAAAGTTTCGAATGCGGGTGCTTGGTGTCTTGAAACCAGCAAATGCAATTCTACAGTGCTTCTGAGGTTGTTGGTGCATCACTGGAGTCCCTAAAAAACATCCGTGAAGATGAGTATTGGGCAGAGTTATCTCAGACGGCTGCTGGAGATGATTCACATCCTCCAAAGAGAAGGAGAACAATGAGCAAACACCTTGGTCAAAGTGTTGTGCTCTAAACTGTGGGCCATACAGACTCTGATGATCTTACCCTTAATTCCCATCAATCTCTGAAAAGATCTCTGCTCAACATCCTTGACAGGGCCATTTCAGAAATAGAAACTAGGTTTTCACAGAGGAATGCTGACCTGATGAAAGCCATATCTAGTCTTGCACCCAGATCTAGTGCATTTCTAGATTCAACCCAGTTGCACCCTCTGGCTGTGCTGGCTGGCACGGTGGCAGACAACGCAAGTCTGAAAAATGAAATCCTTGTGGCAAAACAGATGTTGCTCAAGAAATGTCCAAATGAAACAGACCTGTCCACTGTGTGTAAACACCTGCAGGAGTACAAGGAAGCCTTTCCTGAGTTGCATGAATTGTATGTAACAGCCCTGGTAATTGGTGTGTCTTCAGCAGCGTGTGAGAGTTCCTTCTCCACATTGTCACGGGTCCTAACTCCTTATCGTCGCACCATGTTACACAAGAGAAAGAGGAATTTGGTGATCTTGGCCCATGAGAAGTCCATAACAAATAACTTGGACATGGATGAATTTGTGAGAGTTTTTACAAAGGGAAACAGGAGACTGTTGTTGTAGAGTGGAGTGGAGAGGAGTGGAGAGAAATAAGAGAGGAGTGGAGAGAAAGGAGATTTTTGAGCTGTTAAGTTACTAACAAAAAAAACAAGCTGGAAAAAAAGAAAGAAAACAGTTATAAAATGTTCTGCTCTATATCTGTTGTGTTTTATAAATTAGTTTGAGAAGTGATTTTTTTATTATTTATAAGACTACGGTATCTTTCAGTTTTGTAACTACTGACTATAGTGTGTGAAATCTTATTCTAGGTTCAAATATATTTGAGAATTAGGCCATCCAGTTAAGATAAATGTTATGTTGGTTGTTAAAATCTGGATGAAGGATATTTTATTTTATTTTTTATTTTTATTTTTCAGTTTCCCTCCTCCGAGGGATTGCCACCTTATTGTGGTCAGGGGGTTTGCGTGCCTCAGTGACCTTAAGAGCTATACCAGCAGGAGCTTCGTCTTCAGGTGGGACACCCAAGTTGGACAGGTCTGAAGGTAGAGGCATGACAAAGTGCAATCCACTTCTCCAGGTTGGGGTTGGACACATAGCTAACAACCTAATTCCATGAAGAAAACACTGTTACTATAAGCACAGAAAAAAAAGTGCTGAAGCCTGATGTGTATGCATGATGCCCCCTTCACATTTCTGACTGCCCCCTCATATATGCCTGCCTAGAACCGGCCCTGTACTAGACTCTTGTAGAATTGCAGGAAATGTGGTTCTATAAAGTACTAGTCTGAAACGGTTGAATACCAGCATTTTGTGTATATATATATATATATATATATATATATATATATATATATATATATATATATATATATATGCCAATAAATAATACATTTTGGCTTTGTGATTTTACTTGAAGATCATGGTTTACAATAGAAGATACTGCCCAGAGCATTGTGTGTAAATGGGATGTGTAATACAGATGAATATGATGACTTATAATGGGCAGAATACTTTTGCAAGGCCCAGAATAAACACATTTTCTTGGGTTTGTGCACATTGATCTGTTTTATTAGCTGTGCATATATTAGCAGAACCACAGTGATGCAGTTCATGAGAAGTGAGAGAGGCTCTAAACTACTTTTGGAAAGTACACTACACATGATATCTTTGTGTGCAGCACTGTGTGGTACCTTTTTGCCTTTTAGAGCTGCACACCACAAACATTTAAAGATTCAGTGAGCTCAGACACACAGTGAGTGCGGAAGTGTTTTTGCTGTCTTCAGTTAGTGTTGAGTTCACGGTCTCAGAAGAGCTGCAGCAGGAAAAAAACAATTGTAGGTTAACACAGAAATGCAGAATTTTAATGGATATTGCGTTTCCTTCTCTGGAGTGCTGCTGCTTGGTGTTCTCCAGGGTATGTATTGAGATAAATATGGGATCATTTTAATGAACATCGCAAATTAAGCTCTTTTAATCAATCATTCACAATCAATGAGTTATCTTCTTTGTAGCTTTCTAAGTCGAGAGGCAATCTGGAAAATGTTCTGAAATGCACAAGATAGAGAGCTTGAATTAGTGGGGGGGGGTTCCATTACAAGTGCATATCAAATTATGCACTTGTAATGTCACTACAATAACAGGACGCCACTGCCGTTCAACTTATTTCTCATGTAACTGTGTCTTATCATTCTCTATCTGCAGAAAAATATGTGGTTAACTTCAGTAAACCTGACATGAGACAATAGATAAAGAGCAGTAGAAAGTAACACCAGTGACCTCAGATAAACAAATAATAATATAAACAAGCTAGGAAATTGTCAATTGTGACACTTGAGTGGGGCAGATGTAAAACAAATGATTAGACTGATTGGTCAGCAAGTCTCACAACACCTAACAACATCAGCAAATTAAGAGAACAGCCACCAGTGTTTAAAGGCACAGAATTGGAAATAAATTCAGAAATGCTGCTGGCGTCTGAGGTTGAATTTTCAAACCATGATATACTGTACATATCTAACATCAGTCAAATATATTTATGAGGGATGGCACTGAACTCATAGCTCTTTCAGTTTTCAGTCCAAAAGCAGAAAAAAGGGGTGAAGATTTTGGTCCATAAAGATTAAACAGGACCTTCTCACAGCAAGAAGGTCCGGGTTCGAGCCCCGTGGCTGGCGAGGGCCTTTCTGTTTGGAGTTTGCATGTTCTCCCCGTGTCCGCGTGGGTTTGCTCTGGTTTCCCCCACAGTCCAAAGACATGCAGGTTAGGCTAACTGGTGACTCTAAATTGACCGTAGGTGTGAATGTGAGTGTGAATGGTTGTCTGTGTCTATGTGTCAGCCCTGTGATGACCTGGCGACTTGTCCAGGGTGTACCCCGCCTTTCGCCCATAGTCAGCTGGGATAGGCTCCAGCTTGCCTGCGACCCTGTAGAACAGTATAAAGTGATTAGAGATAATGAGAATGAGATGAGATTAAATAGGCCTTGTTCACTCCAGTGTCACATTTAACACGTTACAGATAATGTTAAAGCTCATAGGCAACAGTTTTAATTTTATGCACATTTGAAACTTTAGATGTTAAAAAAACAACTCTGTAATTTTCTTCTGGTCCCAAGAAGTATTGTTAATAAGTAATAATTAAAATAAGTTAGCACGGATCGTGGTGAATTTCTGTTCAGCTATTTTCGTGACCACTCGGCGTGTGACATCATTTAAGTCAAACAAATCTCTTGAGTTGAGTCCACTTCCGTTTACTTACATTGCCATTCTGCTTGAGTGCAGACGTGCATTCAGGAATTTCCAAAGAAAAACCATGCCTTATTGTTGTGCAGTGAATTGTAACAACAGGACCGGTTCAGGAAGAGGTTTTTACCTTTTTCCGAGAGAGGAGAAGAGGCGGAGAGAGTGGATTGTGCGTGTGAAGTGAGAGGATTGGCAGCTGGGTAAATATGCTGCTCTGTGCTCCGATCACTTCGAGGAGGATTCATTTTTGAAGAATCCCCATCTGTTGGAGAGTTTAGGTGTCAGTGTTGGACAGAGAAGGCTCAAACCTGACGCTGTTCCAACAAAATTCGAGCACAAAAGCAAGCAGTCAAAGAAGAAATGGACCAGCAATGCTCAAGCAAAAAGGAGAAGATTGGACATGAACATTTTTACCTTTGCTTGCAATTTTTCAAGTAAAGAATCCTGAGGGATCCTGTACAATCATTGTGTAAATGAGACAAAAGGGATAGTTTGTCATGGCTACCTGCTAGCATGCTAACATGCGATTGACTAACATGATAAATTTCTGTGTGTGTGTGTGTGTGTGTGTGTGTGTGTGCATGTATGTCCGAACGCAAGTGTTCCTAATGAAGTGGCCACTAAGCTGAAGTTAATTTGTCACCGCTAAAATGATACCTGCAGGCATGCTAACATGCTAATGGTTCACATGCAATTTGCATGCTAAATGTATGTGTGTGTTTATACAGACACACGTGCTCCTAATAATGTGGCCATTAAGTTGAAGTTGATTATTCACAGCTAACATGCTAACTGCTAGCCTGCTAACATGCTCAATGTATGTCTGTGCATGGGTTTACATAAGTGTTCCTAATAAACTGGCCACCTGCTAGCATGCTATTGACTAACATGATTAATGTTTGTTTAGAGTAGGCTATAAATAGTATAATGCTTGTATTAATATTAGCAATAAATTATATTAGCAATATAAACGAATCCACGTTCTATTATAGGGATTATGTGTGTGCCCCTGTGCGCATCAGTGGGTAACCCCATTAAATGTCCTGGTATGGGAGAGTTCGCCAAACTAGAGCGTGATGTAATATTGCGCATGCGCATACAATTGGTTGGCAAGAAGTGTTCACAATGGCCGACAAAGTTGCATCATCGCCTAGTTTTCGTAGCGGTTTATCGCAGTATGCAAGTTCATTGCCAACTGATGCTAAGCAAAGATATGCAGCAAAGCTTCTGTACAACAGTGGCACCAAAGTTTTGCCTGATCCTTACGCAGTTACGGACAAATGGGATCCAAATCCAGGCACCTGGCCTGATCTGACCTTCGGCGATATCTACCTGTATGTGATTGGCACGGCTTCAATATACAGAAAAGAATCAGTGAAACCCTACAGGTCTCTTGATGCATACAAGTGTTAATTATTCAGTTGTTTTATTGAAATACTCATTTATATTTGCTTTTTGCGGGTGACACGGTGGTGTAGTGGTTAGCACTGTCGCCTCACAGCAAGAAGGTCCGGGTTCGAGCCCCGTGGCCGGTGAGGGCCTTTCTGTGCGGAGTTTGCATGTTCTCCCCGAGTCCGCGTGGGTTTCCTCCGGGTGCTCCGGTTTCCCCCAAAGACATGCAGGTTAGGTTAACTGGTGACTCTAAATTGACCGTAGGTGTGAATGGTTGTCTGTGTCTATGTGTCAGCCCTGTGATGACCTGGCGACTTGTCCAGGGTGTACCCTGCCTCTTATCCATAGTCAGCTGGGATAGGCTCCAGCTTGCCTGCGACCCTGTAGAACAGGATGAAGCGGCTAGAGGAGATGAGATTTGCTTTTTGCGCCTAATAATAAAAAGACATAATGATAAAATAAGCACAATATAATCTTTGAAACATAAGTTAATGTTGCTTCACACGCACACACCAAAGATATACAGTACAGTACTAAACTTAAGCAAGTTCTACATTTAGAATGCACAAGCAGTGTTTTAAATCCAGGCTATGCTATTTATCTTCAAATACATATCATGAAAAGTTCGACCAATCTTCTAATGTCAAATATTTATACTGCAAAAAGTACATAAATTTGCCGCAAGTGCGTTTGCGGAAATCGTACTCGTGTACTGCATACAAATCAGTATCATGTTTTTACCCAAGTAATCATGTTAGTCAATAGCATGCTAGCAGGTAGCCATTGCAAATCAACTTCAACTTAGTGGCCACTTTATTAGGGACACGTGTAAAAACATGCACAGACATATCCATTGTCATGTTAGCAAGCTAGCAGTTAGTATGTTAGCTGTGACTAATCAACTTCAACTTAATGGCCACATTATTAGGAACACGTGTGTCTGTATCAACACGCACATACATTTAGCATGCAAATGGCATGTGAACCATTAGCATGTTAGCATGCCTGCAGGTATCACCAAATCAGCTGTTCGTGCGTTTTTACTCATCTTTTGGTTGATATCTAAGCCATGTCATAGCACAACAAATTATTTCTGATAAGGAAATTTTATCTAATATAATATTAAACTGCAAAACAAAATAATAAAAAAATCATGTGTCTTACCAGATATAAAGTGTCGAAAGCAAACACGGTCGTTGTCAGTAGGTTCCCACTTGTCACGCATAATTGCTGCGATCCAAATCTTTCGGCGAGCTTCAGGTTTCTTTGGTCTGCGGTAAAAGCTCTTGGGATCATTCTTATCAAATCTGTATGTGCAGCCGATAACACAACACTACCATAATTAATTAATGACCCGATAACTCCGATCGGCCATTTATAAATAGTCTCTTGCCAACCAAAACAACATGTGACCATTTGGTGACGTCACGCCGAACTTTCCTATATGTTATTAGTGAATTGTTGAAAATTAGCCCTGTATGTTTCTCTCCAGGAAAAAAAAAAGTATATTTAGAAAGTGATTAAATAAATGAACCTCCTAAACGTATGCTCGGTTCGCAAGTAAACACAAAGCTGCTCCCGGTCTGTTTGGCTAAAATGACGTCACGACGACGGCCCCCTGGCAGTGAAAGTGCACATAAGTGAGATGTAAACAATCCTTCAGAAATTGGGCAAAGCAGTATATTTTAAGCATTTTATTCAATTTTAGTGTGCAAATTAGACACCAGGAAGATTTAATTCACTTTTTGGGTCGTTCTTCTAGACAATAACGTTGATATTCTACATTTCTACAAGGGGTGGCACGGTCGCCTCACAGCAAGAAGGTTCTGGGTTCGAACCCAGCGGCCGGCAAGGGCCTTTCTGTGTAGAGTTTGCATGTTCTCTGCGTTGGTTTCCTCCGGGTGCTCCGGTTTGCCCCACAGTTCAAAGACATGCGTTTAGGTTAATATGGGACGGCCTTGGGCTCAGGTGACCTTGATCGAGGCACCTAACTCCCAACTGCTCCCTGGGGGCTGTTAGCATGGCTGCCCACTGCTTTGGGTATGTGTGTCTGCTCATTGCTCACGTGTGTGCATGTGTGTTCGCTGCTTCAGATGGGTTAAATGTAGAGAGGAAATTTCACAAGTGTGTGATGAATAGGGTTGTGCTTTCTTTTTTTCTTTTTACCTCCGACTGTTGCCTATGACCTTTAATGGAGATAATAAATAGAAAATTATTAAATCTACTGTTTTGTTTTGTGACTGCTGCTCTCTTTCACTCTCCTCTGAAGCGTTAACAGTGAAAATATCAGCCATGTGAACATCAGACAACCGATGCATGGAAAGGTTAAATTAAAATGCACTGTTATGTTTTAACTGTTTACTGCAGAATCACTTAAAAATCCACCATCCAGGTGAGTTTTAGTGATTGGCACAGTTCCTGACTGCACAGCTCGTAATATTACCCTGCCTCCTATTCTGCTTAAAGTGGAAATAGGAAATTATGATCAGGGAAAAATCAATATCAAATAAGCCTAACACCAGTAGATAGAAAGGTTTCTGATGTGTACTGCTGTTCATTATGTTTTCCTCTGCTGCAGGTGTGTGTGTTGTTTTGGCCGACACAGTGATGGTGCTCAAAGCTGGGAGCTCCCTGGATCTTCCATTAAAATATCCAGTAGAATCAGGGTTATTAGTTCAGTGGACCTTCAATAAGAGCACTTTTGCTGAATACAGTACAGACCAAAATTACACATTTCTGGAATCACAGTTCACTGGACGGTTAAAGGGGGATGATGATGAAGTTGGAGTAACTGTACAAGATCTTCAACCTCAAGACTCTGGAACCTTTGTAGTGACTGGAAATAGCATTAAAACACAGCTTCCAGCACAGATATTTAAAGTTTATATTCAGAGTGAGTATGATTAATTTTATAAATGTAATGAGAATCATTTTAAACTTCTCATCTCATCTCATTATCTCTAGCTGCTTTATCCTGTTCTACAGGGTCGCAGGCAAGCTGTAGCCTATCCCAGCTGACTACGGGCGAAAGGCAGGGTACACCCTGGACAAGTCGCCAGGTCATCACAGGGCTGACACATAGACACAGACAACCATTCACACTCAAGGTCAATTTAGAGTCACCAGTTAACCTAACCTAACCTGCATGTCTTTGGACTGTGGGGGAAACCGGAGCACCCGGAGGAAACCCATGCGGACACGGGGAGAACATGTAAACTCCACACAGAAAGGCCCTTGCCGGCCACGGGGCTCGAACCCGGACCTTCTTGCTGTGAGGCGACAGCGCTAACCACTACACCACCGTGCCACCCCATTTTAAACTTATAAAGATTAATTACATAAACATCTCATCTCATCATCTCTAGCCGCTTTATCCTGTTCTACAGGGTCGCAGGCAAGCTGGAGCCTATCCCAGCTGACTACGGGCGAAAGGCGGGGTACACCCTGGACAAGTCGCCAGGTCATCACAGGGCTGACACATAGGCACAGACAACCATTCACACCTACGGTCAATTTAGAGTCACCAGTTAACCTAACCTGCATGTCTTTGGACTGTGGGGGAAACCGGAGCACCCGGAGGAAACCCACGCGGACACGGGGAGAACATGTAAACTCCACACAGAAAGGCACTCGCTGGCCACGGGGCTCGAACCCGGACCTTCTTGCTGTGAGGCGACAGCGCTAACCACTACACCACTGTGCCACCCCATTTTAAACTTATAAAGATTAATTACATAAACATATTAATTGTTAATTGTTTCAACTCTCCTAGTCCATATATTTTAAATAAGTGGGTTTAGTTTGAGCATCGCAAACTTACAGCTTTGTGAATGTGTTGTGACAGTAAAACATTGCAGTTGCAGTTTCATGGGTTACTTATTTGTGTGTGTGTGTGTGTGTGTGTGTGTGTGTGTGTATGCATAGGTCCTATAACAGCTGTGCAGATTGAGAAGACTCAAACATGGCTGACATCCAACAACAGTTGTGAAGTTGTTGTGAAGTGTGCAGCACCCGGAGCTGAGAGGGTCTCCTACTCATGGAGCGGCTATCAGACTGCAAGTGGAGCTCAGCTGCAGTTCAGTCTCTCACCAGCAGAAGGAGCTGTTACACTGAACTGTACTGCAGCTAACAGCATCAGCTACAGTTCTGCTTCAGAGACACTGAGCTGTAGCACCAACACAGGTACAATTACACTTTTCCTTCTGGGGAATGAACACCATCATCTTCAACAAAACTTTAACCACACAAGTTTTCCAAAAACGTCTGCTTACTGAATCTTGTTTGTGTGTGTTCAACTGTGCACGTAGGAGCTCCATTGTCAATGCTCAAACTGATCAGTAGTCTTGTGGCGGCCTCTCCCTTTCTGCTGGTGACGATCATTCTGGGAGTAAAATGTTACAGAGCACACGGTAAATAAAATAATAATATGAATAAACAGTCTGCAAATAAATTATCAACAATAAAAACATGAGCTGAATCTTCATTGTTTCATTCATTCATTCATTCATTCATTCATTCCAGGTCATCATAACAGCCAGGATGCTGTAACTGTAATTGAGGAATAAGTGCTTGGCTCTTTGTGGTTCAGCATATTTTCCTATTCTTATGTTTGCACATTTCTGGATTGAGTGCTCTTATGATTGCTGGGGAAACTCAGTTTTCACTCTTTCTTCAAGCTCTCTGGTTCGTCTTCCAGTCCCTTGTATTTCAAAAGATCCTAGTCTTTCTTCCTTGGTCATTTGATTGCCACGCTTATCACATCTATCACAATATTCTGCTCCATTTATATTTTCAGTGTCTGTTTGTTTTGCTGTACTGGTTATCTGCCTGTATCTGGAGATCACACAGGATTTTTGTTGACTTCTGCTGTTCTGTGTGATTCCACTTGTGAGGAAATACGACTGTCCAAACCATATTCATGTTCATCTGTCCCTGTACACAAGCCTAGCCATGTTTACTGCAGCTAATATCATAAAGTGCTGTAAAAGACGACATGTTTGTGTCATCTGATCAAGGATCTGTGAACAGAGGAGGATTTGAACATCAGAGTCTCTTTACATTTAAATAAACTGCTCCATTTGCACTTTATCTGTTTCTGGACTTTTGTGAATGATGTCTGGATAGTTTCTGACTGTATTTATCTACTGGACTCTTGTATTTATTAATAAACCTCCTGGACATGGATCCTCACACATTTCCTGAGTCTTACAACTTATTACATTTAGCAGATACCAGTTTATATCAAGTGTTTGTTTTTGTTTATAATTATTGACGAAAAGCAGTATTTGGAAATACTTTCCAAATACTTTCCAAATACTGGGAAAGAAATAAAACACGACATATAATAAAATAGTTAAACCTCTACTGAAATGAGTGTATATGTTCTGGAATCTCTATATTGCACTTAAAATGAATTGGAGTATCAGCTGTAATTCAAATCACAGTTTACTGTATATTAATGTGTTTGTTATAATACATTATTGTTTTGTCTTTAATAATAATCACTTGTACAGGAACCTTAAAGCCACACACCCCATACAAACTAATTAAAAAAGTGTTTCATTGTGAAATGATCACGTACCTTAATCGAAGATCTGTTGATATTAAAGCAGATCCAATGTGGATGGCCTCTGCTTGTGTTCTTTACACAGGAGGAGAAAAAAAGAAAGCTTCAGGTCTTGGTGTTCTTTTGGGGAAAAAAACAGAAAAAGGAAAGCGAAAGTGAAAGTACAATAAAAAATGAAGAGGATACTGGAAAATTATTTGTAGAAAAAATAAAAAAGATTTGTGTTTAATGCCAACACTCGCGGAAAAAAAAAAAGACTCGTTGCAAACAACTCAGAAACCAGGAAGCACGTAGCACAGAATGCGCATGCATCAACTCGACTCAACTGTGGATTGTCATCCAGGGCTTTTGGTTGGCCCGGGTGGTGATGCTCTTTATGTCGCTGATGTCCTCCATGCATTTGTTGATGTAGGCTGACACAGACATGGCATACTCATCTTTGTTGGTATGATCATTATAAGTGGAAGCCTCCTTGAACATGTCCCAGTCCGTGCACTCAAAACAGTCCTATAGAGAGCGTGCACGTGACGTCACGAGGTCACATGATATTTGTTTATCTGCCATCTTGGACGGCATGGCCGCGCATAGAACTTAGACGAACCCGTTCTAATTATCAAGTGTGTGGGAGTAGATCTTTCGAGAATGGTTATATCTTGTTCAGCATTTGGTTGTACCAATAGACAGGGTCAAAAGGAGGGCCTGTCATTTTATAGATTCCCCGCAGACGAGTAATATTAATGTTCTTAATAAAATATGTATACAAATGCATAACTTGTTTATAAAGTTCTTCCTATCAGATTGTGTAAAGTACTGAAAAAGAATATGTATGTTATTTTAGATACATAGAGGTGCAAGAAAATATTTTTTTAATTTGTTTAAATATAGAAGCTAGACTTATCTGTGACCCCTATACATTTATATCTGATATTGAATAATAATTCTGCACAGATAAAGATAGAGGTGATTTGTGATTTTTTTTTCAGACAAAAACATACATATTCACAACCCTGTCATTATCTGGAACGGAGTTTAGATTTCGAACATTCTTACGATAAAACGTCCTGCATAGTCTCTTTATGATAAACGTCTTAATGCCACTTACCCGTGAGGTTATCAAGTAGACATTCTTCTTCGGAACCTTCCAGAGGTATAGTTGGGATACCCATCCCGCAACAAAATATTTATAAGCTTCCAGGCTCTTGTAAGCTTTGAGGGCTTTGCCAGTGTAACACGATTCATGATTAACAAGAAAATTGTAAATGTCATGGTAGGCCAGATCGGGCAAATCGCCGGCACCGCAGCGCCGAATTTCCCTGAACAAGGATTGCGGCAAGTTGTACACATCTGCAATCCCCAACCTGGAACACTTTTCCACGTAACGCTGCCTCACATCACCTTCAAGATGCTGAACAAACTTAGACAAGTTATCACGCGATGTAGATGGGGTATTTTCCAAATTTTCTTGGGGATTACTCCCTGGATCCATTACGCTCGCGCAAGGTAAACAATCCTGAAGCTGTCCAATATGGCGGAGTAAACACAGATGGGTCACATGACTGCACATCCTCTATAGTGCCTCAATAGCCCCCTCAGACCACACCATCACCTGCCTCACTGTAGGTTTTCCTCTGATCAGCAGGGGCTTATATGCAGGGATTAGCATAACGGATAAATGGTCAGAAGAGCCAAGGTGGGGGTGAGGGGCTGCTTTAAATGCATCCTTCATGTTGGTGTAGGCTATGTCTAATGTGTTCGCTCCCTGGTTGCACAATCCACATGCTGGTGAAAATGAGGGAGAACTGTCTTCATGTTGGCATGGTTAAAACCCTGTAGCGGTTCACTATTGGTGGGTGGAGCATAGAGGACGGCAGGACAGAGATCAGGTTCACAATAGCGTTTTTCTTGCTCAACTTTTCAGTTTCGCACACACTCTCCCAGCCACACGCATACACACACACGCAAGTCATCGGGTGCGGGAGAGACTCCCCTCTGCTCTCGCTCTCCCTCCTCATATAGGGCGCGGTCACTGGGAAGACACACAAACACAGGTTAATTGCTCTCAGGTGTAGTGATTCTTGCCACTTACCTTCCCTGACTCCGCCCTCCTGTCACAGACCGGCGCTTGACCACGCCCCCGCTGCCACATACCCCCACCGCCCGACTCAGGCCAGGCGGCCGTCCGGCCTGCAGCCGATTCCCCCCCCCTTGACGGGAGAGGAAGTCCGCCACGACCATCTGCGCCCCCGGCCTGTGGACCACCTTGAAATTAAAGGGTTGGAGCACCAGATACCAATGGGTGATCCGCGCGTTGGCATCTTTCATGCGGTGGAGCCACTGGAGGGGCGCGTGGTCCGAACAGAGGGTGAAAGGGCGCCCCAGCAGGTAGTACCAGAGGGCGAGAACCGCCCACTTGATGGCCAAACACTCTTTCTCTATGGTGCTGTAGCGCCCCTCACGCACCGACAGCTTCCTGCTGATATACAGGACAGGGCGGTCCTCCCCCTCCACCTCCTGGGACAAAACCGCCCCCAGCCCTCTGTCCAACGCATCGGTCTGTAACATAAAGGGGAGAGAAAAGTCAGGGGAGTGTAGAAGTGGCCCCCCACACAGTGCAGCCTTTACCTCCGAGAAAGCCCGCTGGCACTGCTCTGTCCACTGGACCGGATCTGGTGCCCCCTTTTTAGTGAGATCAGTCAGCGGGCTGGTGACGTCCGAATAATTAGATATAAACCTACGATAATAGCCAGCCAGCCCCAGGAACTGTCTCACCCACTTTTTGGTCTTGGGCCTCGGGCAGGCCGCAATTGCTGACGTCTTATTAATTTGGGGACGCACCTGCCCGTTGCCCAAGTGGAAGCCCAGATACCGTACTTCCACCCGCCCAATCGCACACTTCTTTGGGTTGGCTGTGAGCCCCGCTCGCCTCAGTGACCTAAGGACGGCCCGCAGATGTTCGAGGTGCCGCTGCCAGTCATTACTATAGATGATAATGTCGTCTAAATACGCGGCTGCGTAAGTGGCGTGAGGGCAGAGGACTCTGTCCATCAGCCGCTGAAACGTAGCGGGTGCCCCAAACAGCCCAAACGGAAGGGTGACGAATTGGTGTAAACCAAACGGTGTGGAAAAGGCCGTTTTTTCTCAGGATAGTGGAGTCAAGGGGATCTGCCAATATCCCTTCGTCAAATCCAGCGTCGAATAAAAGCGAGCAGTGCCGAGTCGATCGAGCAACTCATCAATATGAGGCATTGGGTACGCATCGAATTTAGACACCGCGTTGACTTTTCTATAGTCCACACAGAACCGGACCGACCCATCGGCCTTGGGTACCAAGACCACCGGGCTGCTCCAGTCACTGTGGGACTCCTCGACGATGCCCATTTCGAGCATGGTCTGAAGTTCTTCCCGAACCACCTTTTTTTTGTGTTCGGGTAGCCTGTAAGGGCGGCTACGCACTACCACCCCCGGGGGCGTCTCAATGTGGTGCTCTATAAGGTTAGTGCTACCGGGCAGGGGCGAGAACACATCCGAAAACTTGGTCTGCAACTGGGCGACCTCCGTGAGTTGGGTCGGGGAGAGGTGGTCTCCACAGGGGACCGGAGAGGTACGTGATGCCAATGTCCCTTTTTGAACCTCTGGCCCCAGCTCCGCCTTCTCCGGAACCACCGACACCAATGCCACGGGGACCTCCTCATTCCAGAGTTTAAGCAGATTGAGGTGGTAAATCTGTAGCGCCCCACCCCTGTCCGTTCGCCTCACCTCATAGTCGACATCCCCGACTCGCCGTGTGACCTCAAAGGGTCCTTGCCACTTAGCGATCAATTTGGAGCTCGACGTGGGCAACAGTACGAGGACCTTATCTCCCGGTGTGAACTCTCTAAGGCGCGTACCCTTGTTGTACAGGCGGGCTTGCCATTCCTGGGCCTGCCGCAAATTCTCCTGAGTTAGGTGGGTGAGCGTGTGGAGTTTTGCGCGCAGGTCCATAACGTACTGAATTTCATTCTTACTTTGTGAAGGTCCTTCCTCCCAATTTTCCCGCAGCACGTCCAGGATGGCGCGCGGCTTACGCCCATATAATAATTCGAATGGGGAGAACCCCGTGGAGGCTTGGGGGACCTCTCGCACTGAGAACAGCAAGGGTTCGAGCCACTTATCCCAATTACGTGCGTCCTCACTTACGAATTTCTTAATAATATTTTTGAGGGTGCGGTTGAACCGTTCCACTAAACCGTCCGTTTGTGGGTGATACACGCTGGTGCGGATTGGCTTAATCCCCAATAACCCATACAGTTCGCGCAGTGTTCGTGACATAAACGTAGTGCCTTGATCAGTCAGAATCTCTTTTGGGATTCCAACTTGGGAGATAACGCGAAAGAGTGCCTCTGCAATACTGCGTGCTGAGATATTGCGCAGAGGCACTGCTTCTGGGTATCGCGTTGCATAGTCCACCAGAACTAATATAAAGCGGTACCCTTGTGCTGACCGATCTAATGGCCCGACGAGATCCATCCCAATTCTCTCAAACGGGGTCTCGATTAATGGTAGAGGGCGCAAAGGCGCTTTTGGAATGGCCGCTGGGTTTACTAACTGGCATTCGCGGCATGCCGTACACCACCTACGGACATCGCCGCGAATCCCCGGCCAATAGAATCGGGCCATTATTCGGGCTAGTGTTTTATCCTGCCCCAAGTGTCCAGCCATGGGATTAAAGTGAGCCGCCTGGAATACCAATTCCTGGCGGCTCTTCGGAATTAAAAGCTGCGTGACTCGCTCCTTAGTTTGAGTGTCCTGCGTCACTCGGTATAATCTATCCTTCATAATCGCGAAGTAGGGGAAGGACGGGGTGGCGTTCGGCAGAAGCGTTTGACCATCGATTACTCTCACTTGGTCAAACGCATGCCGCAGAGTCTCGTCTCGCGACTGCTCTAATGGGAAATCCGCGAGGGATTCCCCAAGAGAGAGAGGAGGAGCCGGCGGCTCCTCACTCTGTCGCGGAGATGACGTAGACAGCTCTGTGACAGCTGCTTCCGCCAAAGCGACACCAGGACCTCCCCCTGTCAAATGGCAGGACCCACTCTCTACTAGGCGTGTCATTAAACTCCGAAATCCCGGCCAATCAGTCCCCAGAATTAAAGAGTGGGTAAGGCGAGGATTAACAGCCGCCTTCACTATAAATTTTTCCCCTCTGAAAATAATGTGTACCGACACCAAAGGGTAGCGGTGAACATCCCTGTGCACACACACAACACTTTCACCCCTTGTGCTCCCCCCAATGCCTCGTTTTGAACCAGGCTTTGGCGAATTGAGGTCTGATTACAACCAGAATCCACCAACGCCTGATATGTAGCCCCTTGGATACTCACCGGTATGCGATACGATCCGGCCCGATTGAGGGCGGCCTCTGGCGCGTCGGGGATCTGAACCACCGCGCCCACTTCCATTGCTGTGCACTGCTGTTGAAGGTGGCCCGGCTCCCCGCAGCGCCAGCAAACCGTCCCGGGCTTTCCCTCTGCACCGGTGATCTGGGGCTCACTCACCTGAGGTGGGGGAGAGACAGACACAGAAGGGAGAAATGGGAGGGCACCGCAGGTGCAGCAGGCCAGCTGGGGTGGAGCTGGCCCCCGCCTCCGCGGTGGGGGAATGGGGCGAGGACGGGACACAGGAGGAGGGGGGGAGAGAGAGAGAGAAGAGGAGAGAGGAGATGATGCCATCTGCTGTCCTGCTGCCGGGACAGCTGCCAGATGATCCTCCGCCAGCTCGACTGCCTGATCCAGCGACGCCGGGCGGTGGCACTGGACCCACTCCGCGGTTCCTGCTGGTAAGCGGACGATGAACTGTTCCAGTACCACCTGGTCGACGATTCCCTCAGCGTCGCGATCGTTGGCCCTCAACCACCGCCAGCAGGCATCCCGGAGCTGCTGGCCGAACGCGAACGGCCGGCCGACTTCCTCCAACCGCAGCGCGCGGAAGCGCTGGCGCTGTTGATCCGGTGTGCGCCCCACGCGCTGGAGGACGGCCCAGCGGAGGTCCGCGTAGGCCAGCCGGCGGTCGGCGGGGAGCTGTAGCGCGGCCAGCTGTGCCTCTCCCGTTAGCAGGGGGAGAAGGCGCGCCGCACGCTGCTCCATCGGCCACCCCGAGGCTTTGGTGACCTGTTCAAATAACGTGAGGAACGCCTCGGGGTCGTCCTGCGGGCCCATCTTGGTGACAGTGAGGGGAGACGGGCCCGCGGTAGGAGCGCTGGTGGACCCCGCCGACGTGAGGAGGTGCCGGAACGCCTGTCGATCTTCTTGTTGGGCCAACACCAGGGCCTCGAACCGCTCTTCTTGCTCCTTTCGGAGGGTGAGTAGCACCTGGTGCTGGCTTTGCTGGGCCGTGGCGAGGGCGTGGACCAGTTCAGCAAACGGGGAGGACTCCATGGGGCTGTGAGGCTGCTGTGCTCCAGATCCCGGGTTTCGGCACCACTGTAGCGGTTCACTATTGGTGGGTGGAGCACAGAGGACGGCCGGACAGAGATCAGGTTCACAATAGCGTTTTTATTGCTCAACTTTTCAGTTTCGCACACACTCTCCCAGCCACACGCATACACACACACGCAAGTCATCGGGTGCGGGAGAGACTCCCCTCTGCTCTCGCTCTCCCTCCTCATATAGGGCGCGGTCACTGGGAAGACACACAAACACAGGTTAATTGCTCTCAGGTGTAGTGATTCTTGCCACTTACTTTCCCTGACTCCGCCCTCCTGTCACAGACCGGCGCTTGACCACGCCCCCGCTGCCACAAACCCCCAGCCACAATGAAAAAGCCCTCAGTGTGAGTGGATTGCAACTCACTGATAGTCTGGTAGAGAACACTCATAGCCTCCTTTGTGTTAGCGCTGGGGGGCACATACACAGTAGTGATGGAAACTAAAGTAAACTCCCTGGGCAGATAGAATGGTCTACAGTTTACAGTTAGAAGCTTAAAAGTAGAGGTGATGTAACACAGTGGTAAACATGCCCTTGTCCTAACTTTTTTGAATGTGTTGCTGACATCAAATTCAAAATAAGTATATTCAAAAAACAATACAATTTCTCAGTTTCAACATTTGATATGTTGTCTTTGTATTATTTTGAATTAAATATTGAGTTTCCACGATTTGCAAAATCTCTCATTCTCTTTTATTTACAGTTTACACAGCATCCCAACTCTTTTGGAATTGGGGTTGTATTATTTTCATATAATAGCACAACACAAAGTGTTTTTGTTCTTTCTTTCTTACTTTCCTTCATTCACAAGTTATCATAACACCCAGCATATTGTAACAGTAGCTGAGGAATGAGCTCTTGGGTCTTTTTTTGGTTCCTATTTCAGGCTTTTACATTTTTTAAATTCCAGATTACAGTTTTGAAGTTTAAGCTTTTATTAATGATCATAATATTTTCATTTACACTCAGATCTCCATGGCACAGTATACTTTCACTGTTCTTTTGTTTACACTCTTATGGACTCAATGTTGGAGCTTCTCATTCAGATTAGGGGTCACAACCTTGCAATGCCCTTATGACTGCTGAGGCAACCTCTGTTTTCATCTTTCCTCAATCTCGCTGGTTCCTCTTCAGTTCCTTTGTATTTCACAAGATTGTTTTTTTTTCCTTTCTTTGTATCTTGCTGACTGTTGAGAATGGATAAGTGTATGAATGCATGTAACTGTATTTGTCCAGGAGGAGGTGCTGTTGTGCCAAATATGGCATGGAATTACATGTGGCTAGTTAATAAAAAGGGACGTTACCATCCTCTCTCTCTCGGTATTTGACTCTCACGGAGAGCAGCATGCCGTGCACAGTTCAATAAACTATGTCGAGTTTGATGGCTGAAGAGACAAATGTCTGAACGTCTGTTCATTCATTGGAATTATTATTCCGCAGTGCAAGGTAGGCAGAAGAAATAAGCCTACCTGTTAATAGGTTATGGGCCCAGGTACCGAGAATGATTCTAAAGTTTGATGGACACATGCGCCGGCAGCTAGCAAGACTGTGCTAGCATAGAAGTAGAGTTAGCCTACCCAAAAAGAGCTAGTTTAGCATCAGGAGTACTGGGAAGCTAAAGCTAGGCTGAAAAGGAGCAAAGCTGAGCTACAAACACAAAAAGCCATGGCGAACAGAAACAAGACCGAATGGCCAAAGTTCGACGGGAGAGCAGAGGAGTATGAGCTCTGGGAAGAAAGGATGCTGTGCTGCATGCATGGAGTGGGGCTGAAGCAGACAATCCTCACAGAGCCCGCTGGACCACTGACGGTGGAAGAAAAGGCTAACGACGACAAACTGAATGCGGACACCTATTGTGCATTGGCGCCGCTACTTGACAATATGAGCTTGGGACTGATATTCAGAGATACAAAGGACAATGGCCGAGAGAGTCTCAAAGTGTTAAGAGAACACTACATCAGGAAAGGTAGGCCCTGGATTGTCTCCCTGTACATAACAGTGACTGCGCTGAAGAAAGCTGACAACGAGACTGTAACCGAATACGTTATCCGAGCGGAACAGATCATTACGGCACTCAGGAATGCAGGTGAAGCACCAAGTGAGGGACTAATGATGGCAATGATCATGAGGGGGTTACCGGAGAAGTACAAGCCATTCACACTGATGGTGACGCATGGTTCAGCGGACATGTCATTGGGAGAGTTCAAGGCAAGGTTGCAAAATTTCGAGGCCTCAGAAGACATAGACCCAGTCGCAGAAGCGGCGGGAGAAAGGGTGCGGAGGGCACAAGCGGCGCCAAGGAGAAAGACCTGGCCAACGGAGATGGTGTGTTGGCGGTGCAGAGAAAAGGGCCATAGAAGAGATGACTGCACAGAAAAATTTTGGTGTAGTTTTTGCAAAAGCAGGGGGCACGCAGACAAGGCGTGCACAAAGAAGGAGTGTGAACGGAGCACCCGGTGTGCGTGTGTTCAAGATGGTGATGGCGGTGGAAGTAGAGCAGATCGTGGACTGGATGGCGCCCGGGGAGTCGCGGGAGGAGAAGACTACACCTTCAGTGCACAAACAACAGATGCCAGGCTCTCAGGACAATGGCTGCAGATCCAGAGAAAGGGACTGATCATGGACACGGGAGCGATGTCCCACATCATCAATGACAGGAGCAAGTTCAAAAGCTTCGACAGCACCTTCAAGCCTGAGAGACACTGCATGGAGCTAGCAGACGGGAAGTGTACCATCGGGGTGGTGCAAGGCAAGGGAGACGCACAGGTATGTCTCATAAACAGCGAGGGGTGCTGGTGTGCAGTGACTTTAAAGAATGCTCTCTACATCCCCTCCTACCCTCAAGAACTCTTTTCAGTGAAGTCTGCCACCGATCATGGCGCCAAAGTGTTCTTTGATGAAGGTAGAGATGCCATAGTGTTGCCAGATGTAACAAGGTTCGATATTTATGTATATAAGAGAATGTACTACTTGCAAACTGAGTGAGTGTGATGTAGATGTGTGTCATGTTAGTTACGAAATCCAGACATGGCATGATGTAATGGGTCACTGCAATTACGAGGATATCTTGAAGCTACAGGATGTAACAGAAGGCATGCATATTAAAGGTGCAAAGCATAGGCCTGATAAAGAATGTGTAGTATGCATAGAGGGAAAGTTCACTCAAGCGAGAAACAGAGATCCGACTGGTAAGGTAAAGACACCACTTGAGCTGGTGAACACAGATCTAGTTGGTCCATTAAACAATGAGTCCATAGACGGTTACAAGTATACAGTGGGGCAAAAAAGTATTTAGTCAGTCAACAATTGTGCAAGTTCTCCCACTTAAAAAGATGAGAGAGGCCTGTAATTTTCATCATAGGTACACTTCAACTATGAGAGACAGAATGAGAAAAAAATCCAGAAAAATCACATTGTCTGATTTTTAAATAATTTATTTGCAAATTATGGTGGAAAATAAGTATTTGGTCAATAACAAAAGTTCATCTAAATACTTTGTTATATACCCTTTGTTGGCAATGACAGAGGTCAAATGTTTTCTGTAAGTCTTCACAAGGTTTTCACACACTGTTGCTGGTATTTTGGCCCATTCCTCCATGCAGATCTCCTCTAGAGCAGTGATGTTTTGGGGCTGTCGCTGGGCAACACAGACTTTCAACTCCCTCCAAAGATTTTCTATGGGGTTGAGATCTGGAGACTGGCTAGGCCACTCCAGGACCTTGAAATGTTTCTTACGAAGCCACTCCTTCGTTGCCCGGGCGGTGTGTTTGGGATCATTGTCATGCTGAAAGACCCAGCCACCTTTCATCTTCAATGCCCTTGCTGATGGAAGGAGGTTTTCACTCAAAATCTCATGATACATGGCCCCATTCATTCTTTCATTTACACGGATCAGTCATCCTGGTGGGCGGCACGTAGGGTGACCACCTGCTCATAAGCCCAAAGGGGGACAAGGGGTATGTTTTTGAGGGACAATGTGGGACGCCGCCCCCACTGCGCCGCGCCAGCCGCTGGAAGACTCACAGATAGTGGTTTACCCATTTCTAGCACATACTACCTTACATGGTATATCAATAATACCCTATTCTGCTGTTATTGGTGATGTATGGTCATGAACAGGCCACCAAATGTGTTTTTTTTTAAATAAACATTCATAATATTTTGACAATTCAATGACTTGACAGACACACTTCCACTTATGATTTACTGAAGCTAATCAATTTTATTTATTTTCCATTACAATTTATTCACTTTAAATCAATCATAATATAATATTGAGTCTGAGGCTTTGCAGTGCATCAGTACAGCAGGAATAGTGACAAGTCTCCATTTAGTTTTCAGTGGATTAACAGGAATTGTAGTGGCTCAGCACAACAGAAACAGTAGAAAAAAAGTCTCTTAACTCACAACCACAGCTTTGTGCCACAATCTCCTGCCCGATATGATATTGCGTGTTGGACAGTGTGATACACACTCGTCACCTCTGCCGCAGTCACTTTGTCAGCTAGAGAGTCGTTTTTAGGTCGGAGGAAAGCATCCATAGATTTAGACGTTTCTTTCTGTTGCACACGTTTCTTGTGAGTCTCCGCGAGCCTGTGTCGTTTCACATCGTATTCCCCGCCATGTCCGATTGAGAAAGATGTTTTGCAAAGGTCACAAAAAGCCCTCTCGGTATCCCCCTCAACCCCTTTCAGCCACAAATATTCATTTTCCCACTCTTTCCTGTACATACACCTTCTCTTTTTAACTGGAGGTGGCGGTGCCTCACCTGCCATCTCCCCGGTACCTTTCTCCATTTTTTAATATGAAAGCAATGCATGCGTTGCACCTGCGTCCCTCGTCACTGTCTGTGCACGTGAGTGCGGTGTCATGGCAACAACAAAAAGTTGACAACAACCAGTCAGTTGTGAGGGGTGTGTGTGGTTTTGTTCTCCGTCCAGTGGCGACGGTGGTGTGCTGAAATGTCAAGTACTCATAATATTCGTTTGGCTGCCTGGGTGGCCCGGGGAGAGCGACATCCCCCTCAGCAAGCATCGATTATGCGGGACACGTTCTGAATTTGCGGGACGCATAAATTCGGCTTCAAATGCTGTACGCGCACGCGCTATGCGGGACAGGTGGTCACCCTAGCGGCACGGTGGTGTAGTGGTTAGCGCTGTCGCCTCACAGCAAGTCCTGGGTTCGAGCCCCGGGGCCGGCGAGGGCCTTTCTGTGCGGAGTTTGCATGTTCTCCCCGTGTCTGCGTGGGTTTCCTCCGGGTGCTCTGGTTTCCCCCACAGTCCAAAGACATGCAGGTTAGGTTAACTGGTGACTCTAAATTGACTGTAGGTGTGAATGTGAGTGTGAATGGTTGTCTGTGTCTATGTGTCAGCCCTGTGATGACCTGGCAACTTGTCCAGGGTGTACCCCGCCTTTCGCCCGTAGTCAGCTGGGATAGGCTCCAGCTTGCCTGCGACCCTGTAGAAGGAGAAAGCGGCTAGAGATAATGAGATGAGATGAGTCATCCTGGTCCCTTTGCAGAAAAACAGCCCCAAAGCATGATGTTTCCACCCCCATGCTTCACAGTAGGTATGGTGTTCTTTGGATGCAACTCAGCATTCTTTCTCCTCCAAACACGACAAGTTGAGTTTTTACCAAAAAGTTCTATTTTGGTTTCATCTGACCATATGACATTCTCCCAATCCTCTTCTGGATCATCCAAATGCTTTCTAGCAAACTTCAGATGGGCCTGGACATGTACTGACTTAAGCAGGGGGACACGTCTGGCACTGCAGGATTTGGGTCCCTGGCGGCGTAGTGTGTTACTGATGGCAGCCTTTGTTACTTTGGTCCCAGATCTCTGCAGGTCATTCACTAGGTCCCCCCGTGTGGTTCTGGGATTTTTGCTCACTGTTCTTGTGATCATTTTGACCCCACGGGGTGAGATCTTGCGTGGAGCCCCAGATCGAGGGAGATTATCAGTGGTCTTGTATGTCTTCCATTTTCTAATAATTGCTCCCACAGTTGATTTCTTCACACCAAGCTGCTTACCTATTGCAGATTCAGTCTTCCCAGCCTGGTGCAGGTCTACAACTTTGTTTCTGGTGTCCTTTGACAGCTCTTTGGTCTTGGCCATAGTGGAGTTTGGAGTGTGACTGTTTGAGGTTGTGGACAGGTGTCTTTTATACTGATAACGAGTTCAAACAGGTGCCATTAATACAGGTAACGAGTGGAGGACAGAGGAGCCTCTTAAAGAAGAAGTTACAGGTCTGTGAGAGCCAGAAATCTTGCTTGTTTGTAGGTGACCAAATACTTATTTTACCTAGGAATTTACCAATTAATTCATTAAAAATCCTACAATGTGATTTCCTGGATTCTTTCCCCCCATTCTGTCTCTCATAGTTGAGGTATACCTATGATGAAAATTACAGGCCTCTCTGATCTTTTTAAGTGGGAGAACTTGCACAATTGGTGGCTGACTAAATACTTTTTTGCCCCACTGTATGCAGTCTTTCACAGATGTATACACAGGGGCAGCATTTGTTTACTTCCTGAAAGCAAAAAATGATGCAGTCCAGGCCAGTGAGAAGTATCTGGCAGATGTAGCGCCTTATGGCACTGTAAAATGCATTCGATCAGATAATGGGACTGAGTTCACGAGCAGAGAGTTTCAGACACTACTGAGAAAGAACAAAATCAGACACAACACTTCCTGTCCTTACTCCCCGCACCAGAACAGCATAGCTTAAAGGGAAGGGTGCACTCTTTTCGAGATGGCCAGGTGCAAACTCATTGACAGTGGCCTACCTAAGAGTCTTTGGCACTATGCCATCCAGGAAGCAGCCTATACCAGGAACCGATGCTTTAACAAGCACACAGGCACTACCCCATATACAGCACTGACAGGTAAGAAGTGTGATCTATCCAGGATGCATAAATTCGGGTCAGTGTGCTATGCTTACCATCAAGACAGAAGAAAACTAGATTCTAGATGTGAGAGAGGACTCTTTGTAGGACATGACAAAGGCAGTCCCGCCTACCTAGTCTACTACCCCAGTAAAGGAAAAGTGCAGAAGCACAGACTTGTAAAGTTTGTCAGCAAGACAACCTGTGAGAACAAGACCCAGACATAGGAGCGAAGACTGGACCCCAAAGTAGGTTGTGACGAGAGAGTAGAGACTACACAGCCTAGAATACTGAGCACAGATGTACAGACTGATAGCCCACAGTCAGCATCAGAAAATGATGACGAGAATCACCCTAGGGTGATGTCACATGCATCAGACAGTGGGAGATACCCCACCAGAGAGCATAAACCCCCAGGGTATCTGAGGGATTATACTTCAGAAAATACTGATGATGACAGTACACTAGTCACTAGTGTAGACTATTGCTAACGAGCAGTTTGTGGTGTACCTCTGACCTTTAAAGAGGCCATGGCATCAACTGAGTCAGGAAAGTGGAGGAAAGCGATGGACGAGGAGATGAAGTCCCTAGAGGACAGCCAGACCTTTACCCTGACTAAGTTACCAGAGGGCAGGAAGACAGTGGGAGGGAGGTGGGTGTACTCGATCAAGGGTGACATTGACGGACACGACCAGTACAAAGCTTGATTTGTAGCGAAGGGGTATAGTCAGACAGCAGGGATAGATTATGGCGAGACTTTCTCTCCAACAGCCAATCTTACAAGTATACGTGTAGTGATGCAGAAGGCAGCCTGAGACGATCTGATCTTGCATCAAATGGATGTGAAAACAGCCTATCTGCACGCATCCATTGATCGAGATATCTACATGGAACAACCTGAAGCTTACGAAAAAGAGGGAGAGAAGCTAGTGTGTAAACTAGAGAAGTCAATTTACGGCCTGAAGCAGTCGGGGCGTAATTGGAATGAGATGCTCCACACATGTCTAATAGATGACAACTCAGAATCCAACAGGCCACTGCGTCTACACCAAAGAGTCTAAGGAAGCAGGGAAGGTAATAGTAGTTATCTGGGTGGATGATCTTATCATCGCAGCCAGCAACAAAGGGAGTCTAGAGAAAGTGAAAAACATGCTTTCTACCAGATTTAAGATGAAAGACCTAGGTAGTTTGAAGTATTTTCTGGGCATGGACTTCAGCCAGTCTGGAGGCTGTGTGAAAGTGTCGCAAAAGAGGTATGTTGAAAAGATACTGGAATGTTTTGACATGCAGGAGTGTAGAATTAGAGAAACACCATGTGACCAAAAGTTAGACTGCTCTGAAGATGCGCCCAAAATGTCTGATGTGAAGAAGTACAGGGAGGCTGTTGGCAGCTTAATTTACTTGACAACCTGTACGCGTCCTGACCTATGCTTCATAGTGAGCAAGTTATCACAGCATTTTGCTGACCCTACAGATGAACATTGGGTTACAGTGAAACATGTTTTGCATTATCTTAGAGGAACTGCAGACAAACAGCTCTGTTTCAGAAAGAGCGAAGAGGGTCTAGGCCTACAGGCATATAGTGATGCAGACTAGGCTGGAGACATTAGCGACAGATGCAGTACCTCCGGGTATTGTGTGAGTATGGGCAAAGACAGTGCCTTAGTCTCTTGGAGAGCCAAGAAGCAACCCATGGTAGCGCTATCCACATGCGAGGCCGAGTACATGGCCCTAGTGCTAACAATACAGGAGTGTATTCATTTGGAACAACTACTGGGAGGCGTAGATACCTATGTGTACAAGAAAACTGTTGTCTGTGAGGATAACCAGGGGACAATTGCACTCGTTAAGAACCCCGTGTGTAGGCAAAGATGTAAGTATGTGGATGTTAAATATCACTTCATTAGGTCTATCATAAGGGAAGATAAAATGTCACTTGTTTACTGTCCCACAGACGACATGGTGGCAGATGTTATGTCAAAACCTGCCTCCAGGCTGAAGCTGCAGAAATTTGCTGAAGTCATGTTTGGTGTATAACATGTTGACATTTGACTACGCCATTTTTTTGTTTTGTCTTGTTTATTTGGTAATGTAAAAGTTGTACTGTATACATGTCATTCATAAGTGGGAGTGTTGAGAGTGGATAAGTGTATGAATGCATGTAACTGTATTTGTCCAGGAGGAGGCGCTGTTGTGCCAAATATAACATGGAATTACATGTGGCTAGTTTATAAAAAGGGGACGTTACCATCCTCTCTCTCTCTCTCTCTCTCTCTCTCGGTATTTAACTCTCACGGAGAGCAGCATGTCGTGCACAGTTCAATAAACTATGTCGAGTTTGATAGCTGAAGAGACAAACGTCTGAACATCTGTTCATTCATTAGAATTATTATTCCGCAGTGCAAGGTAGGCAGAAGAAATAAGCCTACCTGTTAACACTGACACATGATTACCACATCTATCAGCACTGCAGCATTCTGCTCCTTTTCATGAAGTCTGTTTGTTTAGCTGTACTGTTGATATATACATTCACCGGCCACTTTATTAAAGGATATATGCAGAACCCCATCCATCCATTATCTGTAGCAGCTTATCCTGTTCTACAGGGTCCCAGGCAAGCTGGAGCCTATCCCAGCTGACTATGGGCGAAAGGCGGGGTACACCCTGGACAAGTCACCAGGTTATCGCAGGGCCGACAGAGACAAACAACCATCCACACTCACATTCACACTTATGATCAATTTAGAGCCACCAATTAGCCGAACCTGCATGTCTTTGGACTGTGGGGGAAACAGGCGCACCAGGAGGAAACCCACGCAGACATGAGGAGAACATGCAAACTCCACACAGAAAGGCCCTCGCCGGCTGCTGGGCTCGAACCCAGGACCTTCTTGCTGTGAGGCGACAGTGCAAACCACTACACCACTGTGCTGCCCTTATATGCAGAGCGTTTATTTTAAAATAAATTTCTGAATGGATAGTATCTCCATCGTTGACTCTTGTATGCTGCATAAATGGGAATTTAAAAAATATATATTGTTGAGAGTTAAAATCAACCAAAAAGTTGACATTTGAGCTGCCCCACTGAGCCAGCCAGACCTGACCGTGTGACGTCACAGCAGGAACTGGTTTTAAGGCTGATGCCTCTGACAGCTATAGACCATCTCATCTTGTTATCTCTAGCTGCTTTATCCTGTTCTACAGGATAAAGGATAACTACACCTTTCGCCCGTAGTCAGCCTATCCCAGCTGACTACGGGCGAAAGGCGGGGTACACCCTGGACAAGTCGCCAGGTCATCACACAGACACATAGCCACAGACAACCATTCACACTTACATTCACACCTACGGTCAATTTAGAGTCACCAGTTAACCTAACCTGCATGTCTTTGGACTGTGGGGGAAACCGGAGCACCCAGAGGAAACCCACGCGGACACGGGGAGAACATGCAAACTCCACACAGAAAGGCCCTCGTCAGCCACGGGGCTCGAACCCGGACCTTCTTGCTGTGAGGTGACAGCACTAACCACTACACCACCGTGACGCTCAGCTATAGACCAAAGTCATATCAATAAAAATTTATGGTGAAAGTAAGAAATACCATTACCGACTTGCTCAACTTAGACTGATTTGACTTCATTGTTTGTGGGTTGACTCTCATTAAAACAGGATAGGTGTTATAACTTATGCAACATACATGTACATGCATGCATTTTCACTGATAAAACAGAAAAGGTGAATTAAATAATCAGATGAACTGAGACAATCACATCTCATCATCTCTAGCCGCTTTATCCTTCTACAGGGTCGCAGGCAAGCTGGAGCCTATCCCAGCTGACTACGGGCGAAAGGCAGGGTACACCCTGGACAAGTCGCCAGGTCATCACAGGGCTGACACATAGACACAGACAACCATTCACGCTCACATTCACACCTCCGGTCAATTTAGAGTCACCAGTTAACCTAACCTGCATGTCTTTGGACTGTGGGGGAAACCGGAGCACCTGGAGGAAACCCACGCGGACATGGGGAGAACATGCAAACTCCACACAGAAAGGCCCTCGTCAGCCACGGGGCTCGAACCCGGACCTTCTTGCTGTGAGGCGACAGTGCTAACCACTACACCACCATGCCGCCCCAGACAATCACATTCTGAAGCAAATTAAATAATCTTACCGGTGACTTAAACACACAATACAAGTTACAGTGGTGCTTGAAAGTTTGTGAACCCTTTAGAATTTTCTATATTTCTGCAAAAATATGACCTAAAACATCATCAGATTTTCACACAAGTCCTAAAAGTAGATAAAGAGAACCCAGTTAAACAAACGAGACAAAAATATTATACTTGGTCATTTATTTATTGAGGAAAATGATCCAATATTACATATCTGTGAGTGGCAAAAGTATGTGAACCTTTGCTTTCAGTATCTGGTGTGACCCCCTTGTGCAGCAATAACTGCAACTAAACGTTTCTGGTAATTGTTGATCAGTCCTGTACACCGGCTTGGAGGAATTTTAGCCCGTTCCTCCTTACAGAACACCTTCAACTATGGGATGTTGGTGGGTTTCCTCACATGAACTGCTCGCTTCAGGTCCTTCCACAACATTTCGATTGGATTAAGGTCAGGACTTTGACTTGGCCATTCCAAAACATTAACTTTATTCTTCTTTAACCATTCTTTGGTAGAACAACTTGTGTGCTTAGGGTCGTTGTCTTGCTGCATGACCCACCTTCTCTTGAGATTCAGTTTGTGGACAGATGTCCTGACATTTTCCTTTAGAATTCGCCGGTATAATTCAGAATTCATTGTTCCATCAATGATGGCAAGCCGTCCTGGCCCAGATGCAGCAAAACAGGCCCAAAACACAATACTACCACCACCATGTTTCACAGATGGGATAAGGTTCTTATGCTGGAATGCAGTGTTTTCCTTTCTCCAAACTTAACGCTTCTCATTTAAACCAAAAAGTTCTATTTTGGGCTCAGTCATCCGCAAAACATTTTTCCAATAGCCTTCTGACTTGTCCATATGATCTTTAGCAAACTGCAGACGAGCAGCAATGTTCTTTTTGGAGAGCAGTGACTTTCTCCTTGCAACCCTGTCATGCACACCATTGTTGTTCAGTGTTCTCCTGATGGTGGACTCATGAACATTAACATTAGCCAATGTGAGAGAGGCCTTCAGTTGCTTAGAAGTTACCCTGGGGTCCTTTGTGACCTCGCCGACTATTACACGCCTTGCTCTTGGAGTGATCTTTGTTGGTCGGCCACTCCTGGGGAGGGTAGCAATGGTCTTGAATTTCCTCTATTTGTACACAATCTGTCTGACTGTGGATTGGTGGAGTCCAAACTCTTTAGAGATGGTTTTGTAACCTTTTCCAGCCTGATGAGCATCAACAACGCTTTTTCTGAGGTCCTCAGAAATCTCCTTTGTTCGTGCCATTATACACTTCCACAAACATGTGCTGTGAAGATCAGACCTTGATAGATCCCTGTTCTTTAAATAAAACAGGGTGCCCACTCACACCTGATTTGTCATCCCATTGATTGAAAACACCGGACTCCAATTTCATCTTCAAATTAACTGCTAAACCTAGAGGTTCACATACTTTTGCCACTCACAGATATGTAATATTGGATCATTTTCCTCAATAAATAAATGACCAAGTATAATATTTTTGTCTCATTTGTTTAACTGGGTTCTCTTTATCTACTTTTAGGACTTGTGTGAAAATCTGATGATGTTTTGGGTCATATTTATGCAGAAATATAGAAAATTCTAAAGGGTTCACAAACTTTCATGCACCACTGTACATGTTTTAATCTAAATGCAGGTAAACAACGTGTTGTTTTTGTTCTTTTTTTATCCAAATGAGAGTCTGAGCTTACCTGTCTGTGTTCTCGCTTCTTGAAGGCCGATCTTGTGGCTGAATGTTTTGAAACAATCTGACTTTCAGTTGTTTGTTCAGTTCTCCATTCATTCACTTCTTCCATGTAAGGGAGAGATGGCAGCAATATCCAGTTTAGAAATAAGACGGCTGCTCCACTCTTTCTCCATTCTCTCCATTACTGAGTACTCCACCATTACTGCTCGGCTTAGGCAATTACTAAAACCCAGGACGGAACATGATGTCACTGGTTTTAGCAACAACCGCGGGAAGGTCACTGCCCAAGTGATATGGCACGTCCTGTTCCGTCCCGGGTTTTACCAACAATCCTCGGCTCACTTCGGGAAAACTGGTGCAACTAAACTCACTTTCCTTTTAAAAATAAATAAATAAAATAAATACTTTACTTTTCATGTAGTTTTATTTAATTGCTGATATTGCACCCTCTTTCAATACAGGCTTATAGCCAATGCAAAGATCAGAGGTTTTGTACGAGTCTTCAGTAAAATGTGCAGAGCAGAGGAAAAAACACTTTGTAGTTGCCCAATGTGCCCGTGAACTTCTCGCAAAATGCGTCCAAATCTTTGCAGTTTGAACATTCTTGGGCCATGAATGCAATGCAAATCCACCTTCTGCCATGTTGCTGCACTGGCCATAAACACATCTACGTGGCATGGCGATAAATTAGCTCAAAATGGAGGATCAGAGTTGTAGTCGGCTCTGTGTTTTAGTATAGCAGAAATGGCAATGAGGCAGCACGGTGGTGTAATGGTTAGCGCTGTCGCCTCACAGCAAGAAGGTCCGGGTTCGAGCCCCGTGGCCGGCGAGGGCCTTTCTGTGCGGAGTTTGCATGTTCTCCCCGTGCCCACGTGGGTTTCCTCCGGGTGCTCCGGTTTCCCCCACAGTCCAAAGTCCAGTTAACCTAACATGCAGGTTAGGTTAACTGGTGACTCTAAATTGACCGTAGGTGTGAATGTGAGTGTGAATGGTTGTCTGTGTCTATGTGTCAGCCCTGTGATGACGTGGCGACTTGTCCAGGGTGTACCCCGCCTTTCGCCCGTAGTCAGCTAAGATAGGCTCCAGCTTGCCTGCGACCCTGTAGAACAGGATAAAGCGGCTAGAGATAATGAGATGAGATGAGATGAGATGAGAAATGGCAATGAGACCGATAGACTTCCTGCTGTGACGTTACGGACGTCAAGGTCATTCACTCAGACCGCTACCTATATGAATCACTTTAATCATAAAAATTACTATATTAGATTTGTTAACACTTAAAACTATTCCTCTGCCATTCTTGAGGTCTTAAGGCATTTATAAACGAAAGTGAGGCCATGGCTCTGCGTATATGCTTTAAGTACGGTATACCCATACACCTGCTGTTTTATGCAGTTCTCTAATCAACCAATCCCTTGACAGCAACACAATGCATAAAATCATGCAGATACAAAGAGCTTCAGTTAATGTTCAAACATCAGAAAATTGTGATCTTTGTGACTTTCACTCTGGCATGGGTGTTGGTGCCAGATGGACTGGTTTGAGTATTTCAGAAACTGTTGATCTCCTGGGGTTTTCACATACAACAGTCTTTAGAGATTACACACAATGGTGTGGAAAAACAAAAAACACTGGGTGAGCAACAGTTCTGTGGATGGAAACATGTTGTTGATAAGAGAGGTCAGAGGAAAACGGACAGATTGGTGCGAGCTTTTTTTCCAGGAAGGATATACAGTGGTGCTTGAAAGTTTGTGAACCCTTTAGAATTTTCTCTATTTCTTCATAAATATGGCCTAAAACATCATCAGATTTTCACACAAGTCCTAAAAGTAGATAAAGAGAACCCAGTTAAACAAATGAGACAAAAAATATTCTACTTGGTCATTTATTTATTGAGGAAAATGATCCAATATTACATATCTGTGAGTGGCAAAAGTATGTGAACCTCTAGGATTAGCAGTAAATTTAAAGGTGAAATTAGAGTCAGGTGTTTTCAATCAATGGGATGACAATCAGGTGTGAGTGGGCACCCTGCTTTATTTAAAGAACAGGGATCTATCAAAGTCTGATCTTCACAACACATGTTTGTGGAAGTGTATCATGGCACGAACAAAGGAGATTTCTGAGGACCTCAGAAAAAGCGTTGTTGATGCTCATCAGGCTGGAAAAGGTTACAAAACCATCTCTAAAGAGTTTGGACTCCACAAATCTACAGTCAGACAGATTGTGTACAAATGGAGGAAATACAAGACCATTGTTACCCTCCCCAGGAGTGGTCGACCAGCAAAGATCACTCCAAGAGCAAGGCGTGTAATAGTTGGCGAGGTCACAAAAGACCCCAGGGTAACTTCTAAGCAACTGAAGGCCTCTCTCACATTGACTAATGTTAAGGTTCATGAGTCCACCATCAGGAGAACACTGAACAACAATGGTGTGCATGGCAGGGTTGCAAGGGGAAAGCCACTGCTCTCCAAAAAGAACATTGCTGCTCATCTGCAGTTTGCAAAAGATCACATGGACAAGCCAGAAGGTTATTGGAAAAATGTTTTGTGGACGGATGAGACCGAAATAGAACTTTTGGTTTAAATGAGAAGCGTTATGTTTGGAGAAAGGAAAGCACTGCATTCTAGCATCAGAACCTTATCCCATCTGTGAAACATGGTGGTGGCAGTATCATGGTTTGGGCCTGTTTTACTGCATCTGGGCCAGGACGGTTTGCCACCTGATTGTTAGGTTTATATAAGTATTATTTTTATTATTCTTATAAGTATTATTATTAAAATGGTGACAAAATTAAGAGTTAACTTAAGGTTCAGTTAAAAATGACCTTCTGTCTCGGCTGGACATTGTTTGGGAACATTTTGTTTATGAAATGTGTATTTTGAACAGAGAAGTGTCTGAAGGACCCACCAAGGTCTGTTTTAGTGTCAGATCGACCCACACACACACTTTAATGTTGGATGTAATGGTAGCCTTATTGCTGAACAAAGAGTTAAGACTCTTATATTATATTACTTATAGTATATTTTAGAGCTTTTTAAGATCCTTTATTATTTTGGACTATTGCATATACTATGGCAGTGATTTTAAACTGTTCCTGTGTAGCCTGACCTTCATCCAGTGGAGAAGAACACTTCTTTGTTAGACCAAACATAGTCTTTGTTTAAAACATTGTCGTAAAAACATCTCACGCGCTTTGACATACGTAAATGAAATTGCTGAATTGCTGAAATATTATTTTGCTTATGATTGAAGGTTTCATTCACACACACATACATATGGAATTAAGATGTGATTTGCTTACCTAGCACATAGACACAGATATCAAAATGATGTCACTCACTCACACCCTCCCATACACACACACACACACACACACACACACACACACACACACACACACACACACCTCTGAGGTCACATACAAACACACACACATTTGACAGACACAATAGCCGTTTGGAGAGATTATGATTTGTTATAAAAGGTGTTTGTAATCTTTCATCTTTGACGAAGTGACTGTGCGAATAAACTGGCATGTGAACAACTCAGGTGTTCCCTTGTCTGTTTCGTTCTATCATTCGTCCCGGATCCGAGGGGGCTCACGAAGGAATCTCGGGGTCTCTTTCTGGGTGAACCCCAACAATTTGGTGTCAGAAGTGGGATACTGCCAACCAGGTGAGTAAATTATTTTAATTTTAATGTATAATTTGATTGGTTAGACTTCCGCCTGGTTGGTAGTAATTTCAAAAAAATAGAGACCCATAAATTCAGGTTGGTAATCCTCGTGTGGAGGCACGGGACGTAAGGAACCTCGTAGACTTTTTAGAGATTAGATTAGACCTTTTAGACTCTTGTTTACGGGACGAGACGGGGCTAGTAGAGCCACGGGATTGGGCTGGTAAACCTCGTAATTTGTTTACGGGACGGTGACCCTCGTGAAGACACTCCAAGGGGGAGAACTGTCACGAGAAGAGCGCGCTTTTAATCTTTGGTTCCTTCGTGCAGCCACCATGGGGGGAAAAATTGTATTATATTAATTGTATTATATTAATTGTATTATATTAATTGTATTATTGTATTAGGGTACCCGGACCCCGAGAAAAAACCCACGGGATTGGATGCGGTTTAGCATTCTACACAGATTCTATACAATTTGGCCGGCTCAGTTTTGATTTATCCTCATCCAGGTATTTGCAATCTCTGGGAGCTGTGTAATGTATCTTTAATTGTTTTAGCATTTATATAAGGCATTACTGGATATGCACAAAATAATGAAACAACAAATCAGTACTCTGGACATGAACAGTTAGAACTGTGTTCCTGGTGTGCATAAATGTCAAACCTTTGGTCAATCAAACCTGTATAACCAACTTCCAAAATCCTTATTTCCCTTATAAAATCCTTATAAGATGCAAATTAAAATGAAAACTAAATTTAAAACTAAAATTTGAATGATAATTAACGATGATATATCCCAGGTACTTTTTATTCAATAAACTTTAAGAATGAATACAAAGCTTCAATGTTTGACAAAAAAAAACTACAAAGTGTAAATGTTATGTGCTCTTTTATCATTGTGGGAATTGATTATAGCTCTAAATAAATATTGAAGGGTTTTTTTTGAATCCGTATAACTTTATTTGTACGCCCATATACTATGTTTATTGAATCAAATCCGTATAAAATACGGACATTCTGTATATTGTGTATTTTAATCTCAACGAAAGCTTCACTGAATCTTTAGAACAAACTCGCATGCGTGTGAATCAATTTACTTGATTCACTCTTGTTTCTTCAGAAACTACGGGAACCTTATTTGTATTCCTGTTTTCAAATTGTAAACAATAATCACACTCTCATGCTGCATGAAATTAAAGTATGAACTTTCCTCAAACCATTACGTGTGCATGAACTCAACAAATGCCGTTGATGCGTCTGTATCGATTCGCTCGATCGAGTCATTTATGTTTCGTCCCGAAAAAGATCCGAATCGTTTGTGAATCTCATCACTGTTAGAAACCCAAGAGAAGAGATCCTCTTCCCTTAACATCATCAGAGGAAAAATCTGCTTCTTAATCAATTAGTTTCAGCGTTTGGTGAGTAGATCATCTGCATTTTATTTTATATTCCTTGTGTGTTGATAGTCCGAAACTTGTAACTGGAAGGTTATCAGGAAAGTCACGAGTGGTCTGCGAGGTGATCTCTGAACAGGTCCGCGAGCACTCTATAAGACTATTAATGCGTTTTAATAATTAATAGTGCAGCTATTAATGCAGTTTCATGTCTAGATCTTATAAATGATGGATACGAAGTTTTCAAAATTATTAATAACATGAGAACTCCAGTTCCCATGATGCTTGTGAACTGGGCATGCGCACTGGATAAAAGAAAAAAAAAACAGCTCTTTAGGGCAAAACTCTCGTCTCATCAGATTTGGGCAGTAATTCTATGCGTTCAGACCTTAAATAATGAAATAACTGTACAAGCAAATACAACACAAAAACCATTTTAAAACATTCACTTAAATTAAACAGACATGGTAAAAACAGAAGAAATATATTTAAGGCTTAGAGTTTGATTAATTTAGCCAAATCAAATATCACTTTCAGATTTGAAGATATTTATCAGGAATCACTTTTAAAATATCGAGTATTGTACCACTTCCTGTTTAAAGGCATAATAAAAGGCATCAAATATATTTACCCTACGTGTGAATGGAAATGCCGAAAAGTTTAATGTTTAACCTAATGTTTAATGTTGATCTAAAACATTTTAAACTGATCGTGTGGTGGTCTAGTGGGATTCGGCGCTCTCCCCGCCGCTGGTGTAGTGGTATTTTTATTAATCATATGTAATTCTAACCTTTAAATATCCTATATACTCCTGTTTCTGACGCGTTTTAGCGAAATGTGGACTTATCTCGTCTGGGAAGCATGAAATTAGTTCAACAGCGAGCTAACCCGCTTTTTACTTCATTTTTGACATTTTTTGAATAATTGTCGTCCTATTATAAATAATATTTTGAATAATTGTTCCGTAGCAATATGCTTTGTCTCTTTTCTCAGTGAACATTGAGATAAGACTCCCAGACTGTTACAGATAGCTATACTATAAACAACTCATGCAAGAATAGCAGGCAAGGACACACAGAAATCTGCAATGAGCAGAGAAAATCATTATTTTTGGCACTTTCTCACAATAATAAATGTAATAAGTAATCTCTTTATATTATTAGGTAAATTCCATATACATAAAGTTGAAATGTCCAAGACAGACAACCGATTCTCATTCCCATTAATACTGTTAATTGAATTAAAAATGTATTTTGAGTCTCTGTCACATATCGAATCCAACAGAGTGCTTATCAGCTATTCAATTTCATTCAAATTACATTCAGTGAAATTGTTTGTCATTTCAATTTGCCCTGTTTTTTTTATCTCCTTATCTTTCTTTAAACTTATTGCTACTTATGAGGCTAAGCTTAACCATGTTCCTCCTAATTTCGAACTAGTGATATGAAATGCTCTGATTGGCTGTTTGCTGAGTTTTAAACCTCCATACTTTTGCCTTTAAAAACCACAGAGGATATGGAATGGATAGGCTTTTAATGTATTTAGTTAACCATATTTTTTTTTTTCAGCAAGAAACAGTTAACAAACGTTTACTTGAATAACTTTTTGTTTATAAATCGGAGACTTGGGTTTATCTTTGTTTAACCATTAAGAAAAAACTTCATAAATTATCATGATTATGATACATTGGCTTGTATAAGTACTCATTGTCCTTGAACCTTTCCGCATTTTGTTGCACTTAAATTGACATGAAACTACACAGAATATGATTTAATAAGCAATACCTCTCTCTCTGGATCCATGTCATCCTACAGTCTCTTCTTGAGCAAGGCGTGGTGAGACACTTTACACAAGATTTACGTAAGATTAAGGAATTGATTGTTTCTTCTGTAATATCACAGGTTCCTGCCATTAATGATCTCTGTTCTGCTTTTTTTCACGCACATGAGGAGATAGCGTTTGGACTCAAGGTTTCATTTGACTCTCCTGCTGTTTTTTTTTCAGCTGTAATTCATAATGTGCTCTGTGACCTTCTCCCTCCCTCAGGACTCTGTGGTCTGTGTGTTCTGGTGTCTGCTGAGTCACCAGAAATCTGCCAAGACACTGACACTTGCTCCTGCTCCAACATCTGGCGCATAAGGGCTTTAAGGTTTTCAGAACCAAGCTGCAATATTGTATGGACACTTAAGTATTTGAACTTTTGAAGTTTTGAACTTTCTCAAGGCTGTCATTCTAGACACAAAACCTCCTCCACTGCAACATCCTTTGACCTGGACTGACGCTATGGTGGTCGCTTATCACTCCCTCAGAAGCACCCTTTGTTCCGCCCCTGGGTCACCTGCTCACTTCAAGCCCTTCCACCTCTATGCCTGTGGACACCGGGGCACAGCCTCTGGGGAGCGTGGGGGGGGGGGGATGCATCATTGTGCGTTTTTATCCAAAACATTAGACATTGTTGCTCAAGGCTTACCTGTGTGTCTGGGGGCTGTCTCCGCATGTGCTTTGATGGTTTTAGATGCGGAAAAATTGGTTTTTGTCTCACCCATTGATCTTGCACTCGTCACATCAAGTTAAACAGGTGTTGCAAAATTTACAGACCCATTAAATTAATTTATCAGTAATAGGGGTCTCTAGGGATCTTTGTTGATGGTTCTTGTTCTAAACCCTCAGACGGTTCTTGTTTTATAATTTATAATATTATCACACCTCTGTGGTTATTCTGTGTGTTCAATCAATATCAGCCTGATATTCTGCATGAGACATACGCTCTTCCTTTCTCATTTGATTTTTGTCATCTTGATTGTGGATAAATTCTCTAAATGGGTAGAAGTTTTTCCCTGTTCTCGAGAGAACACGAAGGTAGTTACTCGTTTTGATACCTACGGTAGTTATAATAATAATAATGATACATTGAAAGTGCCTTTCAAGGTACCTAAGAACACTGGACAGTAAAAAAGAAAAACAAACAAAATAACAACAATAAAATAATAAGAAATCAATAATAATTATTGTTATAGTTATGGGGTTTCAAATGCCATAGATTCCGACAAAGGTACCCCTTTCACCTCAAAAGTCACACAAAACCTTTGTAAGTATCTCTAAACTAAACTGGTGTTTTCACATTCCTCAATCCTCTGGTATCGTAGAACGTACTAATCGAACATTGAAAGACAAATTAATTAAGGTCATGCAGGACACAGGTTTGCTTCTGTAATCCATAATTCATTCTGGCTGAAATTCGTGTGGCACCAAGAAATTATTCTCCCCTGGAGAAGGGACTCCGGCTCCGGGTACCTCTGATTTGAAAATGCATATGGATGAGTATTCTGCAGCCCTTATAGATAAGTTGCATAAAATTTGTACCAAGGTCAATAATACAATATTATCTCCACCACACACCCCTTTCACGTGGGAAACAAGTGCTGGTGTGATGACTTTTTAAAGTAATGATTTGGACAATTGGGAAAACGATCTAATGGGCCTGCAGATATAGTCGCCATTACTTTTACTGCTGTTTTAACTGATCTTTTTCCACAGTGGATCCATGCCACGCGATTGAAGAAGGCTCCATAACAAAGTTGTGTTACAATAACAAGTTTGCTGCTATTAACACTTTTTGTGTCCCTATCTAGTCTCCCTCTGGCCAGTTCTCTCTCTATTTCTGAGCTCTACACAGATTCGACTGAGAATCCTCAAGACGTTGTGAACAAAGAGGGGAAGAGATCTTGCGCCCCATTTGGAACCAATCATCCTCACTACAACCATGACAGTCCTCATCACGGGTTTTGTGGCTTCATTGTTGCTCGGGGCAGGGCTACCCGCCCGAGCCTTCGTGACTGCTTCATCTTTGCTCGGGGCAGGGTTACCCGCCCGAGCCTTCTGGACCACTTCATTGCTCGGAGCAGGGTTACCCGCTCGAGCTGGACTTCGAGACAACATCTTCTGGACTAACTTCGCTAACTGGACTGCACAAGCGCACACCACACGAATGTGTTATGTCTTTCATCTGATGCCGTTTTCTACTATTATTACACATCTCTATGCTCTGAAACTCTGTATTCTTACAGGACTCTGTTCTCACTATAGGACGATATGCCTTCTAATTTCATTTTTCCCTCACTGTTTTAGAACAAATTACTCTGAAGGAAGTAGCGTGTATCTGGGAATTAAGAGGTTTTGAGTTTCTCTAAGCTCCGGTGAGGTGGGACGAGGGCTGATTGGGCATGCCCGCCCTCTGAGCACCAATATACGTCAAGAAGGGCAAAGATTAACTCAGGATTAATTCTCGATGTAATCACATATATGATCATGAGGTGATAATAGGATTTGATAATAGTGATACTATTATCAAAGGGGGGGATTGTTAGGGTTATATAAGTATTATTCTTATTATCCTTATAAGTATTATTATTAAAATGGTGACAAAATTAAGAGTTAACTTAAGGTTCAGTTAAAAATGACCTTCTGTCTCGGCTGGACATTGTTTGGGAACATTTTGTTTATGAAATGTGTATTTTGAACAGAGAAGTGTCTGAAGGACCCACCAAGGTCTGTTTTAGTGTCAGATCGACCCACACACACACTTTAATGTTGGATGTAATGGTAGCCTTATTGCTGAACAAAGAGTTAAGACTCTTATATTATATTACTTATAGTATATTTTAGAGCTTTTTAAGATCCTTTATTATTTTGGACTATTGCATATACTATGGCAGTGATTTTAAACTGTTCCTGTGTAGCCTGACCTTCATCCAGTGGAGAAGAACACTTCTTTGTTAGACCAAACATAGTCTTTGTTTAAAACATTGTCGTAAAAACATCTCACGCGCTTTGACATACGTAAATGAAATTGCTGAATTGCTGAAATATTATTTTGCTTATGATTGAAGGTTTCATTCACACACACATACATATGGAATTAAGATGTGATTTGCTGACCTAGCACATAGACACAGATATCAAAATGATGTCACTCACTCACACCCTCCCATACACACACACACACCCCTCTCTGAGGTCACATACAAACACACACACATTTGACAGACACAATAGCCGTTTGGAGAGATTATGATTTGTTATAAAAGGTGTTTGTAATCTTTCATCTTTGACGAAGTGACTGTGCGAATAAACTGGCATGTGAACAACTCAGGTGTTCCCTTGTCTGTTTCTCTCATTCTATCATTCGTCCCGGATCCGAGGGGGCTCACGAAGGAATCTCGGGGTCTCTTTCTGGGTGAACCCCAACATTGATGGAACAATGAATTCTGAATTATACCAGCAAATTCTAAAGGAAACTGTCATGACATCTGTCCATGAAGTGAATCTCAAGAGAAGGTGGATCATGCAGCAAGACAACAACCCTAAGCACACAAGTCGTTCTACCAAAGAATGGTTAAAGAGGGATAAAGTTAATGTTTTGGAATGGCCAAGTCAAAGTCCTGACCTTAATCCAATGGAAATGTTGTGGGAGGCCCTGAAGTGAGCAGTTCATGTGAGGAAACCCACCAACATCCCAGAGTTGAAGCTGTTCTGTATGGAGGAATGGGCTAAAATTCCTCCAAGCCGGTGTGCAGGACTGATCAACAGTTACTGGAAATGTTTAGTTGCAGTTATTGCTGCACAAGGGAGTCACACCAGATACTGAAAGCAAAGGTTCACATACTTTTGCCACTCACAGGTATGTAATATTGGATCATTTTCCTCAATAAATAAATGACCAAGGATAATATTTTTGTCTTATTTCTTTAACTGGGTTCTCTTTATCAACTTTTAGGACTTGTGTGAAAATCTGATGATGTTTTAGGTCATATTTATGCAGAAATATAGAAAATTCTAAAGGGTTCACAAACTTTCAAGCACCACTGTAGCAACTCATAGCAACTCTTTACAACCGTGGTGAGCAGAAACGCATCTCAGCATGCAACAGCAGAAGACCACATTGGGTTCTGCTCCTGCAGCCAAGAGCAGGAATCTTAGAATCAAGAACAAGTTCCTCATAAAGTGGCCAGTGAGAGTGCGTATCATATTGTGTTGTAACAGACTGCATGTAATCTGGTTTGTATAATCTGATTGAATACTTGTGAAGTATGTTTTGAAATCAGATTATCTTTATATAAAAATAATTAATTGCATTTGTGGACTATGTTTAGTTTTAGAATAATCATGAGGGGAAGCTTTTGTACTTATGTGAAATGCTATATTGAATTGTTAAACATTTACAAAAAATACACCAAGTAAAGTAACATTTTTAAAATTATAAATTAAGGTTGTGTTAACAAAATGGAAATATTGCCACAAGAAGTATTGAAATGATTGAAATGAGTACTGAAGTGTGAAATGATTGAAATTAGTCATGAATCGAACTATAATTCAAAATCACAATACTCCATTTATCAGAAACCTGCTGATAGATGTAAACATCATCCATCCTTTTAATGATAAAGTTTAAAAGCTGCTTGTGCTTTCTATGAGTATTATGATGATATCCATGTAAGCAGGTTAATGTTATGACATAACACATCATGGTAGGGTAGAGGCATGTGTTTTGAAAGTCACCGTCATGTAAAACAGTAAAAAATGTATGAAAGTCACATAATCAACATGTCTAAGGTATGTATGTCAAGGCCACTACATATGCATGTTATCCCAAATACTGAGACCATGTTAGACCCATGGGTATCACTACTCCAAGCCATACTGCAGCACATTAGGAACAGGTAATGTTGATATCAGTGCTAACATCAACAAGCTCCTCACTGGTAGAACTGGCATTGATTATCAGCCCCCAAACACACTGACATTAAACACTGATAGCCAAGTGCAACACAATCCCTAGAATAGATGAAGGATATCCCAGAGATGAACACAAGCAAAGGACAGATTAAAGATTTGGGGTCCTGAAATCACTGATGTTTTTATTTATGCTATCCCAGCTACAGAACCAGTCAAAAGTTTGGACACCTTTTAATTCAATGTTTCTTTATTTTTATGAATTAAAAGACATTTCATGTCTTAAAGTCATGATGGATGTCATTTCTCTTTACTTAGTTGAGCTATTCTTGATATAATATGGATTACTACAGTTGTGGTGTGGAATAGGGCTATTTACTGTATTATTATTTACTGTTCGATCTCAAATGCATTAAGAAATTGCGCTAATAAACTTTTGACGAGAAAAGCATTCCAGGTGACTACCTCATGAACCTGGTTAAGAAAATGTGTGCAAAGTATCATCACCGTAAACACTGGCTACTTTGAAGAATCTAAAATATGAAGCATATTTTGTTTTTCACACTTTTTCTTTCCTGCATAATTCCATATATGTTCCATATGTTACTTCATAGTTTTGATGTCTTCAGTATTGTTCTACAATGTACAAAATAGTCAAAATACAGAAAAACCGATGAATCAGTAGGGGTGTACAAACTTTTGACTGGTACTGTATATGCCAATATGAAAACTGGCTGGCCTTGCTATATGCATCAGTCTGTGACTGTACACAAAATAGTCCAATATTTATCTAATTGCTGCCTATAATATACAGTCAGTTTAGCTAACATTAGCTATCCAGCACCAGCTACTCCCTGCTGCCACCTGCTGCCCAAGTTTAGCTAGGATAGATAGCTGGCATTAAAATAGCCCAAGTAGTCATGGGCAAATACAGATCTAACTTAGCTAACAAGAGGAAGGCTTATGAATAAACCAGTCTTACCTTTATATGGGCCACTAAAAATGCTCCATGTAGTATTGTGTTGTGTCCATAGTTATTTTTATGGTAAGTTGCTTGATTATTTTCAGAAAGCAATGCAGTTTCTAGTGGCTGACTAGTGTGTGTGTGTGTGTGTGTGTGTGTTATGGTCATCAAAAAAAGCTATATTGTTGCATCATATGTAAAAGACTGCACAACAGCAATGTAAGTGTTTTGATTTAGATTTATCGATCTATGGGTCTCTCTTAATGACATGTACCAATATAATTTTATTCATTATTAAGTTCAACTAAGGGGCGGCACAGTGGTGTAGTGGTTAGCGCTGTCGCCTCACAGCAAGAAGGTCCAGGTTCGAGCCCCATGGCCGGCGAGGGCCTTTCTGTGCAGAGTTTGCATGTTCTCCCCGTGTCCGTGTGGGTTTCCTCCGGGTACTCTGGTTTCCCCCACAGTCCAAAGACATGCAGGTTAGGTTAACTGGTGACTCTAAATTGACTGTAGATGTGAATGTGAGCATGAATGGTTGTCATGTCTATGTCAGCCCTGTGATGACCTGGCGACTTGTCCAGGGTGTACCCCGCCTTTTGCCCGTTGTCAGCTGGGATAGGCTCCAGCTTGCCTGCGACCCTGTAGAACAGGATAAAGCGGCTAGAGATAATGAGATGAGATGAGAAGTTCAACTAAGGCTTTCTAAAAGTGTTGGAAATGAAACGGGCCATGACAAAGAGTGATGGAGATGTGTTTTCAGTATCCCCAATATAAAGGATGCCAATGGCTTCGGCAATTTCTTTTCCCAAAAATAATCTTTTTTAAACTTAACTATTGTGTCTTTCATTGTATCTCTGGTAATCTCATATTCGTCCTCTGTGAAATTTCTTTAAATACAGGAGCAGAATATTATTCAAGGGAAAAAAAAAGAGATTTCCATGCTTGATTTTTGTAGCTTAAATTTTTTTGTTCTTGAATGAGACACTGGTTGTGGCTCTGGTGTTTCTTACAGCTTCAGTGAAGATTTATAAGCTTGCAGTTCACATCCAGTTTAGGTGGGAATGGAAAGGCAAAATAGATATGAAAATGTCAGTTTCCATGTTTACCCATGTTAGTGTGAACTAGGCCATACTTCATACAACACAAATACAGGCAACGTTTTGTAAACGTTTGTTGTATGAAAATGCAATTTTGAACACAGTCCATGTTTTCTCTTTTGAATTTAAGAAATAAAAGATCTGTTAAGTGTAAGATAAATGAACTAAATTTTACTGGTGAATGCATTTAATATGTTTGCACAGTAATATTTACATGCTACCACAAACAGTTTTTTGCATCTACTGTGTATTCACAGATTTTGACTCTGACTCTTCAACTCACAGCTCACAGCTTTCACTTCCTTCTTGTATTTCTTACAAATCCACTCCCTTTCAGCAGTTTTGGCTTAGATAGCAAAAAGTGGAAGTTAAGACCATCCTTTTTAGAGCAGGTAAAGCACAACTGAAATTTAGCAAGTGTCACATTTGCTGTATAAACGCAGTCAAAACACACCTCGTTTTATCCTGAAACTACTTATAGAATCTTGGTAATGTGACTTTTTGAGAGATGACTCATCAGTGACAAACTACGGTACACCCGTGGAAACAAGAAATGAAAGTTAAGATGTAAAGTTAATTATTGTCCTAACTCTGGCAATAAGTATAAATACTGCAATTTGTGCTTTTTAAGAATGTGACTCATAACTCATAGGATGAATGTACTTTTTTTTTTTTACATCTCATAAACGAGCCCTGCAAAGGTGTGTACAGTGTATTCGGGTTGAAGCATTCAGAGAAGGTGGAAGATCTGTCCAACATTTCCGTTTAGAAGCTCAAATGTTATCTACTGTGTCTACTGTATTGGTCACATTGTTTCTGTATTAAGCCAGATGATGAACTTTTTTTCTCTGTGAGTCCCACTTCACCTTCACCAGTTCCTTCCATCCCCAACATTGGGTGGGTTGAAGATCTGAAATGCTAAATAATATTGTAATTAATTAAAAGCTTTCTTAAACCATAAATGGAAACAAAGACTGGTGAAAGATGGCACTGTTGTGACATTACACCTTTTTAAAAAGGTCAATTATGAAAATATACCAATGTTACTTGAGTTGCAAAATTAATATAGGCTTATTTTTTAAACACAAGCATGAAATTTAGTATAAGGTGTATTGGCTGTTGGCTTTTTCTGTAATACTGTGCAGTTGTTGGTACAGAATTATGGAAGATGGGTTCACCAACAATGCAACAGTCATACTTGATGCTTAGGATCTACTTCAAGGAGGTAAATGTCCTTAGCACAAGTTAACTTCTACTCCTCACCATTTGTAGCCTTTATTTCAGGCCATAAAGAAAGGACAGAGCATTACATAATATACAGCTTCATTGTGAAATGAAGCACAAGGATATCAAGTGAAATGATAGATAAACCCACATTAATCAAGCATGCACCTCCTTAGTGCATGTAAAAATATTCTGTCCTTCTTTGCAATACACTGCTGTGTTTCAAACCACCGCTGTTACAGCCGCAAAGGATGGTCTGACTGATTTTTATCTCTCCTAGCTCTTTTACATCTATCTTTTTTTCATTGTAGATCGGCACAGAAAAGATTGTTGTTACCTGGTTTAGAATATTGAAATTATTTGCAAACATAATTTCACAGAGATCATTAGGCCTTTTTTAAGGGCCTAGAAAGCCTTAATGCTCTGTTCTCTGGGAAACAGTAACTCAGTTCAACCAGAAGATGGAGAAATAACCATGTCACTCTTTTGTAATAAACCTCACTTTCCACTGTGCATCTGATGTACACATTCAGTTGCATCACGCAACCCCAAATGAGAAAACGTTGGGACGGTACAGTGCTCAACGTAAATGAGTACACCCCCTTTGAAAAGTAACATTTTAAACAATATCTCAATGAACACAAACAATCAGGGGCGCCGCCAGAAATTTTGGGCCCCATGAAAGATTAGAATTTTGGGCCCCCAACTTTGCCCACCCTCGTCACAATTGCACTATTGTCATTATTTGACTTTTGATAGCCCATGGACCTTGAGTTTGTGACTTTTATTACATTTTATGTATTAACCTACCAGGGACTAGATGAAAACTGGTCAGTGACTAATCCTGGTGCATTTACAATTACAAATGAAAATTCAAGATTTTGCCACATGCCTTCTTGTGCTAGGACAATTGGTAGTGAAATGTGTGATGTGACTGCTAATAAATCATAGAAAAAGTCAAACACTTGACTGGTGTCTGTTATTAGCAACACTTTAATCTAGCAAACTGTATATGGTGCTCGCTCATTAAAAACTTCAATCCTAAAGCATTTATGGGTTGTATTGCTGTTTACCTCCTTCTCCAAAGGGGGGTTCAGTGGTTTGGTAGGGCGGCGGTCCCCCTGAGGCTGAATCTGTGCATATTTAGGGCACCCCATTAGTTATGAAACTGGTTATTAGCACTAGTTATTAGCACCAGCATAACGTAATATTTCATCTTGTTTATCACACAAGTCAGTTCAGTTATTAAAATGGAAAAAATGTCACTGTACAAACTGTAAAAGTGTTCTCTTGATAGGCTAATCCAACCACGTTCATACTGTTCATTTACCATTCGCTAATATTTTGAACACACATGTGAGCGATAGCTACCTTTCTTTGGGAAAAACTGAGTGACCAGTTGCCTGCCTCTCCGGTCCCTCTCAGCTTTCAGCTGCCTTTCTTTACGTTTTTGACAGCCACTCTTCATATTTAGCGATCATAGACTGTACGCACTTCACTGCTGGCTGGCTGCTGCACCGCGACACAGCAGCAAGTAGCGTTGCACTGATCAGCACACAGATTTAACGCATCACGCTTCTACCAGAACTGGACCGTACCATTTCGCAAAAGGGGGAGGGTTAAATGACAATATGTTGAAGAACTCAAGAAATAGACAACCTTGTTCAATTAGCTCATTTTACCAGATGGAATATTGCATTGTTCTTATTTCAAAAGTCTTATTAAAATCATTAAAAGCATATTATCAGCCCCTTAAAGGGCCCCATGGCAGTGCTGGGCCCCTAGAATTGTTCTAACCTTTTCCCCCCTGGCGGCGCCCATGCAAACAATTTCCAAAATGTAAATAATATTTGGCCTGTATTGCACTCACAACAATACAGCACATTATTTGATGTTTTATCTTATGAATTTTATTGTTTTTCAAAAAAAAAACCTTATTTCAATTTTGAGTCTTGCAACACATTTCAAAACAGCTGGGATAGTAAAGCATTTACCACTTTATAATGTTGTCATTCCTTCTCACAACACTTATAATATGCTTACGGACTGAAGACATGTTCCCTTGTGTCTGAAATCACTCACTTGTTCACTACTCCCTACTCACTATATAGGGAACTACTAGCTTCTTCTTTCTTCTTTGCCAACACCTTATTATTCTGCAGGTTGGGGGTCGGTGGCCATGATCCCCCTCCTCCATTTCTGCCTGTCCTCAGTGTCCTGTTCGTTCAACCCTAGTTCTTCCAGTCTCTCACTCAGTCCATCTTTCCATCTCTTCAACTGGGAACTACTATATAGAGGCCTATATAGTGAGCTCATTGGTAAAATGAAAAACGCTTTCGGACACTAGTCAGTCGTGCTGTTATTAACATCATTACCACACGATTAAAATGTGCCAGATCAGTTGGCTGCTGGGTCTTCAAAATAATAATACATGCCTGTATTTTTGTAATAAATGCATATTATACTGAGTGTATTTCCCATATTAATAAATACAAAGTAATTTGTGTCTGCTGCATCTTTCAGTTCTTTTAAATCAAGGTTGAATACTTTCTTCTTTGCCGCTGCCTTTTATTAAATCAAATTTGAGGCTTTTGATTTTATTTCTTTCAGTGCAATCGAAATTCATGATGGGATATATTGCTTGGTTAGTGACTGTCTGGATGGTGCTTTTCATCTTTGGTCCATATTGTAGTTCTTGTGAAAGGTTTGCCAAAGTAATCCCAAGTCCATGTGGTTTTATCAGCTATTGATGAATGACGGTTCTTGACACAGTGCCGTCTGAGGGATCAGAGATCATGGGTGTTCAGCTTAGGCTTGTGCCCTTGCCCTTTATGCATCAAAATTCCTCCAGATTCCTTGAATTGTTTTATGATATTATGCACCGTAGAGGGTAAAATATCCAAATCCCTTCCTATCATTCTTTGAGGAACATGGTTTTTAAACACTTCAATTATCTTCTCACACATTGGTTCACAAACTGGAGATCCTTGGCCCATCTTTGCTCATCAAGGCTAGGCCTTTCTTTAATACTGATTTTTGTACCAAATCATGATTATAATCACTTCTTGACATCACCTGTTTCAAATCATATCATTATTTAATCGTTTTACCTCATTACTTGCCCTAAATTGCCCAATCTGAACTTTTTTGGAATGTGTTGCAGGCCTTAAACTCTGGAATGGATGTATATTAACAAGTCAAATGAAGTTGACCTGACAAAACATGAAATATCTTGGGCTCATACTGTCTGCAATGAAATACAAGTCAAAGTACATTTAGTCATCACCATTTTATTTTTATTTTTTTATTTGCGTTTTCTATACTGTCCCAACTTTTTCTGATTTAGGGTTGGACAACCAGCAATTAAGATGTGTAAGTGTGTATTTATAAGTCTATATATTACACAAACACACCCCACTTCCACCTTTTTTTAGACATGATAAAATATTTACCAAGAATAATTACAAAATTGTTTCTATGTACATGTCATGACATCAGTACTTCCATCCTACAAGTGGCCATGTTAAATAAACAGGATCCTGTTCAGTTAAAGTATATTAACCCTTACATGTCTGTTACTTCAGAATGATACATGCAGTAAAAAATATAAATGCTCGTTGCACATACCCAACATATTTGAAGTAGATTGTGTGTAGCCTTGTGGTCACCAATGGCGTATACACTCAATGTGTACACAGACCTCTGAACAGGAAGTGAGACAGCACATTGCCTGGAGCCCACTCCGCTGACTTCAGGTCAGTTTCAGGAGCTTAACTTTCCATTCACCAACATTTTCAGATCAAGCAAAAGGACTGGTGTCAGATCAGGACCACTTTAGCCCACAAGAAACAGCGACACTTCCTTATGTCTAAACTTGACAACGTTTCTGCTCATCTGCTCACTTATTCTCTGATAATGAAGTGAGTTACTGGCACTCAGAAAGGAAGAAGGATGTGGAAGTCTTTTAAAAGACTTACCTGGAATTTTACCCACCTCATCAGAAGACAGCAGTGAAAGCCTATGCAGGAAAAATGATGGCGTGCTCATAAAAGAGAATTCATAAGAGACACGAATGTAGCAGGTGGAATTACCTCTTACTCCGCAGTTTCCTTGAGATCTGGCTGCATTGGGAGGGGCCAGTCCAATTAATCAATGGCGTGCGTCATGAGCCTATTTATGGTAGAGTGATTTTGGACTCTGGAGGTAGGCCTGACAAGGTAGTTATTGCCTCAGACTCCAGTTCTGCGCTGATCAGCATTGATACCTGGCAGTCAAAATCAAGGCAGGATGTAGTGTCCAATATATCACAAGTCTGCAACACCTTGCTAAAAAACGGAGTAAAACTTTCTTTTGTATGGGTACCTGCTCACATAGGAGTAGCAGGCAATGAAATGGCTGATAGCTGTGCCAAAAAAGCTGCCAGCAACAGCAATGTTGAGTTAGAAGTGGACTACAGCAAGGCTGAAGTCAAAAGCATAATAAAAAGAAAAACTAGAGAATCATGGCAGTCTCTATGGGACAGTGGACGTACTGGAAGGCATTTATACAGCATACAAAATAGTATAGGTCAATGTAGATCCTCAAACAGGAGTAAGGGAGAAGAAGACATTCTTTCAAGGATGAGATTTGGGCACACTAGGCTGAACGTCACCCTAGCACTTATGGGTAAGCATGTAGATGGAAGATGTGAGTTTTGTGGTAGCCCAGAATCTGTACAACATGTCATGTGTGAATGTCCTGAATATCAAGCAGAAAGGAATGTTTTAATGGAACAGCTGAGAAAAGAAAAACTAAGTTTGAGTATACAGGAACTTTTGAAAGTAAGCTCAGGCCATGTCTGTTATAATTATGTTTTTAAGTTTCTGAGGGATACAGGGCTTATTCAGAGGATCTAGTGTCACCAATCTTTTTTTTTTTTAATCACCCAGGTTAGTTGTAGAATAGGCTCTTGAACCATACCCCTGTCCAGCAGGTGGCGGTAATGCACCTCATACGTTAAGTTGCCAACCGCCATAAAAATCCAAGAAGAAGAAGAAGACTCTGGAGGTGTGACGACCCCCCCTTCCTTGCTGTTTCCTGTCACACCCCTTCCCGTTTACCTGTGGCCAGTAAGCACGCTTGTTTGGAACTCTGTTACTCTGGCTAACTTTCGTTTGGTTTATTTGTGACCGGCTCTGGTTGCTTTTCAGTGTATCCACTGTTTGGCTTTCCCCCGGTCTTGTCCAGCTGTGCATTTTGTCTGCAGTGACTTCCGAATGTTCTCTTGGTGTCTGTATTAAGTGCAGATGACCCAGGGAATTCTGTGAGCCTCGCTGGGATTCGGCGAGAAGTTTTGGATCGTGTGGTATGTGCCCCTCCCCCTTGAATTCCTACTACTGAGTTTATTAAGCGTGGCGTTAATTGAGTATTTTGTGTGGTTTTTTTTTTAGGTGTTGCCGGTTTTGGTCCGGGTTTGCTGTTGTTCTTGCCAGCGCGTTTCTACTAAGTGCTGTTTTCTCGGATTGGTGCAGCTGCCTGCATGAGGAGGGCTGCGAAACCACCACAGCCCTTTAATACTAGTTTTAACTTTTGTAGGGTGTGTGTGTGTGTGAGACTGTTTGTGTGCTTGATCATCATTCATTTATAATCAATGTGTGTGTTTGGAGTGTGGTATGAGGGATATTTTTCTTTTCTGTTAAATTGGGTATTTTTGTTTTAGTCCTGCTCAGGCTTTACCTGTTGGCAGGAGGCTCTTTTTCTATAGCTGCGGATAGCCAGTGGGCCATCTTATTGGGCCTGATTTATGTTAATGCCTTTATTTTTTTATTTTATTTGGTTTAATGCTCATGAGAACTTATTTTATGTGAATTTGTGTGTGGCTAGTAACCACATCTGCCAACCTTTTCTGCTGTGGCAAGCAGCCTTTGGTTGCCAGTTGTATGCCAGTACTGGTGGGAGGCCATTGCAAGCTGTGGATCATCAGTGGTCCACGTAGTTCCCCTCCCTTAGTTTACATCGTGTGGTTGTGCATTTTAATTGGTTAGTTTGTGATTTAGCTGTTATTTCTTTGTTTGATTTTCTTTCTTCATACCTTTTTTGTTGTTTATTTACTTTTCAGGTACTGTGTGCCCAAGGCGGGGTGGTGTTTTTCCTATTGTCCGTGTGTGTGTTCACGTGTGCCTGTGTGGAATTCTCCTTTTATGTTTTTGATTTTATTTATTTTGATTTGGTTTGTAGTGAGTGTGACACGTGGGCTTGCATGGTGTGCCTCTTTTGCCGCTTTTCCACTACAAACGCGGCTGAGTTGGGCTGAGCCGTGCCGTGCTGAGTCGGGCTGAGCGGGGCTGTTGGAGTTGCATTTCGACTACAACCGCGCTGAACCGTGCTGGCTGGAAGTGGGTGGACACATTGGGTGGAGTTAGCGAAAGTGGGTGGACGTCAGGTGATGTCGTTAAGCAGCGCAAACAGTGACATCAGTGAACTTTTAAGCGGTAGTCTCACAACCCGGATAGTAAACAATAAACATGGAGGACATGGAGTCCTTAGTGTTGCTGGTCTTGGTGCTGTGGCTTGTTGTCACCGACAACGCGCACAGATACTGGCAAGAGCGTATAGATGAGGCGAGGCGCATAAGGCTTCAGAAATTCTCGTAATTCTTCCGGGTTTGCAGTGTTTACAGATCCCAGCGCGCTCGTGGGGCGTGTGTGGGCATGTGAGGACACTCCTCCTCACCAATCAGTGCACAGGGGAGTGTCTGCTCACGCCTCCAGCCTCACTCGGCACGGCTTGGCTCGCTTCAGCCCCACTCCAAAACGGTGCGAGTTTTAGGGGCTAAGCAGGGCTGAAGCGAGCTGAGTCGTGCTGGTTTTTGGTAGTCGAAACGCGAGCCGTGTCGGGCTGAAGTGAGCTGAAAAAGGGTAGTGGAAAAGGGCCTTTTGGATCTCTTCTCCGTCTCCTGGTATCTTGCCCCCTGCTGGTAGGCCTCGGCCCTGTTAATATTGATTTTTCCCTTACCCTTGCCCCACATGCATGTTAGTTAGTCCTTTGGAGTATGAATGAAAGTGATTGTGAAGTAAAGGAAAGAATTATTTTGTAAACATTGTAACAAAATAAAATAGCCTTTTTGTATTTTCATAACTTTGGTCTCTGGTGTCTTTAGTCAAACGAACCTTGCGTGTCAACATAGTGAAGTGTTTTCTGCTTAATATTCCTGGGGTGAAAGTCCCCTGGTGGCATAGTCAGTAATTGCTCTTCTGCTTAAGGTCAAATTTAGTCAACGCGTCGCTGTTCTGCCCAAGGCCACACATATAACAACAGAGTAAACGTGTCAAATATGTTCCCTTGTTTCAGTGAACTTTAGCTTTATACACTTTATGAAGCTCTGCGTGTTTTAACAGAGCCGTGGTAAGTGTCCGTGACACAGTTCATGAGAAGTGAGAAAGCAGCTAAACCACTTTCATACAATTCACTGTGTGAAAAGACATTATATAGACCACTCTCTTTGGCCTTGCATTCACAGCAATTTTTTTTATAGATTAAGAGACCTCAGACACGCCATGAGTGAGGAAGTGTTTTTGGTGACTTGGACTTCATCTAGTGTTGAGTCAACAGTCTCAGTCGAGCTGCAGCAGGACGGAAGAGTCTTTAAGTAATACAGCAATGTGGACCTTTAATGGATACTGTCTTTACATCTTTGTCATACTAATCTTTGGGAATCTCCAGGGTATGTACAGAGATAAATATGGGGCATTTTTTTAATGCACGTTGAGGTATAAACTGTTGATTATTCAATGAGCTTTCTTCATAATGTTGTAAGTCAGGGGCAAAAATTTTTACACAGACTTGGGAAAATGTTCAGAAATGAACAATACACAGCAAGAATGACTGCATAAAGTTTTTTTTTTCGTTGCATATTGTATTACACTGAATTGTCCAAATATAAGCATTAATTTAAAAAAAAGTTGAAAAGAAAATGTTGTGCTGTGAATATATTTTCTAAAATGCGTGAGGTTTGAAGTTATATTGCAAAACCATCCTGGACTGTTAGGATTGCTAAACATTATGCTTTTCATTTTACATTCAGTACATTTTTAAAATGTCATTCTATTACCTTTAATAACATTTACTGGTATTTGTCATTTGTCACTACAGTAACAGGACGCTACTGCTGTTTAACATGTTTCTCGTGTAGCTGTCTTACCACTCTATCTTTTAGAAAAAAAATATGGTTAGGTTCAGAAAACCTCAGGCCTTATCTATGAAAGAAAAAAAATGGGTGTAATTGTATAGTATGCATTTTGTACTAGCTACTTGGTTACTGCAAATTATAAGAATATTACAATTATAAATATTTTTTCATGTATGTATTTCATGTATTTTTTCATGTATATAGAAATGCACCACATTTCTATATTTACATGTAACACATACACAACACTTATGCACTCTCTTAACACACTGTCTATCTCACTCTCACACACATGCACACAATTTGTGCACTATATTTACATGTAACATTCATACACACAACTCATGCACTAAATTTTTATATTTAAATGTAACACTCATGCACTGTCTTCACTCTCTCACTCATATATGAACACATACTTCACTCTCTTAATACACACTGTCTTTCTCTCACTCACTGTAAGATACAACTCATGCACTCTCGACACACACCCTCTCTTAGACACACACACCACTCATGCATGATGCACTACATTTCTATATTTACATGAAACACACTCACTGGTATACACAACACTCGTGCACTCTGAACACACACTCACCCACACACCACCCATGCACTACATTTCTATATTCACATATAACACACACAACACTCATGCACTCTGAACATACACTCTCTCACACACACAACTTATGCACTTCATTTTTGTATTTACATGTAACATATCACACACACTGAAAAAAATGGCCTGTTAAATTAACACAAAAAAATCTTGTACATCGGTTGCACTTATTAAAATCATATCCACTAAGACCAACTAAGTCATGTTCAGTCAAACAAACATGACTTAATTGGTCTTAGTGGATATGATTTTAATAAGTGCAACCGATGTACAAGATTTGTGTTAATTTAACAGGCCATTTTTTTTCAGTGCACACACACAATTCGTATACTACAGCTCATCTATATCTACATGCAGTGCGCATACTTCCCCCCCCCCCCCCCCCTCTCTCTCTCACACACACGCACACCACTCATGCACTACACCTCATCTATGCCATGTGTTACATCAGTTTAAAGGCCAATTTATGCTGACAAGTCCTCGCAGATGGCATCGCAGATAGCGTCTGCGAAGCCCCCCCTTCACAGACGCTCTGCGCACACCTCCCAAAAATTGTGACCACCGCAGACAGCGTCGCAGACAAGAGGGCTCTGATTGGTCCACTCTACATCCACTGTACACGCACTTCCGCTTCCCTACTTTCCCGGTTTGGTTTGTTTTCACGACCGCCATTTTTAAAAATACGAGCGAAGATGGAGCAGCACGAAGAGCGGTTGATCGAGGAAGTACGTACATACGACTCCAGTTCTAGTCATTGTAAGGACAGCGGAGGATAAACACTCCACTAACCACACCCACCAACTACTCCTAGCGACTTCGCGCCCCCTTGCATTGTGGCGGTGAATAACATCGCGCACACCTATTACTCCCCGCTCAACGATAAATTACAACTGTCTGCGAAAGCCTTGTCGCAAGAGCATGCAGAGCCCCTAACACTTTCTCTCACGCGCACACAAACACATTTTGTAACTCAACACATTGTTTGTACAGTACTTACAATGGACAATATCACAACATGTGTTTACATATGTTGTATGTATGAGTTAAGTATACAAGTATTTTCCTTTTCCTGAGCAAAGCACTCTTTATTCAAGCCTGAATAATATCCTTACTCCTTCCCAGGTGCCTGGGACAGGTGATCTTTTAGTTTTTACTTTTGCATTTTAGTAGTGATCGTTAAAATCCTGATGCTTAACTGGAGTAAACAAGTTGGATAGTTTCTTTGTTTTGCAGATGCTTTGTTACATAAATTAATACATTAATTTCTGACCTCTTGGCTCACATGGGTTTTGTTCATGAGTTAGGCACCAGATATGCCACCAGATACATCAGAATACAGGAAATCAAATCTAGCTAATTCAAAATTTCCCAGGGGAGGACCTCCAGAACCCCCCCCCCCCCCCCCCCCCTTTATTTAGTCACAGCATGGCCACCCCTTGGCCACCCCATGTAAAAAAAATTCTGGCTACACCACTGCATGCAAAGTAAACTGACACGTCATATAGTTCGTGTATAATGACAATTATTTTCAGCCTGAGCTTAGGTAAATGTTCCAGAGCTATTCTGGCATATCCACAAATAGCAGGTGTTTGTGCATGTGTTTATTACAGCCTTATTTCTATCATTTGATCAACTGATTTTTTTCCCCCCAGTATGGCTCTTATTTAGCTGGAATGAGAACCTACACAAACACATGACATTAGATTAGACTCCTAATATAAGTGAACTAGAAAATTGCCTACAATGGCATATGAGCAAGCATGCTTCAAAAATTGTACCAAAACTATTCTGTAATCTTGAAGGAACCTGATTGTGGAGCACATTGTGTTACCAAGTTCTTGGTGAGTTTGCTCTGTAAGACCAACAAATGTCTTTGGAATGTCTCAGTAATCATTCATCACTGTGTGTTTCCCTGAGCAAATCTATACTGACATAAATTCCAATTAACAGTGTGAGAATTGGGGCGGCACGGTGGTGTAGTGGTTAGCGCTGTCGCCTCACAGCAAGAAGGTCTGGGTTCGAGCCCCATGGCCAGTGAGGGCCTTTCTGTGCGGAGTTTGCATGTTCTCCCTGTGTCCGCGTGGGTTTCCTCCGGGTGCTCCGGTTTCCCCCACAGTCCAAAGACATGCAGGTTAGGTTAACTGGTGACTCTAAATTGACCGTAGGTGTGAATGTGAGTGTGAATGGTTGTCTGTGTGTATGTGTCAGCCCTGTGATGACCTGGCGACTTGTCCAGGGTGTACCCCGCCTTTTGCCCGTAGTCAGCTGGGATAGGCTCCAGCTCGCCTGCGACCCTGTAGAACAGGATAAAGCGGCTACAGATGATGAGATGAGAGATGAGTGTGAGAATTTTCACGCTGACAAAACACAGCAACATTGTGCTCTATAGTTGATGTTTATGTGTACTTCTCATATGTGTTTGTGTGATTGTGTTGATGCAAATGATAAAGAGGTGGTTTATACTGTCTGTCTGTTGCCATCCTCAGAGTTGAGGGTCAGCAATCCAGGAGGCCATTCTGCAAATTTCACAACTAGCTTGTCTGTGAAGGTTCTCAGTCAGTACGTTTACATGCACATCCAAATCGAGCTGCTGTCGGTAATCGAGCAAAGGGTCCCAGCAGGGGTGCCAGAGAAATCCAATCCTACATGCACACAAGGAAATCGAGCTATTGTGTGAGGTACATTGTGCACCCGAGCCACAGGTGGCGCTACATGCCCCATCGTGTTGGTACACTTCCGGTTGTCGTGATAAAGAAGAGCTATTCAAGAGTATAAATAAAGTTATCAGTTCCGTGTTCACAAGAAGAGTGTTTGTAGTTTGTATGTACGAACAGAATTGTTCCTAATAAAGTGGAGGCTAAGGTGAAGTGTCATGCCGACTGAGGCTGGGTTTTTTTTTTCGACTGAGGCTGTTGTGTTTCCCGCTTGTGGTCTCGTCACTCGTCACTTCCGGAAGGGGCAGTGCTGAAGTAAGTAGCTCGACTCCGTAGCTCGATAGGGTTTACATGCACTAAATAGCTCGGCAAAAATCGCATAATCTAGGTCGTGTAGCTCGATTACGAGAAATCAAGTTCGGTTCAATTTCAGCCTAGCTAAGGTGTTTCCATGCCATTTAGAACTTCGATTTCAGTCGAGCAACGGCAGAAATTCGATTTTCTCTATGTGCATGTAAACGCACTGAGTGCTAACCACTACACCACTGTGCCGCCTCAGTTTATACTGTTAGACACGAAATACTTTGTCTTTTGGAAACTGAAATGAGGTTTACCTGGCAAAAACCTCCATACAGTTATGGCATTGAAATAAACTTCGTGGTTCTCCAACCAGTCCTTGCAAGTCAAGTCATTTGTATAGCGCTTTTAACAATAAACATTGTTGCAAAGCAGCTTTACAGAATTTGAACGACTTAAAACATGAGCTACTTTTATCCCTAATCTATCCCCAATGAGCAAGCCTGTGGCGACGGTGGCAAGGAAAATCTCCCTCAGACGACATGAGGAAGAAACCTCGAGAGGAACCAGACTCAAAAGGGACCCCATCCTCATTTGGGCAACAACAGACAACATGACTATAACATTAACAGTTTTAACATGAAGTCAGTTTCGTTGATGTTATAAACTCTTCATTGATGGAAACTAGAGTGCAAAACTGTTCATGACAACCGTAGTCCTAAAGTTAGCAAGTCAACTGTAGTCCTCAGCCATAAAAGCACTCCTGTAAGAGTCCAGAGCGTCCTCCAGGTGTGACTTTCAACTGTCCTCATTTGGAACCACCCAAATGGTCCACATTCTACCTCTATTCCTGTGTTGTGAGTTGAGAGAGAGCAAAAAAAAATGTGGGCCATTTTGAGAAAATTTGAGAACCACAGAATAGTGCAGTGATGTAGGGGAGAGCAGTGATACTTGCGACACTTTCAGCTTTTGTAGATTGTGTGAAATTGAGGAATGTGTTAAGGACATTAGACACTGGATGCTTATAAATTTCCTTCTGCTTAACTCTGACAAGACTGAAGTACTTGTGCTAGGACCACATACAGCTAGAAGTAAGTTTTCTGATTACACAGTAACTCTGGATGGCCTTTCTGTTTCTTCACGTGCAGCAGTAAAAGACCTCGGAGTGATTATTGACCCCAGTCTTTCATTCGAAACTCACATTGATAACATCACCCGGATAGCTTTCTTTCATCTCAGAAATATTGCAAAGATAAGAAATTTAATGTCATTGCATGATGCAGAAAAACTAGTCCATGCTTTCGTTACCTCCAGGTTGGATTATTGTAATGCCTTACTGTCTGGATGTTCCAATAAGTGCATAAACAAGCTCCAGTTAGTTCAAAATGCCGCAGCAAGAGTCCTTACTAGAACTAGAAAATATGACCACATCACGCCTGTCTTATCCACACTGCATTGGCTCCCAATCAAATTTCGTATTGATTATAAAATACTACTATTGACCTTTAAAGCACTAAATGGTCTCGCACCACAGTACCTGAGTGAACTTCTGCTCCTCTATGACCCGCCACGCCTACTTAGATCAAAAGGTGCAGGCTATCTGCTGGTACCTCGTATAGTGAAGGCTACATCAGGGGGCAGAGCCTTTTCTTACAAAGCCCCACTGTTATGGAACAGCCTTCCAAGTAATGTTCGGGAATCAGACACAGTCTCAGCATTTAAGTCTAGGCTGAAAACATATCTGTTTAGTCAAGCCTTTTGTTAATGGTGTTTATGAGGTAAAGGAGTAGATCTGGAGGGTCCTCAGACATAGAGTGTTTTGGTAAACTGGGATGTATGGATGCTGTCAGTCCCCACTCGCTTGCTCACTCGAGTTTGTTGACGGTGCAGTGGCTGGCTGCTTTATGTCCCGGGGCTCCCTCATGCCTGTGTTACCTTCTGGCTCTCTCCTTTTAGTTATGCTGTCATAGTTAGTTGCCGGAGTCCCTGCTTGTACTCGGTGCAATATGTATACTGTTCCTACTTATTCAGGTGACATTGGGCATACCTAACCACCTGTGTTTTCTTTCTCTCCCCCCCCCCCACCCCCCCCCACCCCAAATCTGTCCCTCTGAGTTACATGGAGTCAACAGGAAATCTTTTGGTGGAGATGGTGGGGACCTTGACTGGCTATCGTAGCCTGCAGGGAATCGGCCGTCAGACATTCTGTCGCATGTCCCAGACCCGGTGAAATGTAACTGAATTGTCTTGGCCAGGCCTAAGGGTCCCATCTGCATCTCATCATTGCTGAGGAGTGTGCTCCCATCACCCAATCAAGCATCCAGCCAGAGCAGGTCATGATATATTTTTTACCATATTAACATGCCATTGTGCGTCATGCCTGATGTAAAGACTCTCGTCTCTGCGAGCCTACCACACAGATTTAATACTTGTCATTTTTAGGGCATACCTAACAACGTGTTTTCTTTCTCTCTCTCTCTCTTCCCCCCCCCCATCTGTCCCTCTGAGTTACATGTTGATCCTGGGATTGAGATGCTGGCCTCTTCTGCCCCTCGGACCTGCTTGATCCATCCTGGTGCCCTGTGTCTGGTCGGAGTTTTATCGCCCCACTCCTGTGAAGGACGGCCCCATGAGGACAGTTGAGGGTTATACCTGTTAAAACTGTTAATATTATAGTCAGGCTGTCTGTTGTTGCCCAAATGAGGATGGGTTCCCTTTTGAGTCTGGTTCCTCTCGAGGTTTCTTCCTCATGTCGTCTGAGGGAGTTTTTCCTTGCCACCGTCGCCACAGGCTTGCTCATTGGGGATAGATTAGGGATAAAATTAGCTCATGTTTTAAGTCGTTCAAATTCTGTAAAGCTGCTTTGCGACAATGTTTATTGTTAAAAGTGCTGTACAAATAAACTTGATTTGAAACTTGATTTGATTTGAAATTATTTGCAGATAGCGTCACATTCATATTGCATTAGAGTGTATTTACTGTACCCTCTTACCACATTAGTTTGTCAGCTTGTCACATATACTGGCCTTCAGGCTTCACTTTTTCTGTTATTGTTGTTTGCAGGGAGACATGAGACATTGAGGGGCGATATGGGACGATATGTTGGGAGACTTGGGTCATAGTGGGGAGATATGGAACAAAAATAAAATATCTAAGCTTAAATGTTTAATTTTTATTTATTATCAAAATTTGTACCACATGAACTGTATGAACCCACAATGCTGGTACAGCTATAGAAAACATGTCAGTTTACCCAAAACCTGATGAAACAAAACAGTTTCATTCTCAAGAAGGAATGAAATAAGTTTAATAGTAATAATAATAATAAGAGGAAGGAGAAGAAGAATTTACATTTATAGTGTGCAGGCTGCATGAATATATGATTATCTGCACAGCACAAAGATTAACTATAAAACAATATCTACTTATTAAAAGCTAAAAATATGCAATAATATAAAAATGAGCTAAAACTATGATAAAAATATAATATAGAAAAAAAAAGATAGAATAAATCTTACTTATAAAAGCCAACTTAAAGAAATGCGTCTTCGACATATTCTTAAAATTGTCCAAAGTTCTACAGTTACGAATACTACTTGGTAACGAGTTCCATAGTTTGGGGGCAGCAGCACAAAAAGTCTTGTCCCCCAATGTCCTCTGTGTTCGCTGTCTTAGAAACTCAAGAAGAAACCCATTATTTGCTCTCAAAGAATAGCATGATGTACCCTTTGTGATAATTAAGTAATTAATATATTCTGGGACTAGCCTGTGAATAGCCTTAAATGTAATTACTAGTATCTTAAATTTAATTCTAAATTGCACTGGCAGCCAGTGAAACTTAAAAAGCACAGGCGATATCTGATCAAAACATGAAACATTGCAACTAAGGTGCACAGCTGCGTTCTGGACATGCTGTAACCTCGAGAACTGTGTTTGCAGCAAACCATATAATAAACACAGTAGTCAATTCTACTAATGACTAGAGCATGCACTAACTTCTTAGTTGATTCAGTTGATAGAAACTTTCTAATGCATCTAATGTTGTGCAAATGAAAATAAGACACTACAAATCTTATGTGTCCCCATACAAAGTTGCTGATCAAACCAGCAGCCCAGATTCTTGGCCTCTTGAGCTGGAATAATCTAATGATCACCAACAGCAAGACAGCCTGTGATGACCTTAGACAATCATTATCTTGTTCCTATAAATAAATATTCAGTTTTATCATCATTAAGCTTGAACCGGTCAGTCAGCATCCATTGATGTACAGTATGTCCTCTATACAATGCTGCATTGCTGTAACTGCTTCATCTTGACTTGCTTACGAATCAGGTTTAAATGAAAGATAAAGCTGGGAGTCATCCACATAACAATGAACGCTAGGTAGATGTGAGTTTACAGTCTCAAAAAGCTTGAATGCATAAATGATAAACAATACAGGATCGGGACGTTTAATCCTCATGCAGGTACACGCCCACATTTTTAACAAAAATTTTTTAAACAATTTTATATTTGTAAACCACAAGAAAAAACCTGTAACATGATGAACTGTCCCAATTCTTGGGCGGCATGGTGGTGTAGTGGTTTGCACGGTTGCCTCACAGCAAAAAGGTTCTGGGTTCGAACCCAGCAGCCAGCAAGGGCCTTTCTGTGTGGAGTTGGCATGTTGTCTGTGTGGGTTTCCTCTGGGTCCTCCAGTTTCCCCCACAGTCTAAAGACATGTGGTTAGGTTAATATGGGACGGCCTTGGGCTGAGGTGTCCTTGAGCGAGGCACCGAACTCCCAACTGGGGAGCTGTTAGCATGGCTGCCCACTGCTCTGGGTGTGTGTGTGCTCATTGTGCATGTGTGTTCACATGGGTTAAATGCAGAGAGGAAAGTTCATAAGTGTGTGATGAATAAAGTTGTGCTTTCTTTCTCTCCCCATCTGGCCATTTTGAAAAAAAATCACCCCCTCCCCCCAGAATTTAAGTTGATTAAATAATATTATATATGGTAACTCTAGGCTACATACTTTAATTTCTAACAAATCCCCAATTCACCAGTGCACATTACACTATAAAATGGAGGTGAAGGCGAAGTACAAAATACAAGTTTTGGTTGATAAAAATATTGAACTGCATGGACCTCACTGCAGTGTCCAGCTTTGTGGCTCCAAAAGAAGTAGGTTACTCTTAGGGGCAACATATAACTTCTGATGTAATCTAAAGCCTGATTGGTTGAAATTAATTTATGGGAGTATAAACTGGCCCAAGTCTTCCCCATCCCAAGTCTCCCCGCTGTCCCCTATTTGGTGTGTTGTTTGTGCCATGAAAATCTCACAGGCCTCAAATATACTGCTTAATTTATGGAAAGTGATAGATAGACAATCAGGTGTATTGGGTATGTGCCCAATGACCTTTGTTACTGGGGGGCAACAACCATTGATAGAATGCAACTTATGAGACTGATTGGAATGGTGGCCCTGAATGGCAAATCACAACCACAATGGGAAAACACAACAAATCGCAAAACTGAAAACACATCCACAAAGCGGGGCGGCACGGTGGTGTAGTGGTTAGCGCTGTCGCCTCACAGCAAGAAGGTCCGGGTTCGAGCCCCGTGGCCGGCGAGGGCCTTTCTGTGCGGAGTTTGCATGTTCTCCCCGTGTCCGCGTGGGTTTCCTCCGGGTGCTCTGGTTTCCCCCACAGTCCAAAGACATGCAGGTTAGGCTAACTGGTGACTCTAAATTGACCGTAGGTGTGAATGTGAGTGTGAATGGTTGTCTGTGTCTATGTGTCGGCCCTGTGATGACCTGGCGACTTGTCCAGGGTGTACCCCGCCTTTCGCCTGTAGTCAGCTGGGATAGGCTCCAGCTTGCCTGCGACCCTGTAGAACAGAATAAAGCAGCTAGAGATAATGAGATGAGATGAGACATCCACAAAGCAGAAAATCCAATGACATTAAATTCTTGATCCACAGCCAAAAAAGAGAAAAAAAATCTCTGACTAAGGCACTCCAGATTAAAATGTCTTTAATATTTTAGACAAGTCCTACAGTACATGGACAAATTAAAAACAAAGCCCACGCGTAGCGGCATGGGTGCCTTCTTCAGGGCAATATCACAAAGGAACAAGGTAGCTTTGTTCAAGATGTAGAAAAGGACAGGTGAAGACAATTGGATAATTAGTCCTGAAACTCTACACATTGCTGAGTCCGCCTCTCACACAGCTCCCAGCACTAAAAAATTTTTCATCAAAAACTGTCAATCAATGGCTTGGGCCCGCCTCTCACACGGCTCCCAAACCAAGACAGCCATCATTCAAAATATTGCAAAAACATCAAAAATACACATATATTCCAGTCACTGCAAGTATACACAACCCACATACATGCACAAAGGGTACAGAGAGAGAGAAAAAAATATAAAAGTCTTTTCTTTCAGATAGAACCATGCAAAGCCAAAAACCATCACAAAAAAGGTGTGTGGTCTATTTCCTCATTCAAGCCTGGAAACTCCATTGCTTTTAACTTCCAAATCCAAAAAGTTTCCCGTTGTAATAGTAACTTCAGTTTGTCACCTCCACGGATTGATGTTTTTACAATTTCAATGCCTTGGATTTTCAGGCTTTAGTCAGGCACTCTTTGTATAGACAACTTAAGGGCACAGCCATGGGTGCATGTTTTGCGCCAAATTATGCCAACTTGTTTTTGGGAAGAACAATACATTTATAATCAATCTAAAAATCTTTTCTGCGATAAGCTGGTGTTCTGGGGGCGATTCATTGATGATATTCTGTTGATTTGGTCAGGAACTGAGAGTGAGCTTTTGCAGTTTCATGAGTACTTGAACCTTACGAATCCAAATATAAAACTGTCTATTGAATACTCAAGAACATCAATCAGTTTTTTGGATTTGTTGATTTCCATTGATGAGAATGTCTTGCATACTTCTATATATAGGAAGAGTACTGACAGAAATATGTTATTGAGAGCTGATAGCTTTCATACAAAGAGTCTCAAAAACAATATTCCCTTTGGCCAGTTTCAGCGTCTTAGACGCATCTGTGATAAAGACACTGATTTTGAGGAGCAGGCCCAGGATATGAAATCAAGGTTTTGTGTAAGAGGTTATTCACCTGAGCTAATTGATAATGCCATAGTGAAGGCTCGCTCAATACCTCGCTCTGATCTTCTAAAAAAGAAAAATAAGAAAACTGGTCGAGCCAAGACCACTACTAGATCATATTTTGTTACCCAATATAACAGTTGTGCCCAAAGAATGAAAAGAATAATTACATCTAATTGGAAAATAATGCAGAGTGATCCACTTTTGAGACGTGTCTTTTCAGATCCACCTATTACTGTATTCCAGAGAGCACCAACCATAAAAGATAAACTCGTAAGGAGCTATTTACCAGCTCCCAAACAAAAAACATGGTTACAGACAGAGCTAAGGGGAACTTATAAATGTGGTTCCTGTAAACACTGTGGAGGAGTTGTCCAAAGTAAATGTTTTCATGACCTGAGGACACAGAGAGAGTACAAGACAAATGGGTTTATTAATTGCAATTCAGAATATGTGGTGTATTGCCTGAGATGCCCATGTGGATGTTTTTATGTGGGTAGGACGAAAAGAAAATTAAAAGAGCATTTTTATGAACATAAATATGCAATAAGAATTCAGAATGAGGATTATCCTATGGCCAAGCATTATAAAGATGCACATCACAGTGACCCTTCAAGCCTGAAAATCCAAGGCATTGAAATTGTAAAAACATCAATCCGTGGAGGTGACAAACTGAAGTTACTATTACAACGGGAAACTTTTTGGATTTGGAAGTTAAAAGCAATGGAGTTTCCAGGCTTGAATGAGGAAATAGACCACACACCTTTTTTGTGATGGTTTTTGGCTTTGCATGGTTCTATCTGAAAGAAAAGACTTTTATATTTTTTTCTCTCTCTCTGTACCCTTTGTGCATGTATGTGGGTTGTGTATACTTGCAGTGACTGGAATATATGTGTATTTTTGATGTTTTTGCAATATTTTGAATGATGGCTGTCTTGGTTTGGGAGCCGTGTGAGAGGCGGGCCCAAGCCATTGATTGACAGTTTTTGATGAAAAATTTTTTAGTGCTGGGAGCTGTGTGAGGGGCGGACTCAGCAATGTGTAGAGTTTCAGGACTAATTATCCAATTGTCTTCACCTGTCCTTTTCTACATCTTGAACAAAGCTACCTTGTTCCTTTGTGATATTGCCCTGAAGAAGGCACCCATGCCGCTACGCGTGGGCTTTGTTTTTAATTTGTCCATGTACTGTAGGACTTGTCTAAAATATTAAAGACATTTTAATCTGGAGTGCCTTAGTCAGAGATTTTTTTTCTCTTTTTTTGGCTGTGGATCTAGAATACCTTGGATTAAAGAGCACCCAAACCTAAAAAAAGACTCTAAATTATTGGAAAAAGAGCACGCCATAATCTAAAAAAACTGACATTAAATTCTTACCAGAAATAGTAGGGACGTGCTATCAACAAGGATCGTCGCTGATTAGACAAACACACTGCCCATCAATGGTCCTTCTTCCCATATCCTGATTGCTTCACTGTTTCTGAGACCTGGGACCAAATGGCATGTGTGGTGCATTTCCTTCCAGTAAAAAAAAAAAAAAGGGCAGTGTGTTCATCCAATCAGTGATATCCAATCCTTATTGATAGCACGTTCCTACTATTTCTAGTAGACGTTAATGTCGCTTTTTGGTTATGTTTTTTTGTTTTGTTATTTGCATTTGTTGTGTTTTCCAATTTGTGGTTGTGATTTGCCCTTCAGGGCCACTATATGTGTGACTCAGCCATTACACTACCTACCAATATCAAGTTAATAGTTCGCGCATCTATAAAAGTAAAATCAAAGAATCTAAAATACATTTGGAAATGATGTTGGCGTTGGTCTAAATTTGCAACCAGTGATTGCTGCAATATTTTATGAGTATGAATGGAAGCTTGCTCACTTTTGTGTGCTTTTGGTTATGACATTGTGTAACTGTGTTGTGTAGAAGTGACAAAGTACACTCAAATTTGCATATAAGCAGTATATTTCATGAATGTAAAATGAAAAAAAAAAACACATGTGGACACTCAGTGCGGGAGATTTTTTGCACATACTGATGTGTTATGTTTTCCTCTGCTGCAGGTGTGTGTGTTGTTTTGGCCGACACAGTGATGAAGCTCAAAGCTGGGAGCTCCCTGGATCTTCCATTTCAATATCCAGTAAAATCAGGGTTATTAATTGAGTGGGCCTTCAATGAGAACACTTTTGCTGAATACAGTACAGACCAAAATTACACATTTCTGGAATCACAGTTCACTGGACGGTTAAAGGGGGATGATGATAAAGTTGGAGTAACTGTACAAGATCTTCAACCTCAAGACTCTGGAACCTTTGCAGTGGCTGCACTTGGCACTAAACCACAGCCTCCAACACAGATATTTAAAGTTTATATTCAAAGTAAGTATGATTTAATTTTATAAATGAAAATTTTAAATTTAAAGATTAATTACATAAACATTTATTGTTAATTGTTTCAACTCTCCTTGTCCATATATTTTAAATAAGTGGTTTTAGTCTGACTATCGCAAACTTATAGCTTTGTGAATGTGTTGTTGCAGTAAAATATTGCAGTTGCAGTTTCATGGGTTCCTTATTTGCGTGTGTGTGTGTGTGTGTGTATGTATGCATAGGTCCTATAACAGCTGTGCAGATTGAGAAGTCTCAAACATGGCTGACATCCAACAACAGTTGTGAAGTTGTTGTGAAGTGTGCAGCACCCGGAGCTGAGAGGGTCTCCTACTCATGGAGCGGCTATCAGACTGCAAGTGGAGCTCAGCTGCAGTTCAGTCTCTCACCAGCAGAAGGAGCTGTTACACTGAACTGTACTGCAGCTAACAGCATCAGCTACAGTTCTGCTTCAGAGACACTGAGCTGTGAGCAGAGCAAAACAAGTATATTTACACCTTACCTTCTGGTTTAAAAAAGGGGGGGGGGGGGGGGGCAAGATTGCAGGGTTCATATTTGTTGGTCTTTTCATGACCATTAAGCAACGTAGTTAGGTGTGCTGCTGAGATATCCAATCAAATCCACTTTTCTTTTTCTCATTCACTCCTGAGTGTGTGGTTTTAAGAATAGGGACATTTGTATAATTACTTTTTGAGGCTAAAGTTAGATTTTATTCAGAGATTAATAAGCTGGTTGACGAAATACACAGCTTGTTTGTTGCTAGATTTTACATCAATATTTTTATTGGAGTTTTGCGTGTGTTTAATTTATTTTTATTTTATTAAGCTTCCACCTGAGATAAAATAAATAAACACATAATTAAAAAAAAAAATTGGTGGGGGTCACACAACAGAGCTAGGCTCCAATAACAGTGTGCCCTATAATAATTAAAGAGGGGGGGGAGATATGGATATATATATATATATATATATATATATATATATATATATATATATATATATAACTAAATAATAAATATAAATACATCACATCACAAAAAATATAAATAAAACTAAATAATAATAATCTTTACTTAATTGATATTCAAAAGCCCATTCAGCAGAAACGTAAAAACTATTCGCCTCACAGAAACATGCTTGTGGATACCACGAATTACAATATATTCTAAAAATCTCATAACAAAAGAATATAAAATTTACAATTATAATATTCCAATTACTATGGCCAAATATCGTTTATACTATTTTGTGTGTGTGTGTGTGTGTGTGTGTGTGTGTGAGAGACATTATGATAAAAATGCTATTGCAGACTAACAATAGAACAGTTGGAGCATGGTAAAATGAAATGTCTCTGATCTGGAATATGACGTGTATAAGAGAAAATGAAAGTGGGGCACAATGGACTTGTGGTGAAGTGTGCATTTGACTCAGAATGCAAGTTGATTATTTTAAATTATTTTAAATTGAATATTATTTTTAATAGATTTGGGTGGAGGGTGGCATAGTGGTGTAGTGGTTAGCGCTGTCGCCTCACAGCAAGAAGGTCCGGGTTCGAGCCCCGTGGCCGGCGAGGGCCTTTCTGTACGGAGTTTGCATGTTCTCCCCGTGTCCGCGTGAGTTTCCTCCGGGTGCTCCGGTTTCCCCCACAGTCCAAAGACACGCAGGTTAGGTTAACTGGTGACTCTAAATTGACCGTAGGTGTGAATGTGAGTGTGAATGGTTGTCTGTGTCAGCCCTGTGATAACCTGGCGACTTGTCCAGGGTGTACCCCGCCTTTCGCCCATAGTCAGCTGGGATAGGCTCCAGCTTGCCTGCGACCATGTAGAACAGTATAAAGCGATTAGAGATAATGAGAATGAAATGAGATTAAATAGGCCTTGTGCACTCCAGTGTCACATTTAACACGTTACAGATAATGTTAAAGCTCATAGGCAACAGTTTTAATTTTATGCACATTTGAAACTTTATATGTTAAAAAATAAACTCTGTAATTTTCTTCTGGTCCCAAGAAGTATTGTTACTAAGTAATAATTAAAATAAGTTATCACGGATCGTGGTGAATTGCTGTTCGGCTATTTTCGTGACCACTCGGCGCGTGACGTCATTTAAGTCAAACAAATCACTTGAGTTGAGTCCACTTCCGTTTACTTACATTGCCGTTCTGCTTGAGTGCAGACGTGCATTCAGGAATTTCCAAAGAAAAAACATGCCTTATTGTTGTGCAGTGAATTGTAACAATGGGACTGGTTCAGGAAGAAGTTTTTACCTTTTTCCGAGAGAGGAGAAGAGGCGGAGAGAGTGGATTGTGCGTGTGAAGTGAGAGGATTGGCAGCTGGGTAAATACGCCGCTCTGTGCTCTGATCACTTCGAGGAGGATTCATTTTTGAAGAATCCCCATCTGTTGGAGAGTTTAGGTGTCAGTGTTGGACAGAGAAGGCTCAAACCTGACACTGTTCCAACAAAATTCGAGCACAAAAGCAAGCAGTCAAAGAAGAAATGGACCAGCAATGCTCAAGCAAAAAGGAGAAGATTGGACGTAAACATTTTTACCTTTGCTTGCAATTTTTCAAGTAAAGAATCCTGAGGGATCCTGTACAATCATTGTGTAAATGAGACAAAAGGGATAGTCTGTCATGGCTACCTGCTAGCATGCTAACATGCTATTGACTAACATGATAAATGTCTGTGTGTGTGTGTGTGTGTGTGTGTGTGTGTGTGTCCGAACGCAAGTGTTCCTAATGAAGTGGCCACTAAGCTGAAGTTAATTTGTCACTGCTAAAATGATACCTGCGGGCATGCTAACATGCTAATGGTTCACATGCCATTTGCATGCTAAATGTATGTGTGTGTTTATACAGACACACGTGCTCCTAATAATGTGGCCATTAAGTTGAAGTTGATTATTCACAGCTAACATGCTAACTGCTAGCCTGCTAACATGCTCAATGTATGTCTGTGCATAGTTTTACATAAGTGTTCCTAATAAAGTGGCCACCTGCTAGCATGCTATTGACTAACATGATTAATGTTTGTTTAGAGTAGGCTATAAATAGTATAATGCTTGTATTAATATTCGCAATAAATTATATTAGCAATATAAACGAATCCACATTCTACAACCCCGATTCCAAAAAAGTTGGGACAAAGTACAAATTGTAAATAAAAACGGAATGCAATGATGTAGAAGTTTCAAAATTCCATATTTTATTCAGAATAGAACATAGATGACATATCAAATGTTTAAACTGAGAAAATATATCATTTAAAGAGAAAAATTAGGTGATTTTAAATTTCATGACAAAAACACATCTCAAAAAAGTTGGGACAAGGCCATGTTTACCACTGTGAGACATCCCCTTTTCTCTTTACAACAGTCTGTAAACGTCTGGGGACTGAGGAGACAAGTTGCTCAAGTTTAGGGATAGGAATGTTAACCCATTCTTGTCTAATGTAGGATTCTAGTTGCTCAACTGTCTTAGGTCTTTTTTGTCGTATCTTCCGTTTTATGATGCGCCAAATGTTTTCTATGGGTGAAAGATCTGGACTGCAGGCTGGCCAGTTCAGTACCCGGACCCTTCTTCTACACAGCCATGATGCTGTAATTGATGCAGTATGTGGTTTGGCATTGTCATGTTGGAAAATTCAAGGTCTTCCCTGAAAGAGACATCATCTGGATGGGAGCATATGTTGCTCTAGAACCTGGATATACCTTTCAGCATTGATGGTGTCTTTCCAGATGTGTAAGCTGCCCATGCCACACGCACTAATGCAACCCCATACCATCAGAGATGCAGGCTTCTGAACTGAGCGCTGATAACAACTTAGGTCGCCCTTCTCCTCTTTAGTCCGAATGACACGGCGTCCCTGATTTCCATAAAGAACTTCAAATTTTGATTCGTCTGCCCACAGAACAGTTTTCCACTTTGCCACAGTCCATTTTAAATGAGCCTTGGCCCAGAGAAGACATCTGCGCTTCTGGATCATGTTTAGATACGGCTTCTTCTTTGAACTATCGAGTTTTAGCTGGCAACGGCGGATGGCACGGTGAACTGTGTTCACACATAATGTTCTCTGGAAATATTCCTGAGCCCATTTTGTGATTTCCAATACAGAAGCATGCCTGTATGTGATGCAGTGCCGTCTAAGGGCCCGAAGATCACGGGCACCCAGTATTGTTTTCCGGCCTTGACCCTTACACACAGAGATTCTTCCAGATTCTCTGAATCTTTTGATGATATTATGCACTGTAGATGATGATATGTTCAAACTCTTTGCAATTTTACACTGTCAAACTCCTTTCTGATATTGCTCCACTATTTGTCGGCGCAGAATTAGGGGGATTGGCGATCCTCTTCCCATCTTTACTTCTGAGAGCCGCTGCCACTCCAAGATGCTCTTTTTATACCCAGTCGTGTTAATGACCTATTGCCAATTGACCTAATGAGTTGCAATTTGGTCCTCCAGCTGTTCCTTTTTTGTACCTTTAACTTTTCCAGCCTCTTATTGCCCCTGTCCCAACTTTTTTGAGATGTGTTGCTGTCATGAAATTTCAAATGAGCCAATATTTGGCATGAAATTTCAAAATGTCTCACTTTCGACATTTGATATGTTGTCTATATTCTATTGTGAATACAATATCAGTTTTTGAGATTTGTAAATTATTGCATTCCGTTTTTATTTACAATTTGTACTTTGTCCCAACTTTTTTGGAATCGGGGTTGTATTATAGGGATTATGTGTGTGCCCCTGTGTGCATCAGTGGGTAACCCCATTAAATGTCCTGGTATGGGAGAGTTCACCAAACTAGAGCATGACATAACATTGCGCATGCGCGTACAATTGGTTGGCAAGAACTGTTCACAATGGCCAACAAAGTTGCATCATCGCCTAGTTTTCGTAGTCGTTTATTGCAGTATGCAAGTTCGTTGCCAACTGATGCTAAGCAAAGATATGCAGCAAAGCTTCTGTACAACAGTGGCACCAAAGTTTTGCCTGATCAGTTACGGACAAATGGGACCCAAATCCAGGCACCTGGCCTGACCTGACCTTCGGCGATATCTACCTGTATGTGATTGACACGCCTTCAGTATACACAAAAGAATCAATAAAAGCCTACAGGTCTCTTGATGCATATGTAACCCCTCATAAAACCTGTGTTGTGAAGTGCTTGAAGGACGAGGAGACGTGGGACAGTGCAGCAAAATTTATTTACCCTGGGATGCACAAAATAACACGGGAGGTCTGCAGGGCAGCGCAGGCTTGCATACACAAAAGAAAGCACTCACTCACTCTCCAGGACCTGTGAGAGAGCATATGAATAAAATCAAATAAAACAGAAAAGAGCCTAACAAGGAATTGATTATGTACCTGGGATGCACAAAATAACATGGGAGGTCAGCAGGGCAACGCACTGCAGGCTTGCATACACAAAAGAAAGCTAGCGTGGGGAGAGATAATGAATTAGCTGTACGCACGTGTGCTCTGTAAACTCCGACATAACATGCTCAAATTGACATTAAAAATAATATAACATACACTGACAATGACTACAAGTGTTCAGACACAATATACACCAATGAGTGTCGATTTAGAATGTTAACACGAGCATGAATATTTAATTACATTCGGAGCGCTGTTTACATAGAACTTACCACTCGCTCACTCTCCAGGAACTGTGAGAGAGAGCCAAGCAGTTCTGCCTCTAGAGGTCGGTATTCACGTGAAAAGCTGGGTGCAAGTGGGATCAATATATATACTGTTACATTCTCCCCCTCTTAATTCCACTTGCACACAAAAAACACAACAAAACCAATGCTCCTGCATCAGACATCCCAGCAACAAACATCCATGGCAAGTAGAATACCCAGGTACAAGGATAACACACTTCAGAACATTATTACACATTATACACATCACAAAGATCTTGAATTGAAATAGGCATATCATCCTGAGATACACCTCCGTCAACCAAAGGTTGTTCATCTAAGAACTCGTGAGGGTGACACAAACCCTACAAAGATGACCTACGAAGTGCCATTTACACTTCACACATTCAATTCAGTATCAGCATGCACAATAACATGCCACATCAACATCATAATACCAAGAAGCCACTTAAAAATGAAAGAGAAGAAAAGTAGGAAAATAGTAGAAGAGGAAGACTCTACATTAACCAACTTTTGTAACACTAAGAACTGAACTTGCCCACTTCCGAAGTCTACTGGCTGGAGAGGCAAGTGTTTTCTGAGCAGACATATTGTAAATTAGTCTATTCACTGGTCGAATAATCCGACCCACTCTAGACCTACGTGTAGGAGTGTCAGGCACGTGTTGGGCTTCTGTAGGCACAGGGGAATGTAGGGGCATGGTGTGTCTGTGTGGTACAGTGGTGCCCAGACTAACACTGTCAACTGCACTGGCACTCGCATCAGAATCACAGGTCTCCTGGTCTGGCACTGCACTGGCAATTTCAGCACTGTCAGTCGGAGAGTTATTGTCCGCTGTCAGCTCAGCCATACCAGGGGTTTCTGAATGTAGAATACGGTCAGGGCTTTCAAAGCCAGGCTCTTCAAAAGGACTGTGAGATACCCATTCATTTGTTAGGACAGTTTTGTCTACGCACTCTGAGTGCTGGTTGGAGGAAAACATGGTGTTGTCATCACACTCTCTACAGGAGGAATCCAACGATACACACTCACTCTCTGCTTCAGTCATGACAGGGAGAAAATTCACACACAGGAGCATGTTACGATGAACGACTTTAGTCTGTCCAGTTACTGGATTGAGAATTTTGAAAATATGAGTCTTTGGATCAGTGTCAGTTACAGTGTAAACAACGTTTTCCCACCTGTCTGCCAACTTCTTTCGGCCTCTCTCACCCTTGTTAGCAAGCAGCACTCTGTCACCGCACACAATCTGGCCACCCTTCACCCGCCGGTTGTAGACTTGAGCTTGGTGTTTCTGCTCTCTACTGGCTTTCTCCTCAACAAGGAGCATGGCCTCATGGAGGTCTTTGTGGAGGGATTCTACAAACTTGGGGTAGACAACTTCACCATCTTCCCTCAGTACAGACTTAAACAAGACATCCACTGATAGGCGAGCGACACAGCCAAACATGAGGTAAAATGGGGGGAAGCCAGTTGTTTCATGGACAGTGCAATTATACATAAAAGCCAGTGTATGCAACATTTGCAGCCAAGACTGTTTCTCTCTAGGCGGGAGTGCTCTGATCATGTTGCCTAGTGTGCGGTTGAACCGCTCAGCAAGGCCATTACCCATGGGGTGATAAGCAGTTGTGTGTGACTTCTTCACCCCTAAGATCTGAAGCAGGGCAGCTATCAATTCACTTTCGAAGTTCGACCCTTGGTCCAAGTGAATGCATTCAGGAAAGCCATAGAAACAGAAAAAATTGTCCCACAGCTTCCAAGCCACCTGTCTTGCTGTCTGGTCTGAGCAGCGGAATGCATGGGCCAGTTTTGTATAGTGATCTGTCACCACTAAGACATCAACAGGTCTGTTCTTCAAATCCTCTGCTGTCCAAAAATCAACGCAGACTAACTGAAGTGGCACTGTTGTCTTGACACTCTCGAGAGGAGCACGACCCTCTGGCTCTGGCGTTTTGCTCACCACACATCTGGTGCAGCACTTCACATGGTCCCCAATGTCCCTCTCCATGCTGGGCCAGTAAAACCTCTGCTTGACCAGGTGCAGTGTCCGAAGTTGACCCTGGTGTTCAGCATCCTCATGGCAGCCTCGGAGGACATCAGACCGGAGGGACTGGGGAACTACATATTGAAATTTCTTTGTGCCAGTAGCTGGGTCTTTAGCCACTCTGTATAAGATCTCATCCATTATAGACAACTTCTGCCACTGCTTAAGAAGTCTCAGTGTGGTCCATGTCTCTTGAGCGCGTTCACGCCTGGAGGGTCGCCGTCTCCGTCCAACATAAAAAATGACACGGGCAAGGTCAACATCACCACGCTGTCTGTCAACAAGCTCACGTGCGGAAAAGGATGGCAGTGCACTCTGACCAATGTCAGTGAGACTCTGAACGTGGTGGGCTAAGGGAACAGCTCTCACTCTGGCAGCAGTTTCCCAGTCCGTGTGGCTACTCATAACTATGGCAACATCTACAGCAGACATTGATGAAACAGCAGGGTGGTGGTCATGTGACCTCCCAGACACACCAACGAGTTGAGTTGCTGGACAGGCTGTAGACTGACGGAACACGTCCTGTAATTCAGGGCCAGGCAGATTTTCTGAGATGGACAGAAGGGCAGAGTAGGGCTCATTAATTAGTCTGTGACTCACTTTAGTTGCAGCAAAAGGGATTCGACCTAGTGCATCTGCAACAACATTTTTACTACCAGGGACATATTTCACATCAAAATCATAGGCTGCAAGCTTGGCCACCCAGCATTGTTCACAAGCATCCAGCCTGGGCTTAGTCAGGATATGTGTCAGCGGATTGTTATCCGTCCAAGCAGTGAATTTGTGTCCCTTCAGCCAGTGACTAAATTTCTCACAGACCGCCCACTTCAAAGCAAAAAACTCGAGACAGTGGGCAGGATACTTGCTCTGGGCTTTACTTAAAGTCTTGCTTGCAAAGGCTATAGGGCGAGCCCGGTCTTCTCCAGGCAAAACTTGTGATAAAACAGCACCCAGGCCATCGGTAGAGGCATCAGTAGCCAAAATAAAAGGTCTGAAAAAGTCAGGGTGTGCCAACACCACATTAGCAAGAAGTGCATCTTTAAGCTTATGCAGGGCCTGCTCGCAGTCAGGGGTCCAATCAGCTGCTGTCAATTGCCTTGACATGGGAACCTTCTTTCTCCTGCCATCTCTGTGTGCTCTCACCTGTTTACGCCCAGCTGTGAGGTGAAAAAGTGACTTGGCTATGGTGGAGCAGTTCTCAATGAAATGCTGATACCACATCGCCAGTCCTAAAAAGGACTGAATCTTCTTGACGTCAGGAGTCAGCCCATCAGCTTTCATTAGATCTGCTCTGACAACATTCGTGATGGCCTCCACTTTGGATGGGTCAGTGGAAATCCCTTGACTGTCAATGACGTGACCAAGGAACCTTACAGAGCGTCAGAGGAAAAAACATTTCTTAGGTGAGAGTTTCAGGTTGTATGCACACAGCCTTTGAAAAATCATCTCAAGTCTTTTTAGAGCCTCGTCTTCAGTTGGGGCAAATGTCAAGAGATCATCAAGATAGCATAGCAAACTCATGAAATTCTGATCGCCAAAAATCTTCATCATCATTCTCATGAAACTGGCTGGGCTATTGCAGAGGCCTTGTGGGAGCCTGTTATACTCATGTAGGCCAAGAGGAGAAGCGAAAGCTGTGTACTTTTTGACATCCTCATGGAGGGGAATGTTATAAAATCCTGAGGTTAAGTCCATTGTGCTAAAAAACACATTGCCACCTAGTGCAGCGAGGCAGTCTTCTTGGTGGGGCAGCGGGTGCGCATCTTTGACTGTACGCGCATTCAGCCACTGAAAGTCTGTACACAGCCTCAAATCTCCATTTTTCTTCCATACTAGGACGAGTGGGGATGCAAATTCACTCAAGGACTTTCTAATTATCCCCCTCTCTTCCATCTCGTTAAGAACAACTCTGAGTTTCTGATAGTCAGCAGGGGGAACTCGTCTGTATGGCAGCCGGAATGGCTTGTTATCTACTAAATGGATGCGGTGAACAAAATCCTTAACTTTGCCGCAGTCTAAGCTGTGCTTGGAAAAGATGTCTGAATATGCCACTGTGAGCTTACATAACTCATGTTTCCCACTCTCAGACACTTCACAAGAGTCAATGTCTAAATCTGTCAGGCCATGCTGGTTCAACATGTCTGCAACGTTGGCACCTGGTGTTTGTGTGTTGCTCTTAGTCCAATGGCTATTAGCTGTGCGGTGAAGGGGCTCACAGTCTAACATGTCTTCCAAAGCCAGACAGGGATGCACATCGGCTATTTTGGCATTTCTCCTAAGAACAACAGGCTTGCCAGTTGGATTCGTTATTTTCATGGGAACCCACCCATCCCCCCACAATGGCGTAACTACACATCCCACTAAAATGTTTCTTGGGACTGCATGAGATGTGGTGGGCTCAACCATAACTGTGCAGCCTGGCGGGCCGTGTGAGTTCTCTGGCAGCTTACCCCAGACAAGATGTTTGTGGCCTGGTAGAAGAGTAACAGCTTGGCGGAGCTTCACTGTTCCCACTTTGTCAGGCATGTCATCCTCTGTCCACTGGTGAACACTGGCGAGCATGGCAACAAAGTCGTCTTGGGCCCCTCTGCCATCTGAACTACAGTGGGTAGAAACAACTTTCCAATACATGTCACTGTCTTTGAGTTTGTAGGACAAAAATGTAATCACATTTGTGCCAATGATCAACTCGTCAATCTGTCCAGGCACTACTAGAGTGGGCACGATAACAGTACATCCATAAAGTTCAAGCCGAAGGTCACAGACTCTCTTCGGCTAGACAAGCTTTCCACCGCAGCCCACCAAGACAATGTCAGTGTTAGACTTTGCATCATGTTCCAATGAACCGGTCCCTGTTAATTTTCTCTCAACATCCTCATTAATCGTGCATGCCATAGATCCAGTATCAAGCATAGCTCTCACAGTGGTTGCTCCATTTATAACTACAGGGGTATAAAACAGACTGTCATTTGTGTGTAAATGTGATGTGTTTTGCATGACGACTGTGGCAGTGTTTGGGAATGATTGCTTAACTGACTCAAATATGGCTTTTAAATCAGAAGAATGATTGAGGGATGCATTAGAAATGCCCACACCTCCCCTCTCAAAATGCAGGCTATCTAGTTTGACTGAGGGGAGAATGGAGGCACATTGGCTGGGGCTGGTTGAGAAGCTGATGGGCAGGACTGTTTTGTGTGACCAGGCTTGTGACAGCCAAAACACAGGCGGTGGGTTCTACAGTGCTCAGCTGTGATGTGAGATCCCTCACCACAAACACGACATTTGCTGCGGCCCATTCGGCCACATGCAGTACTTCGGGGTTTAGCAGCATGGAGGGCATTGAGACTTTCCAGGACTTTACTAAGCATATCAGCCATTTTATCCACACTTGTCTGTACAGTGAGCCCAGAGTCATCAGAACTGTGTGGCTGCCCTACCCTCTGCTTGCAGGACTGTAGCGCACACTCTGTCTCGATCAGACCGTAGCCCTGTTCACTATTATGGGAGAGTACAGTATTCTGCTGCAGACAGTTGACTTCTCTGCGCCTGGTCTTGATCTCACTCTGATGCTCATCAATCCTGTCCTGAACCTCTTTAACTGTCCACTGTTCAACAAGCTTACTCTTGAACACCATGGCGAGAGACTGATCAGGGCAGTGGCGCACAAACATCATTGCTACTTCTTTGTTAATGTCTCCCATACTCTTACCCTGGTGCCGCAGACACTCGTCGGCTACATCAGCTGCCTTGTTAAGACGGACCCAGTAGTCAAGAGCCCCCTCCCGTTGTTTGGGCAAGGTACTGTAAAAGTCTGCAAGTGGCATGCATGAGTATGAGACATCACTGAAGTGTTGTTTTAGAATGGCATAAATGATTTCAGGTTGCTGGACTGCATTGCGAGAGGGGTCACTCCTCAGGGCTATCTTGACCACATCTTTAGCTCTGCCCATCAGTTTACTTAGTATCTCATCTGCTCTGTCTGCAACAGCGACTTTTTTCTTTTTCAGAAATGTTTCCATGAGGTCTGCCCATTCACTCACAGTACACTTATCAGTGGCATCCCCACGGAAAGTGGGTGGGTCCTTAACTTCTGACTTAAGCACCACATTAAGCTAAGACATATCCACTGTAGCAGTCTGGGTCTGGGGGCTACCTCTGTCATCTGCGTGTTGTGTGTGTGCTTGTGAGTCATTGGGTCTATCAGACAGCAGACGGGCAGTGACCATGTCACCTATGTGTTTACCTAACTCAGTGATCATAAGACCTAAGTGTTTGAGTGTATTCTCTGTTTCAGAGGGGGGACTGATAGGAGTGGAGGTGAGGGGAGCCTGGGCATTACTAGGAATAGGAAACAAAATACTACCCCTGCATGCACCATCACTATGCATCTTATCAGTGCCCACTAGATCTATGGGGCCAGGCGGCGCAGCTAACTGCTCAGGACAACTGGTCTGTGCCCTCCCACGTCCTATGTCAAGAGGCACATACACCCTCCCTGCCCGCGTAAGATCACTAGCCCACCCACCACCTACTCTGCCACTATTGTCCATACTACAAACTGAGCAAGAGAGAAGAGAAGAAGAGAAGAAATGAACAAATAGAAGTGGCTTAAAATACAAAAGAATACACTCAAAAAGACCAACTGTTTGTTCAAACTATCCTACTATATAATGACGCATTATCATCGGTTACTTTTACACTCGCGTCATGCAAAAGTGAGCAGCTAATCTGCACCTTTACGTGTCTAGTCAAAACTACCGTTGCGTTGTGCAAACCAGCTCGCATCTGCAATCCCGCTGTGTTGTCCCACGATGAACAGCAAACGCTGAAGAGATGAAGTCTCGGGTCACGGCACCATTGTAACCCCTCATAAAACCTGCGTTGTGAAGTGCTTGAAGGACGAGGAGACGTGGGACAGTGCAGCAAACTTTATTTACCCTGTGATGCACAAAATAACATGGGAGGTCAGCAGGGCAGCGCAGGCTTGCATACACAAAAGAAAGCACTCACTCACTCTCCAGGAACTGTGAGAGAGCATATGAATAAAATCAAATAAAACAGAAAAGAGCCTACCAAGGAATTGATTATGTACCTGGGATGCACAAAATAACACGGGAGGTCAGCAGGGCAGCGCAGCGCAGGCTTGCATACACAAAAGAAAGCTAGCGTGGGGAGAGATAACGAATTAGCTGTACGCACGTGTGCTCTGTAAACTCCGACATAACATGCTTAAATTGACATTAAAAATAATATAACATACACTGACAATGACTACAAGTGTTCAGACACAATCTACATCAATGAGTGTTGATTTAGAATGTTAACACGAGCATGAATATTTAATTACGTTCGGAGCGCTGTTTACATAGATCTTACCACTCGCTCACTCTCCAGGAACTGTGAGAGAGAGCCAAGCGGTTCTGCCTCTAGAGGTCGGTATTCACGTGAAAAGCTGGGTGCAAGTGGGATCAATATATATACTGTTACACATACAAGTGTTAATTATTCAGTTGTTTTATTGAAATACTCATTTATATTTGCTTTTTGTGCCTAATAATAAAAAGACCATAAAGATAAAATAGGCACAATATAATCTTTGAAACATAAGTTAATGTTGTTGCTTCACACGCACACACCAAAGATATACAGTACAGTACTAAACTTAAGCAAGTTCTACATCTAGAATGCACAAGCAGTGTTTTAAATCCAGGCTATGCTATTTATCTTCAAATACATATCATGAAAAGTTCGACCAATCTTCGAATGTCAAATATTTATACTGCAAAAAGTACATAAATTTGCCGCGAGTGCGTTTGCGGAACTCGTACTCATGCGTACTGTATACAAATCAGTATCATGTTTTTATCCAAGTAATCATGTTAGTCAATAGCATGCTAGCAGGTAGCCATTGCAAATCAACTTCAACTTAGTGGCCACTTTATTAGGGACACTTGTGTAAAAACATGCACAGACATACATTGAGCATGTTAGCCATTGTCATGTTAGCAGGCTAGCAGTTAGTATGTTAGCTGTGACTAATCAACTTCAACTTAATGGCCACATTATTAGGAACACGTGTCTGTATCATAGACATATAAACATAGACGCCGCATTGAGCTGGTGGCCCCGTTGCTGGGATACGTCAGAGTGTCCGCCATATTTGATGTGGCAAATCTTCCCCGTAAACCAATGCAAGTAAATGGACTGAACTTCATAAAGCCCCTTTCTACAATAATATTTAACTCGATGCCTTTTATTCACCCATTAAGACACACACGTATATATTTGGGAAACAAACAGGCATCAAAACAACACATATAACTTTTAATGTGATGGTTATAAATAGTGTGCGAAATACCCTGTACACTGCAAACTAGCGACAGATACGCGATAGATAGGTAAGCTAATCAGTCAGCATACCGTAGCAAACTGCCAAAACCTGAGGCCACAATAACCAACCTACAAGACTGAATATGATAAATGATGGAAATAGTGGAAAAACTGGAAATAGTGAATGAAAATAAAAATTTACTGTTTTATTTATTGAGTCACCACAGACCTACTCTCGTTGAATAAAGTGAGCTGAATGACCGCCAAACTGAGTTCGGCCAGGTTCTAACGTCATACCAAAACAAAATACATCACTGATTCCTTCACATTCAGAAAGGTTAAAAACATTCATCATACGTTCAAAAATGTTCATCATAGTGTGGCACTGTATTATCTAATTCTCACTGCTTATAACTCTACACCTACCCGGTGGAGATGAGCTGGGAAACTGAAGACTGAAGGAAAAGCTCCCTCTCTGATCCTGACTGTCTGACCTGTTCTGTCAAAATACTTCATATTAGCCACAAAGTCAGAAAAATCTGTTCGTAAAATTACGTTATAATGACCAAATACAATGAAAAGTATTTTTCCAGTCTCACCTGTGAAAGGTAATCCCATGTGATCTCGTTTGGACGGTAAACCTGTTGGTACAGTTAAACGCAGCACATTAATGAGGCATCTTTATTCTCAGCTACTGTCTAGACGCTATACCAGAGACGGTTGAAGAATCTCCACTTTGCCACATCCAATATGGCGGCGAGGATGATGTATGATTCTACGCAGAATGCGACGTCTATGTTTATGTCTATGGTCTGTATAAACACGCACATACATTTAGCATGCAAATGGCATGTGAACCATTAGCATACTTGCCAACTTTTCAAAATTCTCATGGGGGAGAAAAGTGTGTGAACGACATTTTCAATTGGACGAGGGTCTGATGCGCGGTTGAAATGATAAAAACAGTGAATCCCAATTAATTGCAAACCATTTGAGATTTATACAATTAAAGAGTTTTTGAATTGTTGATATTGTTCTATCACTATAGGTTATGGGATTCATGTATCAGGCACGAGATAGCTCAGAGTGAAAAATCTGAAATAATACTCTTCTCTTGAATTTTAATATAATAACAATGAAAGGGAAGTCTTAAATCAGATTTTGAGCTGAAAAATCTCATGCCTGAATATTGTACACATACAGAGACCCACAGAAAATAACACAAGTGATGCTTTAGAAGAATGTTTATCATTTCTTAAAATAGTCACAGTGAATGAAAGTATTATTGGATTGCATCAAATGTGTTTTCCTTCTGTAAGCTCATGTAAAAATACAGAGAACTATAATATCATATATAAATTAAATTTTAATAAGATTTAACCAAAACAGTAACAACTCAATTAAACAAATACTGCACTGTCTTAGTCCTACTAAAATGCATCTCTCTCACTAAACACTTTCCAACAGAATTTTTAAAAAGCACTAGAAATCCTATCCAAATCCTATCGGAATGCACCAAAGGAATTTGCTCATTTGCAAACTTTGACTGAAAGTTTTCAAACAAAATGTAAAAATGGCACTATGAATACTACCATACTATCAAAATATACTCCACAAAGAAATTCACTCGAACGCAAAATTTTAGTACGACCAAAATACACTCACTAGTAATCTTTCACTTAAAACCTCAAAACTATCAAAATCAATCACTTTCCAGATAATTCACTTGTAAACTTTCACTTAAAACTTTCAAACATAAATTCAAAATAGCACTAAGACACGGCCACACTATTCAAATGCACTCACTCAATGGTCTGGAAGACTAGTTTAATTTCACACTCAATTGTCCATTATATTCTGATTTAAGGTATCTTTACCTTAAAATGTGTAACTGGCTGGTCAAACATTTGCTTATTCATGGAAATTCATTCTCCCATGCAACCTGGTATTTGCATTCATATTTTTGCCATTTGGTTTAGTGGCCATGATGAATGACTGCTTGTAAAAAATATCGGACGGCCTGGGTGAATCCTACAGTTATGGAAGTGACTGTCGTTCTGTTCGTTGATTGGTTAAAAATCAGTTGATGTCAGCAGTGTTTCTCATACGATTCTGATTGGACATAATCGGGAGTATTTTTAACTTGGTGGTAGGGATTTCCCAAAACCGGGAGATTATCCAGTTTTTAACAAATACGATCGGGAGGCGGGAGACAGAGGCTAAAATCGGGAGCCTCCTGCGGAAATCAGGAGGGTTGGCAAGTATGCATTAGCATGTTAGCATGCCCGCAGGTATCACCAAATTAGTTGTTCGTGCGTTTTTACTCATCTTTTGGTTGATATCTAAGCAATGTCATAGCACAACAAATTATTTCTGATGAGGAAATTTTATCTAATATCATAATATTAAAGTGTAAAACAAAATAATAAAAAAATCATGTGCCTTACCAGATACAGTGGTGCTTGAAAGTTTGTGAACCCCTTAGAATTTTCTATATTTCGGCATAAATATGATCTAAAACATCATCAGATTTTCACATAAGTCCTAAAAGTAGATAAAGAGAACCCAGTTAAAAAAATGAGACAAAAATATTAAACTTGGTCATTTATTTATTGAGGAAAATGATCCAATATTGCATATCTGTGAGTGGCAAAAGTATGTGAACCTCTAGGATTAGCAGTTAATTTGAAGGTGAAATTAGAGTCAGGTGTTTTCAATCAATGGGATGACAATCAGGTGTGAGTGGGCACCCTGCTTTATTTAAAGAACAGGGATCTATCAAAGTCTGATCTTCACAACACATGTTTGTGGAAGTGTATCATGGCATGCACAAAGGAGATTTCTGAGGACCTCAGAAAAAGCATTGTTGATGTTCATCAGGCTGGAAAAGGTTACAAAACCATCTCTAAAGAGTTTGGACTCCACCAATCCACAGTCAGACAGATTATGTACAAATGGAGGAAATTCAAGATCATTGTTACCCTCCCCAGGAGTGGTCAACCAACAAAGATCACTCCAAGAGCAAGGTGTGTAATAGTCGGCAAGGTCACAAAGGACCCCAGGGTAACTTCTAAGCAACTGAAGGCCTTTCTCACATTGGCTAATGTTAATGTTCATGAATCCACCATCAGGAGAACACTGAACAACAATGGTGTGCATGACATGGTTGCAAGGAGAAAGCCACTGCTCTCCAAAAAGAACATTGCTGCTCATCCGCAGTTTGCTAAAGATCATGTGGACAAGCCAGAAGGCTATTAGAAAAATGTTTTGTGGATGGATGAGACCGAAATAGAACTTTTTGGTTTAAATGAGAAGCATTATGTTTGGAGAAAGGAAAACACTGCATTCCAGCATAAGAACCTTATCCCATCTGTGAAACGTGGTGGTGGTAGTATCATGGTTTGGGTCTGTTTTGCTGCATCTGGGCCAGGACAGCTTGCCATCATTGATGGAACAATGAATTCTGAATTATACCCGGAAATTCTAAAGGAAAATGTCAGGACATCTGTCCATGAACTGAATCTCAAGAGAAAGTGGGTCAGGCAGCAAGACAACGACCCTAAGCACACAAGTCGTTCTACCAAAGAATGGTTAAAGAAGAATAAAGTTAATGTTTTGGAATGGCCAAGTCAAAGTCCTGATCTTAATCCAATCAAAATGTTGTGGAAGGACCTGAAGTGAGCAGTTCATGTGAGGAAACCCACCATCATCCCTGAGATGAAGCTGTTCTGTACGGAGGAATGGGCTAAAATTCCTCCAAGCCGGCGTGCAGGACTGATCAACAGTTACCGGAAACGTTTAGTTGCAGTTATTGCTGCACAAGGGGGTCACACCAGATACTGAAAGCAAAGTTTCATATACTTTTGTCACTCACAGATATGTAATATTGGATCATTTTCCTCAATCAATAAATGACCAAGTATAATATTTTTGTCTCATTTGTTTAACTGGGTTCTTTTTATCTAGTTTTAGGACTTGTGTGAAAATCTGATGATGTTTTAGGTCATATTTATGCAGAAATATAGAAAATTCTAAAGGGTTAACAAACTTTCAAGCACCACTGTATAAAGTGTCGAAAGCAAACATGGTCGTTGTCAGTAGGTTCCCACTTGTCACGCTTAATTGCTGCGATCCAAAGCTTTTGGCGAGCTTCAGGTTTCTTTGGTATGCAGTAAAAGCTCTTGGGATCATTCTTATCAAATCTGTATGTGCAGCCGATAACACAACACTACCATAATTAATTAATGACCTGATAACTCCGATCGCCCATTTATAAATAGCCTCTTGCCAACCAAAACATCATGTGACCATTTGGTGACGTCACGCCGAACTCTCCGATATGTTATTATTGAATTGTTGGAAATTAGCCCTGTATGTTTCTCTCCAGCAAAAAAAAGGATATTTTAGAAAGTGGTTCAATAAATAAACCTCCTATACGTGTGCTCGGTTCGCAAGTAAACACAGAGCTGCTCCTGGTCTGTTTGGCTTAAATGATGTCACGACGACAGCCCCCTGGCAGTGAAAGTGCGCATAAGTGAGATGTAAACAATCCTTCAGAAATTGGGCAAAACAGTATATTTTAAGTATTTTATTCAATATTAGGGTGCAATTAGACACCAGGAAGATTTAATTCACTTTTTGGGTCGCTCTTCTAGACAATAAAGTTGATATTCTACATTTCTACATGGGGTGGCATGGTGGTGTAGTGGTTAGCACGGTCGCCTCACAGCAAGAAGGTTCTGCGTTTGAACCCAGCAGCCAGCAAGGGCCTTTCTGTGTGGAGTTGGCATGTTGTCTTTGTGGGTTTCCTCTGGGTGCTCCAGTTTCCCCCACAGTCTAAAGACATGTGGTTAGGTTAATATGGGACGGCCTTGGGCTGAGGTGCCCTTGATCGAGGCGCCTAACTCCCAACTGCTCCCCGGGGGCTGTTAGCATGGCTGCCCACTGCTCTGGGTATGTGTGTCTGCTCATTGCTCATGTGTGTGCATGTGTGTTCGCTGCTTCAGATGGGTTAAATGCAGAGAGGAAATTTCACAAGTGTGTGATGAATAAGGTTGTGCTTTCTTTTTTTTCTTTTCACCTCCGACTGTTGCCTATGACCTTTAATGGAGATAATAAATAGAAAATTATGAAATCTACTGTTTTGTTTTGTGACTGCTGCTCTCTTTCACTCTCCTCTGAAGCATTAACAGTGAAAATATCAGCCATGTGAACATCAGACAACCAATGTATGGAAAGGTTAAATTAAAATGCACTGTTATGTTTAACTGTTTACTGCAGAATCACTTAAAAATCCACCATCCAGGTGAGTTTTAGTGATTGGCACAGTTCCTGACTGCACAGCTCGTAATATTACTCTGCCTCCTATTCTGCTTGAAGTGGAAATAGGAAATTATGATCAGGGAAAAATCAATATCAAATAAGCCTAACACCAGTAGATAGAAAGGTTTCTGATGTGTACTGCTGTTCATTATGTTTTCCTCTGCTGCAGGTGTGTGTGTTGTTTTGGCCGACACGGTGATGGAGCTCAAAGCTGGGAGCTCCCTGGATCTTCCATTAAAATATCCAGTAGAATCAGGGTTATTAGTTCAGTGGGCCTTCAATAAGAGCGCTTTTGCTGAATACAGTACAGACCAAAATTACACATTTCTGGAATCACAGTTCACTGGATGGTTAAAGGGAGATGATGATAAAGTTGGAGTAACTGTACAAGATCTTCAACCTCAAGACTCTGGAACCTTTGTAGTGGCTGCAGATAGCATTAAAACACAGCTTCCAGCACAGATATTTAAAGTTTATATTTAGAGTGAGTATGATTAATTTTATAAATGTAATGAGAATCATTTTAAACTTCTCATCTCATCTCATTATCTCTAGCCGCTTTATCCTGTTCTACAGGGTCGCAGGCAAGCTGGAGCCTATCCCAGCTGACTACGGGCGAAAGGCAGGGTACACCCCGGACAAGTCGCCAGGTCATCACAGGGCTGACACATAGACACAGACAACCATTCACACTCACATTCACACCTACAGTCAATTTAGAGTCACCAGTGAACCTAACCTGCATGTCTTTGGACTGTGGGGGAAACCGGAGTACCCGGAGGAAACCGACGCGGACACAGGGAGAACATGCAAACTCCACACAGAAAGGCCCTCGCCGGCCACGGGGCTCGAACCCGGACCTTCTTGCTGTGAGGCGACAGCGCTAACCAGTACACCACCGTGCCACCCCATTTTAAACTTATAAAGATTAATTACATAAACATATTAATTGTTAATTGTTTCAACTTGTCCATATATTTTAAATAAGTGGTTTTAGTTTGAGCATCGCAAACTTACAGCTTTGTGAATGTGTTGTGACAGTAAAACATTGCAGTTGCAGTTTCATGGGTTCCTTATTTGTGTGTGTGTGTGTGCTGGGTGCAATTTGCTGGTGGGGATCATCCCCCCCCCCCCCCTGGTTTTTATCTCTGCTGAAAAAAAATCCTCGGGGACAACCCCGTCAATAAAACAAACAAACCAAAAAAAAAAAGTTGACATGACAGGCATGTTGTGACACAGTTTTCTATGGTCTACATTGCACTCACTTTCAAAATGACCCGAAGTGGCAGCTTTGATGTTCACGAACGTCCCCAGCAAATAGATACATTGTAGATAATAACAATATCTTTGCGTTCTATGCAGGGATGCAAACAGCGCGCCTTTTGGCGGATGCCGCCTTTTTCACGGCCGATTTTTTTTTTTAGGGGGGGCGTTGGAGTGTCTGATTATAATTTCAAAGTAAATTCTGTATTAAAATTACTAAATAAGCAAATCCGTTACAGTCCATGAAACAGGAAGTATAAGGATGAGAAAAAAACAGTTTAAATCGGAAAGCTGGGCACAATGTGAACTGCGCCATCAGAGCAAACTGTTAATTTAGTATTCATGTATTTTAGTGATTTTCGAGTCACTGTCCATTTAATCCGGAGGGAGAGAAACATCACAGCAACGCGACAAGCAATGCGAACTTTGTTGTGTTAGTGTTCGTGTATTTAGTCAGAGAGATAGGAAGATGAATTTACTATCTCTGGTTTAGTGTTCGCTTTCATTTAGTGTTATTCATTTGATATCATCGGATGTTATTGAGCTGTTAACACAGGTACAATTACATTTTTCCTTCTGGGGAATGAACACCATCGTCTTCAACAAAACTTTAACCACACAAGTTTTCCAAAAACGTCTGCTTACTGAATCTTGTGTGTGTGTGTGTGTGTGTGTGTGTGTGTGTGTGTGTGTGTGTGTGTGTGTGTGTGTGTGTTCAATTGTGCATGTAGGAGCTCCATTGTCAGTGCTCAAACTGATCAGTAGTCTTGTGGCGGCCTCTCCCTATCTGCTGGCGACGATCATTCTGGGTGTAAAATGTTACAGAGCACACGGTAAATAAAATAATAATACGAATAAACAGTCTGCAAATAAATTATCAACAATAAAAACATGAGCTGAATCTTCATTGTTTCATTCATTCATTCCAGGTCATCATAACAGCCAGGATGCTGTAACTGTAATTGAGGAATAAGCGCTTGGCTCTTTGTGGTTCAGCATATTTTCCTGTTCTTATGTTTGCACATTTCTGGATTGAGTGCTCTTATGATTGCTGGGGAAACTCAGTTTTCACTCTTTCTTCAAGCTCTCTGGTTCGTCTTCCAGTCCCTTGTATTTCAAAAGATCCTAGTCTTTCTTCCTTGGCCATTTGATTGCCACACTTATCACATCTATCACAATATTCTGCTCCATTTATATTTTCAGTGTCTGTTTGTTTTACTGTACTGGTTATCTGCCTGTATCTGGAGATCACACAGGATTTTTGTTGACTTCTGCTGCTCTGTGAGATTCCACTTGTGAGGAAATACGACTGTCCAAACCATATTCATGTTCATCTGTCCCTGTACACAAGCCTAGCCATGTTTACTGCAGCTAATATCATAAAGTGCTGTAAAAGACGACATGTTTGTGTCATCTGATCAAGGATCTGTGAACAGAGGAGGATTTGAACATTAGAGTCTCTTTACATTTAAATAAACTGCTCCATTTGCCCTTTATCTGTTTTTGCACTTTTGTGAATGATGTCTGGATAGTTTCTGACTGTATTTTTATCTACTGGACTCTTGTATTTATTAATAAACCTCCTGGACATGGATCCTCACACATTTCCTGAGTCTTACAACTTATTATACATTTAGCAGATACCAGTTTACATCAAGTTTTTGTTTATAATTATTGAAGAAAAGCAGTATTGGCTTTTCTGGGAAAGAAAAAAAACACAACATATAATGAAACAGTTAGACTTCTATTGAAATGAGTGTATATGTTCTGGAATCTCTATATTGCACTTAGAATGAATTGGAGTGTCAGCTGTAATTCAAATCACAGTTTACTGTATATTAATGTGTTTGTTATTATACATTATTGTTTTGTCTTTAATAATCACTTGTACAGGAATCTTAAAGCCACACACCCCATACAAACTAATTAAAAAAGTGTTTCATTGTTGATGTGGCAAAATTTTCCAAGGAGATTTTCTAAGGAGTTTATGTTGCATTTTTGAATGCTTTGTTTTGAATGTGTTTTTTCTCCAGTGTCAGTATGGATATATACAGTGTATTGTCTGATCCTGAAAAGCTACACTACACATCGCAGAACCTGGTACAAACAGTCTCCTTTTCAAAAAAAAGCCCAGTTGTGTTTCCATGTTGTGCAGAGACTATAATAAGAGCAAACCTCCAACAATCTTCTCTAGGGATCCTATATTGAGTGTCCTGTATCACCACACTCTGGTATTGCAGGAGCAACATCTTGTAACACAAGATCCAATAACAGATGTGAAAACAGCTGAGAATATGGAGTTATATGCTGCTTGTTATGTCAGTTTGCACTGCAAATCACACCAAGCCATTTTATATACTGCTTATCTGTCAGGGTGACGTTAAGTGAGAGGCAGGGTAAACTCTGGTCAGGTCTTTAATCTGTCATGGAGCAATAGAAATGAACAACCATTCACACCTAAAGGCAATTTCCAGTAAGCAGTTGACCTAATCAGTGGGAGGAAATTCATGCAGGCATGAAGAGAACATGCAAACTCCATAGAGAAAGGCCCTTTCTGCTGCAAAGTTCAAACCCAGACATTTCTTCCTGTGAGGGGACAGTGCTAGCCAACATGGCCTGGAGGGTAGAGAAGCACCCTTGGGCTCAAATGGTCACCAGTTTGATTCCTGGGGCTGGCAGGAAAAATGTGAGGGAAGTTTGGTAAATGAACAGCACTTTCCTCTCCCTCTGTATCATGGCTGAAGTGCCCTTGAGCAAGGCATCTGATCCCTGGGCACTGTAGCATAGCTGCCCACTGCACTGCTCATTGCTCACTTGTGTGTTCACTGCTTCAGATGGGTTAAATGCAGAGAAGGAATTTCACTGTGCTTTAGTACAACCCCGATTCCAAAAAAGTTGGGACAAAGTACAAATTGTAAATAAAAAAGGAATGCAGTGATGTGGAAGTTTCAAAATTCCATATTTTATTCAGAATAGAACATAGATGACATATCAAATGTGTAAACTGAGAAAATGTATCATTAAAGAAAGAAAATTAGGTGATTTTAAATTTAATGACAACAACACAACTCAAAAAAGTTGGGACAAAGCCATGTTTACCACTGTGAGACATCCCCTTTTCTCTTTACAACAGTCTGTAAACGTCTGTGGATTGAGGAGACAAGTTGCTCATGTTTAAGGATAGGAACGTTAACCCATTCTTGTCTCATGTAGGATTCTAGTTGCTCAACTGTCTTAGGTCTTTTTTGTCGTATCTTCCGTTTTATGATGCGCCAAATGTTTTCTATGGGTGAAAGATCTGGACTGCAGGCTGGCCAGTTCAGTACCCGGACCCTTCTTCTTGATGCTGTAATTCTTCATGATGCTGTAATTGATGCAGTATGTGGTTTGACATTGTCATGTTGGAAAATGCAAGGTCTTCCCTGAAAGAGACGTCGTCTGGATGGGAGCATATGTTGCTCTAGAACCTGGATATACCTTTCAGCATTGATGGTGTCTTTCCAGATGTGTAAGCTGCCCATGCCACACGCATAAATGCAACCCCATACCATCAGAGATGCAGGCTTCTGAACAGAGCGCTGATAACAACTTGGGTCGTCCTTCTCCTCTTTAGTCCAAATGACACAATGTCCCTGATTTCCATAAAGAACTTCAAATTTTGATTTGTCTCACCACAGAACAATTTTCCACTTTGCCACAGTCCATTTTAAATGAGCCTTGGCCCAGAGAAGACGTCTGCGCTTCTGGATCATGTTTAGATACGGCTTCTTCTTTGAACTATAGAGATTTAGCTGGCAATGGAGGATGGCACGGTGAATTGTGTTCACAGATAATGTTCTCTGGAAATATTCCTGAGCCCATTTTGTGATTTCCAATACAGAAGAATGCCTGTATGTGATGCAGTGCCGTTTAAGGGCCCGAAGATCACGGGCACCCAGTATGGTTTTCCGGCCTTGACCCTTACGCACAGAGATTCTTCCAGATTCTCTGAATCTTTTGATGATATTATGCACTATAGATGATGATATGTTCAAACTCTTTGCAATTTTACACTGTTAAACTCCTTTCTGATATTGCTGCACTTTTTGTCGGCGCAGAATTAGGGGGATTGGTGAGCCTCTTCCCATCTTTACTTCTGAGAGCCGCTGCCACTCCAAGATGCTCTTTTTATACCCAGTCATGTTAATGACCTATTGCCAATTGACCTAATGAGTTGCAATTCGGTCCTCTAGCTGTTCCTTTTTTGTACCTTTAACTTTTCCAGCCTCTTATTGCCCCTGTCCCAACTTTTTTGAGATGTGTTGCTGTCATGAAATTTCAAATGAGCCAATATTTGGCATGAAATTTCAAAATGTCTCACGTTCAGCATTTGATATGTTGTCTATGTTCTACTGTGAATACAATATCAGTTTTTGAGATTTGTAAATTATTGCATTCCATTTTTTTTGGGGTAGCTACCCAAAGCATGCATTTGGTACAACAGCATTAAGATCATTCAATCCTGCCTGGTACCACACACGACCATTGCTAGAGTATTCTGTTGTGCGAGACGCCTGTTTCTGTTTCCCCTGTTGGAAGTATGGCAGCACTGTTCATGAAAGGGATGTTGTTTATACCTTAACTGGTTTTAACAACTGGAAAGCAGCACTTGATCGAGACAAGGGGCTACAGAGACATATGTCCAGCCACAACCATGTGCATGCTTCAACCATCTGGAATCAGCACAAAAGCAGAGAAGCTACAGGGGGAACTGTTGACTCCCTGTTGGTTGTTAAAACACAGCTTGAAAAAAAACATTACTATGTCAATAGTGTGGGCAGTGCTGTTAAGTTTCTCTGTGTGAATGAGTTGGGGCTCCGTGGGACTGCAGAAACTTTGAGGCATGATGCAGCTGGTAATGACGACATTGCTTCAGGTCTCTTTCTAAAACTGATGGAGTATACCTTAGAGAAGGATGAGAAGCTAGAAAGCATTGCTAAGGGTATCCCAAAGAATGCAAAATACACATCTACGGATATCCAAAATGAAATTATTGAAACACCGACAGACATGGTGCTTGGAGAGGTAAGGAAAAAATTATGTGATGGGACCAGGGACAGGTGCAATGTGGAAAATTTGTCTGTGATGATTTGCTTTGTCAGCAATTCCATGCCAGAGGAGCATCTTATTGGGTTGCTTGACTTGAATCAACTTGATGCAGAGTACATCACCTCTGAGATATTGACACACCTTTCTGATGCTGGCTACAGTGCTGACAACATACTTAGCCAGTGTGATGATGGGGTTTCTGTGATGAGTGGGGTAAGAGGTGGTGTACAAGCTCTGCTCCAAAAGAAGCTTGCTAGATATGTCCCATATATCCACTGCTACAACCACCAACTGCACCCAGTAGTTGTGCATGCCATGCAGAGTGAACCATGTGCAAAAAGATTTTTTGACCTCTCTAGTTCACTCTACAAGTTTTTTCAGCACCACCATGTGTCTGAGAAATATGATGCACCTAATCTTAAAAGACTGCTTGAAATCCGATGGACAAGCCACTATGAGGTGACAAGGTGCATTGTTGAAAATCAAGACCATATTCTCAGTATTCTATCTGAGATGACAGAGGATGCTGATGCTGCAGTTGACCTGTGCACCGAGACATCAGGCCTGCTATGTCAAATTAAGAGGCATCACTTCTTTGAGACTGGAAAGTTTCAAATGCGGGTGCTTGGTGTCTTGAAACCAGCAAATGCAATTCTACAGTGCTTCTGAGGTTGTTGGTGCATCACTGGAGTCCCTAAAAAACATCCGTGAAGATGAGTATTGGGCAGAGTTATCTCAGACGGCTGCTGGAGATGATTCACATCCTCCAAAGAGAAGGAGAACAATGAGCAAACACCTTGGTCAAAGTGTTGTGCTCTCAACTGTGGGCCATACAGACTCTGATGATCCTACCCTTAATTCTCATCAGTCTCTGAAAAGATCTCTGCTCAACATCCTTGACAGGGCCATTTCAGAAATAGAAACTAGATTTTCACAGAGGAATGCTGACCTGATGAAAGCCATATCTAGTCTTGCACCCAGGTCTAGTGCATTTCTAGATTCAACCCAGTTGCACCCTCTGGCTGTGCTGGCTGGCACGGTGGCAGACAACGCAAGTCTGAAAAATGAAATCCTTGTGGCAAAACAGATGTTGCTCAAGAAATGTCCAAATGAAACAGACCTGTCCACTGTGTGTAAACACCTGCAGGAGTACAAGGAAGCCTTTCCTGAGTTGCATGAATTGTATGTAACAGCCTTGGTAATTGGTGTGTCTTCAGCAGCGTGTGAGAGTTCCTTCTCCACATTGTCACGGGTCCTAACCCCTTATCTTCGCACCATGTTACACAAGAGAAAGAGGAATTTGGTGATCTTGGCCCATGAGAAGTCCATAACAAATAACTTGGACATGGATGAATTTGTGAGAGTTTTTGCAAAGGGAAACAGGAGACTGTTGTTGTAGAGTGGAGTGGAGAGAAAAGACAGTGGAGAGGAGAGGAGTGAGAGAAATAAGAGAGGAGTGGAGAGAAAGGAGATTTTTGAGCTGTTAAGTTGCTAACAAAAAAAAAACAAGCCAGAAAAAAAGAAAGAAAACAGTTATAAAATGTTCTGCTCTCTATCTGTTGTGCTTTATAAATTAGTTTGAGAAGTGATTTTTTTATTATTTATAAGACTACGGTATCTTTCAGTTTTGTAAATACTGACTATAGTGTGTGAAGTCTTATTCTAGGTTCAAATTTATTTGAGAATTAGGCCATCCAGTTAAGATAAATGTTATGTTGGTTGTTAAAATCTGGATGAAGGATATTTTATTTTATATTTTTATTTTTCAGTCCCCGCCCGAGGGATTGCCACCTTATTGTGGTCAGGGGGTTTGCGTGCCTCAGTGACCTTAAGAGCTATACCAGCAGGAGCTTAGTCTTCAGGTGGGACACCCAAGTTGGACAGGTCTGAAGGTAGAGGCCTGACAAAGTGCAATCCACTTCTCCAGGTTGGGGTTGGACACATAGCTAACAACCTAATACCATGAAGAAAACACTGTTACTATAAGCACAGGGGGAAAAAAAAAAAAAAAGTGCTGGAGCCTGATGTGTATTCATGATGCCCCCTTCGCATTTCTGACTGCCCCCTCATATATGCCTGCCTAGAACCGGCCCTGTACTAGACTCTTGTAGAATTGCAGGAAATGTGGTTCTATTAAGTACTAGCCTGAAAGATCATGGTTTACAATAGAAGATACTGCCCAGAGCATTGTGTGTAAATGGGATGTGTAATACAGATGAATATGATGACTCATAATGGGCAGAATACTTTTGCAAGGCCCAGAATAAACACATTTTCTTGGGTTTGTGCACATTGATCTGTTTTATTAGCTGTACATATATTAGCAGAACCACAGTGATGCAGTTCATGAGAAGCGAGAGGCTCTAAATCACTTCCGGAAAGTACACTAAACATGATATCTTTGTGTGCAGCACTGTGTGGTACCTTTTTGCCTTTAGAACAGCACACCGCAAACATTTAAAGATTCAGTGACCTCAGACACACAGTGAGTGTGGAAGTGTTTTTGCTGTCTTCAGTTAGTGTTGAGTTCATGGTCTCAGAAGAGCTGCAGCAGGAAAAAAGCAATTGTAGGTTAACACAGAAATGCAGAATTTTAATGGATATTGTGTTTCCTTCTCTGGAGTGCTGCTGCTTGGTGTTCTCCAGGGTATGTATTGAGATAAATATGGGACCATTTTAATGAACATCACAAATTAAGCTCTTTTAATCAATCATTCACAATCAATGAGTTATCTTCTTTGTAGCTTTCTAAGTCGAGAGGCAATCTGGAAAATGTTCTGAAATGCACAAGATGCAGAGCTTGAATTAGTGTTGTTTTTTTTTTCCATTACAAGTGCATATCAAATTATGCACTTGTAATGTCACTACAATAACAGGACGCCACTGCAGTTCAACTTATTTCTCATGTGACTGTCTCTTATCATTCTCTATCTGCAGAAAAATATATGGTTAACTTCAGTAAACCTGACCTGAGACAATAGATAAAGAGCAGTAGAAAGTAACACCAGTGACCTCAGATAAACAAATAATAATATAAACAAGCTAGGAAATTGCCAATTGTGACACTTGAGTGGGGCAGATATAAAACAAATGAATAGACTTATTGGTCAGCAAATCTCACAACACCTAACAACATCAGCAAATTAAGAGAACAGCCACCAGTGTTTAAAGGCACAGAATTGGAAATCAATTCAGAAATGCCGCTGGCGTCTGAGGTTGAATTTTCAAACCATGATATACTGTACATATCTAACATCAGTCAAATATATTTATGAGGGATGGCACTGAACTCATAGCTCTTTCAGTTTTCAGCCCAAAAGCAGAAAAAAGGGGTGAAGATTTTGGTCCATAAAGATTAAATCGGCCTTGTGCACTCCAGTGTCACATTTAACACTTTACAGATAATGTTAAAGCTCATAGGCAACAGTTTTATTTTTATGCACATTTGAAACTTCATATGTTAAAAAAAACCTCTGTAATTTTCTTCTGGTCCCAAGAAATATTGTTAATAAATAATAATTAAAATAAGTTAGCACGGATCGTGGTGAATTTCTGTTCAGCTATTTTCGTGACCACTCGGCGCGTGACGTCATTTAAGTCAAACAAACCACTTGAGTTGAGTCCACTTCCGTTTACTTACATTGCCGTTTGGCTTGAGTGCAGACGTGCATTCAGGAATTTCCAAAGAAAAAACATGCCTTATTGTTGTGCAGTGAATTGTAACAACGGGACCGGTTCAGGAAGAAGTTTTTACCTTTTTCCAAGAGAGGAGAAGAGGCGGAGAGAGTGGATTATGTGTGTGAAGTGAGAGGATTGGCAGCTGGGTAAATACGCCGCTCTGTGCTCCGATCACTTCGAGGAGGATTCATTTTTGAAGAATCCCCATCTGTTGGAGAGTTTAGGTGTCAGTGTTGGACAGAGAAGGCTCAAACCTGATGCTGTTCCAACAAAATTTGAGCGCAAAAGCAAGCAGTCAAAGAAGAAATGGACCAGCAATGCTCAAGCAAAAAGGAGAAGATTGGACGTCAACATTTTTACCTTTGCTTGCAATTTTTCAAGTAAAGAATCCTGAGGGATCCTGTACAATCATTGTGTAAATGAGACAAAAGGGATAGTTTGTCATGGCTACCTGCTAGCATGCTAACATGCTATTGACTAATATGATAAATGTCTGTGTGTGTGCATGTATGTCCGAACTAGGGTTGCCAACTCCCTGACCCCCAAAAGAGGGACACTTTCAACCCAAATGCAGGCCTTTTTTTCCCAGGCCTATCCGCACTAGGTTGACCAGACGTCCCGGTTTTACCGGGACAGTCCCGATTTGGGGTTGTGTGTCCCCAGTCCCAACAAAAGTCTGTCGGGACACGGATATGTCCTGGTTTTCGCCACTCGCGACGTTTGCGACTGAGCAGCGTGGGAATCATTAGCGGAGAAATGTCTGCATTTGCTATTTTGATGAATTGACAGGAATCGCAAACTTTCCTGGTTACTGCCCCCTGGCCCTGTGGCATGGGTGTTTATTTAGCCACATTATTCCAGACAACAGAACGTGTTGCCATGCAACAATAAAATAAACATTAACTGGCGTGAATGTTCTTTGTCTAGCAGCTAGCAGCAGTAATGCCGCAGCAATTATGCCGAAAAGAAAATGTACCTTTTCCAAAGATTTACAGGGCACCTACCCCTTCCTCCGAGAGGCGCAGAACAATGTGCACGAAGCCTACTGCACACACTGTAAGTGTTTTTTTCCTGTACTGAGTTGGGTAGCCTATGCTGGAAATGCTGTGCGCTCCTGTGGGGGCTTTCCTCGGGCTGTCGCCCCTCTCCTCCTTTATTGTGGTTTTGTTTGAGTGTATATTTACGGAAGCCACGAGAGGCCCTTCATATAATCTTTTTTTATTCACCTTGTTATCCCGAGATAACGACATATTTAATTCAGGATCTCGAGAAAACAACACAACTAATTCGAGATCTCGAGAAAACAAAACCATTATTTCATGATCTCAGCTGGATCACTGTATCTCCGTCGGTAGAGACGAAGCCGGGCCAGTCTTCTGCGGAGGTGCCGCGGACTAATTTTGAAATGATCCCTTTTTAAAAGACTTAATGCAATCTCTCCCTGTGTCAACCCCTGATCAAAATATTGCCTTATTAGGTGATCGATTATTCCAGACATTCTAATGACCAAAGTTGTGTCTATACAGAATGAGAAATAGCCCCAAAGTCAGCATATCACAAGTCTCTTGGCGCACCTGAATGAACCATTTCTCAGCTGTTTACTCGAGATCATGAAATAACGCTTTTGTTTTCTCGAGATCACGGAATAATGGTTTTGTTTTCTCGAGATCTCAGAATAATTGTTTTGTTTTCTCGAGATCTCGAATTAGTTGTGTTGTTTTCTTGAGATCCTGAATTAATTATGTCATTATCTCAGGATAACAAGGTGAATTAAAAAAAAAAGATTATATGAAGGGCCTCTCTCGGCTTCCGTAGTATATATTCTCAAATTATTTGTCTCTTTTTTGTTTCTGTTTAACATACCATTCTGACAGTTTGGCCATATTGCTGTGTTGAACAGCTTGTTGCACCTTCCATTAAAGTGTTCACTTTTGTACACATCTTCTTGCTTTATTCATTCAGTTGTGGGGAACGGTTAGTAAGGTTGATTCTGACCTAGGCTATGTTGAGGTCACATATCTACTTTTTAAGTTCATGCTATAGTGCATACAATTTTAGAGATATAGCCTACATGTGCATATGCATTCTTCTTGGTGTTCTCACAAACAGGTGAAATAAATCAGTTTAAATTTGGCCTATGGACATAGCCTGGCCTATTCTCAGCCATTACAAAATCTGTTGTCTGACCATAATTTAACTGATCTGTATACCACTATGCTACTAGATAACAAAATGCCTGTTTGTTTTATTTCATGTGAGATGTTGATAAATGTGAGCTTCAACAAAATGATAAGAGCACCTCTCTGAGTGTCACGTTTATGTAAAAAAAAAGGTGTGCGTGCACGAGCATGGTCGCGCACAAAAGTGTCCCGGTTTCAGACTAGGGAAATCTGGTCACCCTAAGCCGCACTGCCCCACAACGGAAATCATAACGTTTCCTTATCCAGACCACAATCCTACTAATTTCAGTATAATTTTGGTAAATTAATACTGCACGAGCAAAACTGTATTGTGTTTATGTAATAGTCAAAACAATCATTAGGCCTACAAGTGTCTCTCAAATTTCTCAAACTCTGAAAAGCTTTAGGCCTAAACCAACCATTGTCATAGTTATTCTCTTTGAGGGACATATCTTGAATCCAACAGCTTGGATTGTACACCATCTGACGCGGAGAAATACCTCACACATACTGGAAACATTTTCCTATTTCCCTTGTTTGAGGCATCGCTAGCAAGTGAAAAATAAATTGGCTCACCATCATCTGTAGAAAGGTCAGACACTATTTTCCCCACAGTGCTTGGTCCCAAGACATTCATGGTTATCATCTCCGCTTTGGTTCTTCCCAATTGCATCTTCTTAGCAACACTCAAGTCTTGAAATAAGGTCCCATTTAATTTCACTGTACAGTCCGCGCTGTTATAGCTATGGCCATGTTTGATGGTGTGATACACATAGGCTACCTCGCTTGCAGAAATTTTGTCGATTTCAGAAGTAGATGCGGCGAAGAATGTACTGATGTTGCTAGCTCCTTTCGATAGCACAGGCCTTTTGTGCGAGTCTGTGTCGTCATGGCGGGATAAGTCGTGCTCGCCACCATGGCCAATAGATATCTCTCGGCGGCATAATATACAAAATGCTCTCCTAGCGTCTGTGGTGGCTTTAACCTACAACCTTTTTGCTTCCCATTCCTTGTTGTAGCTGCAAAGCCTCTTTTTCTTAGCAGGTTCATCCATTTTCACTGACTTGTTCACGAGCAGAGAACCACTGACTGAACTGAACTCAACAACCGTCTCCCACAGCAACGTTTGCATGAGTTTTGGCGCCTTATTACAGTAGCCTATCAAAGATCCCTGTTCAGAATGTGTCATCAATCATCAATCTGCTACTATTGGACAAAATATTTCATCCATATTTCATCAAAAACTGCGACTGCAATTGGAATACGGGACGGGAGCTGGTCCTCGCAGGACAAATTAAATTCACCTAAAATTCGGGACGTCCCAGGGAAATCGGGACGGTTGGCAACCCTAGTCCAAACGCAAGTGTTCCTAATGAAGTGGCCACTAAGCTGAAGTTAATTTGTCACCGCTAAAATGATACCTGCGGGCATGCTAACATGCTAATGGTTCACATGCCATCTCATCTCATCTCATTATCTCTAGCCGCTTTATCCTTCTACAGGGTCGCAGGCAAGCTGGAGCCTATCCCAGCTGACTACGGGCGAAAGGCGGGGTACACCCTGGACAAGTCGCCAGGTCATCACAGGGCCGACACATAGACACAGACAACCATTCACACTCACATTCACACCTACGGTCAATTTAGAGTCACCAGTCAACCTAACCTGCATGTCTTTGGACTGTGGGGGAAACCGGAGCACCCGGAGGAAACCCACGCGGACACGGGGAGAACATGCAAACTCCACACAGAAAGGCCCTCGCCGGCCCCGGGGCTCGAACCCAGGACCTTCTTGCTGTGAGGCGACAGCGCTAACCACTACACCACCGTGCCGCCCTCACATGCCATTTGCATGCTAAATGTATGTGCGTGTTTATACAGACACGTGTTCCTAATAATGTGGCCATTAAGTTGAAGTTGATTATTCACAGCTAACATGCTAACTGCTAGCCTGCTAACATGCTCAATGTATGTCTGTGCATGGTTTTACATGTGTTCCTAATAAAGTGGCCACCTGCTAGCATGCTATTGACTAACATGATTAATGTTTGTTTAGAGTAGGCTATAAATAGTATAATGCTTGTATTAATATTAGCAATAAATTATATTAGCAATATAAATGAATCCACGTTCTATTATAGGGATTGTGTGTGCCCCTGTGCGCATCAGTGGGTAACCCCATTAAATGTCCTGGTATGGGAGAGTTCGCCAAACTAGAGTGTGACGTAATATTGCGCATGCGCATACAATTGGTTGGCAAGAACTGTTCACAATGGCCGACAAAGTTGCATCATCGCCTAGTTTTCATAGCGGTTTATCGCAGTATGCAAGTTCATTGCCAACTGATGCTAAGCAAAGATATGCAGCAAAGCTTCTGTACAACAGTGGCACCAAAGTTTTGCCTGATCCTTACGCAGTTACGGACAAATGGGACCCAAATCCAGGCACCTGGCCTGACCTGACCTTCAGCGATATCCACCTGTATGTGATTGACACGCCTTCAATATACACAAAAGAACCAATGAAAGCCTACAGGTCTCTTGATGCATACAAGTGTTAATTATTCAGTTGTTTTATTGAAATACTCATTTATATTTGCTTTTTGCACCTAATAATAAAAAGACAAAGATAAAATAGGCACAATATAATCTTTGAAACCAGTGGAGGCTGGTAGTCTTTCAAACAGGGGAGGCTGGTCGGTTACGATATTTCCAGATTTTAAAAGAAAAAAGAAAAAACACATCAATTTTGCCCATACTCTTGCCTCTGATCTGGCTGATTGTTGGCAGGGTCACAAACTGTGAAATAACAGGTTCTTTTGGCCAGGGGCGCAGATACGTTTTTTTGAACTGGGGGGGGACAAAGCTGCCAGCAAACCAACCCCAACCCCACCCCCAACATGTGTTGTGCGAGGAATATACTCTGATGCCCTCAGGGTGGCGACATTACTCAGCTAAGACAAAAAAAACATCACTCCTTCATCCCTGCAACCGTTAGCTTAGGCCTACTAATAAATAAAGAGTAGGAATAGAGCACACCTGTGATGTCTGGTGCTCTCATGTGCTATTTACCACTGACACGACAGGATGTCATGTGGGTTGAATGTGTGTGCGCGTGTGTGTTCTGGATGACTGCTGACTGTTTTGTCTACCCTTTGTATTTATCTATAGCATCTCGGTCTGTGTATCCTATGTACTGAGACTTGGACTGTCAAACTTAATTACCCATCATTGAAAGAAATAAAGCTTATTGATTCTGATACTGATTCCAATCACTCCCCAAGCATGCCATATGCAAAAACTGTTTTATTTAAACATTAACTGACTTTCAGCACACTGATTCTTTAAGAAAACAGAAAGAGCAGGGTGTAAAAAAAACAAAAAAACACAAAATGTAATTAAAAGTCACTTCTTACTTGATGTGCCTTACAAACACATAAACAACATAGCCTATATATATATATATATATATATATATATATATACACATGAATAAAATTGTAAATAAGTAGTCTACATGAGTTTTCAATAAATGGCCTCAAATGCAGAAACAGATTATGCAAAGGATCCAAAAACCTCTCTCCTCCGATCCTTGCCCTGAATATATTGTTGGGCGATGTGTCTCCTATTCAGATTGTCCAGCCTCTCTTGGTGGATGTGGCACACTGCCACTCCTTTCAGCCTTTTTTGGGTCATGGTGGACCGCAACCATGTTTTAAGCCTTCACAAGCCACTGAAACTTCGTTCTGCCTCTGCAGATGATGCAGGCACTACCATTAACAATCCGAGAAGTGTTTCAACTTGCTCAAAAAGGGCACGAACTTCAACAGGCATTGCTTTTAAGGTCTGTGCAGCATCTGCAGTGGTTTTGAAACTGTACTATGTACTATGCTCTTGGCTTGTGCTGGTTTTCCACTTCTATAGTATTTAGAGCAATGAAAACACAGAACACCATCAATAGCAGGACTGACATGCAGCCAGGGATACTTTTCATACCATACTTTTTGGAATGACAGTGTACGGTGCTTCATCACCTGCTTTTGAACAGATTTGGGGTCAGGTTGATTTGGTTTTGTATATGACACGTCAACCTCCTCTCCCTTTCCTCCAGCTGTCTCTGCCCTTGCTTTCTCGTATCCTGTCCATCCTTCTTCCGACCCTTCTTCTCTCGCTCCTTCTTCTGCCCCCCCCTTCTTCTCTCTCTCTTCCTTCTGCCTCTTGCAGTTGCAGGCCTAGTGCACTATTACTACCCTCCTGTGGATCACTTATTTCACCTCCCTCACTGCCATCACCAGGAACTACCTGCAGGCCAGGACAATGATAACATTTTAACATAGCCTATGGAAATCCAAAGTTTACACATTATCATCACGCACAGAAATTGCAAAACTGCGGGGGCGTCGTGGCTCGGGTGGTTGGGGCGCCGTGCCGTGAATGCGGGCGACCCGGGTTCGGTTCCGGCCCGGGGTCGTTTCCCGGTCCCTTCCCGTCTCTCTCTCCCGCTCGTTTCCTGTCTCTGCACTGTCCTGTCCAATGGAGGTGCAAAAAAAGCCCAAAAAAATATCTTTAAAAAAAAAAAAAAAAAGAAATTGCAAAACTGCAAAACTAGTTTTAAAACCGCTAAGTTCCAACTGTTAAACATAGCGAGAGGCTGGGCTACGTGTGTGTGTGTAAAGTGTAAACCAGTGCATCCTGACTTTCTAACTATGCCTGTGTGTTGCGTGAGCGGCAGTCAGTCAACAACTCTTTGCAAAGTTTCCTTATGAAACAATATGCTCGCTGAAATTATGGCAGGGAACGCCAGATTAAACATTAAAACTGCCTTCTGAGCACTGTATCTACAGGCTACCACTGAAAGAAGGAGGCTCCAGAAAGGCATCTCTACTCTGTACGATTTTACTTTCACTACGACATTACTTTGAACAGACTATCAAAAAATTGCAAGGTGATATGATAAAGTAAGGCACAGTTTACCTACAGTCGTTGTTTTTTGAAAAAACGATGCAATCGTTTTCTGCCTTTTCGGTTTGGCACCCTTCATCATGCCGTGTTGGGGTCCTGAACTAGGAGCTGTCCCCGATATGCCTGTCAAACTTGTTGTTGGTAACCATAGCAACCAAGCTCGAGCTCGCAACCTGTGCAGTCTGCGCAGCTCAACCAACCGAATATCAGTCTTTGTTTTGTTTTATGTGAGTTGTTGCAACTATGTATGTACTGCTGTGCACCTCAATAAAGCGAATGGTAATTAGTCTTTTGATTTTTCCGTGAGGTTTGCCTTATGCAAAGAAAGACAGCATAGACGTTTTTTCCTCCCTATAAGTGGGGGGGACCGAACGAGGTGAATTTAAATCTGGGTGGGACAAATCCCACCCGTCCCACCCTCTATCTGCGCCCGTGCTTTTGGCCCATTAGTCTACTGTCCAATATACATGATGGTGGTGTTGGGGGGGAGGGGTATATTTTAACATTTTATATTTTAAAATTGTGGCATGTTGTTTAAAAATTGATCATTATTGAAAGCAGCTCTTTGTCAGGAACCTCAGCAGTAACAGCAGAGTGTTCTGGAATAGGCACAAGCACTGACCTTGGGGAGCCAAACATAGAGCTGGGTGCCACACATTTCATTCAATGACACTTTCCCTATATTTTACTTATTTTGACTGAGAAATGTTTTATTGACAATTTTGATAACCCTTCACTTTTAATCCAGGTCTGTAGTGTGAAATGTTCTCGGCTGTGTTTTTGTTTAAAAATGTTTTCCAAATTGTAGCTGTGTTTAATTCATATCCAAAAATATATATATTCCAATATAATATACTCAGCATAAACATTTTAAATAGATTCTATATTTTTGGTCCATCCATGACATATTACTAAAGTAGCCTATTTACTGTTGTTGATGTGGGTCACTTGCTGTTAGCCAATTCACTTTCTCGTACCAGGAGAGCTGAAAGGAACGAGTATTATTCCCTACCTTTTTCACCAAGTCAGTTTGAGGCGTTGGTCTCTTTAATTTTAATTTTTTCCTCGAAAGGAAGACTGGCAAATGGCTTCGCCAAAATTAAATCAGCAATGCTTGGCATCCGTGCTCAGCTTTCTTGCTAGCTGACTAGCCCCCTCAAGTTCAAGTTCAGTCACTCAAATAAACGAAATTTCTGGAACTAAGATAGCAAACTTGACAACACTATATTTACACTTTATTTACAATGAAAATATATACAAACTTAAAAAGCTGGTAGAAACCGTATGTAATGAATGAAATCGAAATGTAAGCTGATCTCTTACAATACACCACAGCACTTGCGAATCCGCATGGGACTGAACTGAGATTCACCGCTGCCTGTCTATAGTTGAAACGAGCTGTCAATCAAAGAAAATATCCGGCCGCTTTCACCAATCACCAGTCTCCTCGCGGAAAGCTTTGCCATGTCCCTCCCATGTGAGGCTGGGAGTCCGTAGGCGGGCGTTTTCGCAGTATTTGTCCAATAATCATCTTGCATTTTGAGATTGAAAAGCGCATAGCTCCCAAATGCCATTGAAGTCCACTGAGGCTGGGAGTCCGTGTGACTCCGTGGGCGGGCTTTTTCGCAGTATTGGTCCAATAACCGTCTTGCATTTTGAGATTGAAAAGTGCATAGCTCCCAAATGCCAGTGAAGTCCACTGAGGCTGGGCTGCATTGCGCTGTCACGAGGGGGAAAATCTCAGGCACACATTAAAGTTATAACAGAATGATTTCACACTGTAGTTGGCTTGAGCACATATATTTCTATGATTCTGGATCTGAAATAGCAATGTTATAAGGTCGGCTATAACATAAGCCTAGCGCAATTCATCCTACACGATGTTCGTCATTTTTAGAGGAGGCTGAGCCTCCCTCGTTGTCTTATAGCAATCGCCCGTGTTTGAAACATAAGTTAATGTTGTTGCTTCACATGCACACACCAAAGATATACAGTACAGTACTAAACTTAAGCAAGTTCTACATTTTGAATGCACAAGCAGTGTTTTAAATCCAGGCTATGCTATTTATCTTCAAATGCATATCATGAAAAGTTCGACCAATCTTCTAATGTCAAATATTTATACTGCAAAAAGTACATAAATTTGCCGCGAGTGCGTTTGCGGAAATTGTACTCATGTGTACTGCATACAAATCAGTATCATGTTTTTACCCAAGTAATCATGTTAGTCAATAGCATGCTAGCAGGTAGCCATTGCAAATCAACTTCAACTTAATGGCCACTTTATGAGGGACACTTGTGTAAAAACATGCACAGACATATACATCGAGCATGTCAGCCATTGTCATGTTAGCAGGCTAGCAGTTAGTATGTTAGCTGTGACTAATCAACTTAATGGCCACATTATTAGGAACATGTGTGTCTGTATAAACATGCACATACATTTAGCATGCAAATGGCATGTGAACCATTAGCATGTTAGCATGCCCGCAGGTATCACCAAATCAGCTGTTCGTGCATTTTTACTCATCTTTTGGTTGATATTTAAGCAATGTTGATATTTAAGCACAACAAATTATTTCTGATGAGGAAATTTTATCTAATATAATATTAAAGTGCAAAACAAAATAATAAAAAAAATCATGTGCCTAAAGTGTCGAAAGCAAACACGGTCATTGTTAGTAGGTTCCCACTTGTCACGCTTAATTGCTGCGATCCAAAGCTTTCGGCGAGCTTCAGGTTTCTCTGGTCTGCGGTAAAAGCTCTTGGGATCATTCTTATCAAATCTGTATGTGCAGCCGATAACACAACACTACCATAATTAATTAATGACCCGATAACTCCAATTGGCCATTTATAAATAGCCTCTTGCCAACCAAAACAACATGTGACCATTTGGTGACGTCAAGCCGAACTTTCCTATATGTTATTATTGAATTGTTGAAAATTAGCCCGGCGGCACAGTGGTGTAGTGGTTAGCGCTGTCGCCTCACAGCAAGAAGGTCCGGGTTCGAGCCCCGTGGCCGGCGAGGACCTTTCTGTGTGGAGTTTGCATGTCCTCCCCGTGTCCGCGTGGGTTTCCTTTGGGTGCTCCGGTTTCCCCCACAGTCCAAAGACATGCAGGTTAGGTTAACTGGTGACTCTAAATTGACCGTAGGTGTGAATGTGAGTGTGAATGGTTGTCTGTGTCTATGTGTCGGCCCTGTGATGACCTGGCGACTTGTCCAGGGTGTACCCCGCCTTTCGCCCGTAGTCAGCTGGGATAGGATCCAGCTTGCCTGCGACCCTGTAGAACAGGATAAAGCGGCTACAGATGATGAGATGAGATTAGCCCTGTATGTTTCTCTCCAGGAAAAAAAAAAGTATATTTAGAAAGTGATTAAATAAATGAACCTCCTAAATGTGTGCTCGGTTCGCAAGTAAACACAAAGCTGCTCCCGGTCTGTTTGGCTTAAATGACGTCACGACGACGGCCCCCTGGCAGTGAAAGTGCGCATAAGTGAGATGTAAACAATCCTTCAGAAATTGGGCAAAACAGTATATTTTAAGCATTTTATTCAATTTTAGGGTGCAAATTAAACACCAGGAAGATTTAATTCACTTTTTGGGTCATTCTTCTAGACAATAAAGTTGATATTCTACGGTACATTTCTACAAGGGGTGGCATGGTCGCCTCACAGTAAGAAGGTTCTGGGTTCGAACCCAGCGGCCGGCGAGGGCCTTTCTGTGTAGAGTTTGCATGTTCTCTGCGTGGGTTTCCTCCGGGTGCTCTGGTTTCCCCCACAGTTCAAAGACATGCGGTTAGGTTAATATGAGACGGCCTTGGGCTGAGGTGCCCTTGATCGAGGCACCTAACTCCCAACTGCTCCCTGGGGGCTGTTAGCATGGCTGCCCACTGCTCTGGGTATGTGTGTCTGCTCACTGCTCACGTGTGTGCATGTGTGGTCGCTGCTTCAGATGGGTTAAATGCAGAGAGGAAATTTCACAAGTGTGTGATGAATAAGGTTGTGCTTTCTTGTTTTCTTTTTACCTCCGGCTGTTGCCTATGACCTTTAATGGAGATAATAAATAGAAAATTATGAAATCTACTGTTTTGTTTTGTGACTGCTGCTCTCTTTCACTCTCCTCTGAAGCATTAACAGTGAAAATATCAGCCATGTGAACATCAGACAACTGATGTATGAAAAGGGTAAATTAAAATGCACTGTTATGTTTTAACTGTTTACTGCAGAATCACTTAAAAATCCACCATCCAGGTGAGTTTTAGTGATTGGCACAGTTCCTGACTGCACAGCTCGTAATATTACTCTGCCTCCTATTCTGCTTAAAGTGGAAATAGGAAATTATGTTCAGGGAAAAATCAATATCAAATAAGCCTAACACAAGTAGATATAAAGGTTTCTGATGTGTACTGCTGTTCATTATGTTTTCCTCTGCTGTAGGTGTGTGTGTTGTTTTGGCCGACACAGTGATGGTGCTCAAAGCTGGGAGCTCCCTGGATCTTCCATTTCAATTTCCAGTAGAATCAGGGTTGAGTGGGCCTTCAATAAGAGCGCTTTTGCTGAATACAGTACAGACCAAAATTACACGTTTCTGGAATCACAGTTCACTGGACGGTTAAAGGGGGATGATGATAAAGTTGGAGTAACTGTACAAGATCTTCAACCTCAAGACTCTGGAACCTTTGCAGTGGTTGCAGTTAGCATTAAAACACAGTATCCAACACAGATATTTAAAGTTTATATTCAGAGTGAGTATGATTTAATTTTATGAATGTAATGAGAATCATTTTAAACATATAAAGATTAATTACATAAATATATTAATTGTTAATTGTTTCAATTCTCCTAGTCCATATATTTTAAATAAGTGGTTTTAGTTTGAGCATCGCAAACTTATAGCTTTGTGAATGTGTTGTTACAGTAAAATGTTCCAGTTTCATGGGTTCCTTATTTGTGTGTGTGTGTGAATGTATGCATAGGTCCTATAACAGCTGTGCAAATTGAGAAGACTCAAACATGGCTGACGTCCAACAACAGTTGTGATGTTGTTGTGAAGTGTGCAGCACCCGGAGCTGAGAGGGTCTCCTACTCATGGAGCGGCTATCAGACTGCAAGTGGAGCTCAGCTTCAGTTCAGTCTCTCACCAGCAGAAGGAGCTGTTACACTGAACTGTACTGCAGCGAACAGCATCAGCTACAGTTCTGCTTCAGAGACACTGAGCTGTAGCACCAACACAGGTACAATTACACTTTTCCTTCTGGGGAATGAACACCATCGTCTTCAACAAAACTTTAACCACACAAGTTTTCCAAAAACGTCTGCTTACTGAATCTTGTTTGTGTGTGTGCGTGTTCAATTATGCATGTTGGAGCTCCATTGTCAGTGCTCAAACTGATCAGTAGTCTAGTGGTGTCCTCTACCTATCTGCTGGTGACGATCATTTTTGGTGTAAAATGTTAGAGCACGCGGTAAATAAAATAATAATACGAATAAACAGTCTGCAAATAAATTATCAACAATAAAAACATGAGCTGAATCTTCATTGTTTCATTCATTCATTCCAGGTCATCATAACAGCCAGGATGCTGTAAGTGTAATTGAGGAATAAGCGCTTGGCTCTTTGTGGTTCAGCATATTTTCCTGTTCTTATGTTTGCACATTTCTGGATTGAGTGCTCTTATGATTGCTGGGGAAACTCAGTTTTCACTCTTTCTTCAAGCTCTCTGGTTCGTCTTCCAGTCCCTTGTATTTCAAAAGATCCTAGTCTTTCTTCCTTGGTCATTTGATTGCCACGCTTATCACATCTATCACAATATTCTGCTTTATATTCTCAGTGTCTGTTTGTTTTGCTGTACTGGTTATCTGTCTGTATCTGGAGATCACACAGGATTTTTGTTGACTTCTACTGCTCTGTGTGATTCCACTTGTGAGGAAATACGACTGTCCAAACCATATTCATGTTCATCTGTCCCTGTACACAAGCCTAGCCATGTTTACTGCAGCTAATATCATAAAGTGCTGTAAAAGACGACATGTTTGTGTCATCTGATCAAGGATCTGTGAACAAAGAATGATTTGAACATGAGAGTCTCTTCACATTTAAATAAACTGCTTCATTTGCCCTTTATCTGTTTCTGGACTTTTGTGAATGATATATGAATGACTTTTGTGAATGATCTCTGGATAGTTTCTGACTGTATTTTTATATACTGGACTCTTGTATTTATTAATAAACCTCCTGGACATGGATCCTCACACCTTTCCTGAGTCTTACAACTTATTACATTTAGCAGATACCAGTTTACATCAAGTTTTTGTTTTTAATTATCAAAGAAAATCAGTATTAGCTTTTCTGGGAAAGAAAAATAAAACCACTACATATAATGAAATATTTAAACCTCTACTGAAATGGGTGTATATGATTTGGAATCTCTATATTGCACTTAAAATGAATTGGAGTGTCAGCTGTAATTCAAATCACAGTTTACTGTATATTAATGTGTTTGTTATAATACTGTGGCAGCGGGGGCGTGGTCAAGCGCCGGTCTGTGACAGGAGGGCGGAGTCAGGGAATGTAAGTGGCAGAATCACTACACCTGATGTCAATTAACCTGTGTTTGTGTGTCTTCGCATTGACCGTGCCCTATATAAAGAGAGAGAGAGCAGAGGAAGGCAGCTCTCTCCTGAACCAGCCAACTGGTGTGTTTTGTGGGACTGGAATAGATTTGTCTCTGAAAAGAACAAATAAATACAATTATGGAACTTTATTCTGGCCTGCCGTCTTTCTGTGCTCCTCCCCCTCCTACGAACTGCCACAGTGGTGCCGAAACCCGGGACAGAGCACAGGAAAAGAACAGCCCCATGGAGTTCTCCCCCTTCGCGGACCTGGTCCACGCCCTCGCCACGGCCCAGCAGAGCCAGCACCAAGTGCTACTCACACTCCAGAAGGAGCAAGAGCGCCGGATCGAGGCCCTGGTGCTGGCGCAGCAGGAAGATCATCAGGCATTCCGGCACCTCCTCGCGTCGGCGGGGTCCACCAGCGCTCCCAACATGGGCCCGTCCCCCCTCACCCTAACCAAGATGGGCTCGCAGGACGACCCCGAGGCATTCATCATGCTCTTCGAGCAAGTTGCGGAGACCTCGGGGTGGCCAATGGCGCGGCGCGCCTTCTCCCCCTTCTAACGGGAGAGGCGCAGCTGGCTGTGCTACAGCTCCCCGCCGACCGCCGGCTGGCCTACGCGGACCTTCGCCAGGCCATCCTCCAGCGGGTGGGGGACACCCCCGAACAACAGCGACAGCGCTTCCGCGCTCTGCGGCTGGAGGAAGTCGGCCGGCCGTTCGCGTTTGGCCAGCAGCTCCGGGACGCCTGCTGGCGGTGGTTGAGGGCCAACAACCGCGACGCCGAGGGAATCCTCGATCAGGTGGTGCTGGAGCAGTTCATCGGCCGCCTGCCAGAGGGAACCGCAGAGTGGGTCCAGTGCCACTGCCCGGCGTCGCTGGATCAGGCCATCGAGTTGGCGGAGGACCATTTGGCGGCTGTTCCGACGGCAGGATAGCGGACATCCTCTTCTCTCCTCTCTCTCCCTCCCCCTCTCTCCTCCTGTGTCTCGTCCTCGCCCCGTTCCTCCACTGCGGAGGCGGGGCCCGGCCCCACCCCAGCCGGCCCATCACACCCACGGTGTCCTCCTGTTTTCCCCTTCTGTGTCTGTCTCTTCCCCCCCTCAGGTGAGTGAGCCCCAGGGCGCCGGTGCAGAGAGGAAGCCCGGGCCGGTTTGCTGGTGCTGCGGGGAGCCGGGCCACCTCCAACAGCAATGTTCGGCAATGGAAGTGGGCTCGGTGGTTCGGATCCCCGACGCGCCAGGAGCTGCCCTCGATCGGGCCGGAGCGTGTCACATACCGGCGAGTATCCAAGGGGATACATATCAGGCGTTGGTGGATTCCGGCTGTAATCAGACCTCAATTCACCAAAGCCTGGTGCAAGACGAGGCATTGGGGGGAGCACAGGGGGTGAAGGTGTTGTGTGTGCACGGGGATGTTCACAGCTACCCGTTGGTGTCGGTCCACATTTTGTTCCGAGGGGAAAAATTTATAGTAAAGGCGGCGGTTAATCCTCGCCTCACCCACTCGATAATTTTGGGGACTGATTGGCCCGGATTCGGGGAGTTGATGAGTCATCTAGTGAAGAGTGGGTCCTGCCATAGGTCAGCAGGGGGAGGTCCTGGTGTCGCTTTGGTGGGAGCAGCTGTCGCAGAGCCGTCTACGTCATCTCCGCTCAGAGTGAGGAGCCACAGGCTCCTCCTCCCTCTCTCGGGGAATCCCTTGCGGATTTCCCGTTAGAGCAGTCGCGAGATGAGACTCTGCGGCATGTGTTTGACCAAGTGAGAGTGATCGATGGTCAAATGCTCCCGCCGAACGCCATCCCGTCCTTCCCCTATTTTTCTATTATTAAAGATAGATTATACCGAGTGATGCAGGACACTTAGACGAAAGAGCAAATCACCCAGCTTTTGATTCCAAAAAGCCGCCGGGAATTGGTATTCCAGGTGGCTCACTTTAATCCCATGGCTGGACACTTAGGGCAGGATAAGACACTAGCCCGAATAATGGCCCGATTCTATTGGCCGGGGATTCGCGGCGATGTCCGTAGGTGCTGTACGGCGTGCCGCGAATGCCAGTTAGTAAATCCAGTGGCCATTCGAAAAGCGCCTTTGCACCCCCTACCATTAATCGAGACCCCGTTCGAAAGAATTGGGATGGATCTCGTCGGGCCATTAGATCGGTCAACACAAGGGTACCGCTTTATATTAGTTCTGGTAGACTATGCAACCGATACCTGGAAGCGGTGCCTCTTCGCAATATCTCAGCACGCAGTATTGTGGAGGCACTCTTCCGCATCATCTCCTGAGTTGGAATCCCAAAAGAGATTCTGACTGACCAAGGCACCTCGTTTATGTCACAAACACTGAGCGAACTGTATGGGCTATTTTGTATTAAGCCGATCTGCACCAGCGTTTATCACCCACAAATGGACGGCTTAGTTGAACGGTTCAATCGCACCCTCAAGAATATAATTTAAAAATTCGTAAGTGAGGACGCACGTAACTGGGATAAATGGCTCGAACCCTTGTTATTTGCAGTGCGAGATGTCCCCCAAGCCTCCACGGGGTTCTCCCCGTTTGAATTGTTATACGGGCATAAACCGTGCAGCATTTTAGATGTGCTGTGAGAAAATTGGGAGGAGGGACCTTCACCAAGTAAAAATGAAATTCAATAAGTTATTGACCTGCGCACAAAACTCCACACACTCACACACCTAACCCAGGAGAATTTGCGGCAGGCCCAAGAATGGCAAGCCCACCTGTACGACAGGGGTACGTGCCTTAGGGAGTTCGCACCGGGAGATAAAGTACTCGTACTGTTGCCCACATCGAGCTCCAAATTGATCGCCAAGTGGCAAGGACCCTTTGAGGTCACACAGCGAGTCGGGGACGTCGACTATGAGGTGAGGCAAACGGACAGGGGTGGGGCGCTACAGATTTACCACCTCAATCTACTCAAACTCTGGAACGAGGAGGTCCCCATAGTGTTGGTGTCGGTGGTTCCGGAGAAGGCGGAGCTGGGACCGGAGGTTCAAAAGGGCGCATTGGCATCGCATACCTCTCCGGTCCCCTGTGGAGACCACCTCTCCCCGACACAACTCGCGGAGGTCGCCCAGTTGCAGACCGAGTTTTCGGATGTGTTCTTGCCCCTGCCCGGCCGCACCGACCTCATAGAGAACCACATTGAGACGCCCCCGGTGGTGGTAGTGCGTAGCCGCCCTTACAGGCTGCCCGAACACAAGAAAAAAGTGGTTCGGGAAGAACTCGAGGGCATGCTCGAGATGGGCATTGTTGAGGAGTCCCACAGTGACTGGAGCAGCCCAGTGGTCTTGGTTCCCAAGGCCGATGGGTCGGTCCGGTTCTGTGTGGACTACAGAAAAGTCAACGCGGTGTCTAAATTCGATGCGTACCCAATGCCTCGTATTGATGAATTGCTCGATCGGCTAGGCACGGCTCACTTTTACTCGACACTGGATTTGACAAAGGGCTATTGGCAGATCCCCTTGACTCCATTATCCCGAGAGAAAACGGCCTTTTCCACACCGTTCGGCTTACACCAGTTTGTCACACTTCCTTTTGGGCTGTTTGGGGTGCCCGCTACGTTTCAGCGGCTGATGGACCGGGTCCTCCGCCCCCACGCCACCTATGTGGCTGCATACCTCAACGATATCATTATTTATAGTAATGACTGGCAGCAGCACTTACAACACCTGAGGGCCGTCCTTAAGTCGCTGAGGCGAGCGGGTCTCACAGCCAACCCAAAGAAGTGTGCGATTGGGCTGGTGGAAGTACGGTATCTGGGCTTCCACTTGGGCAACGGGCAGGTGTGTCCCCAAATTAACAAGACAGCAGCAATTGCGGCCTGCCCGAGGTCCAAGACCAAAAAGGGGTGAGACAGTTCCTGGGGCTGGCTGGCTACTATCATAGGTTTATACCTAATTATTCGGACGTCACCAGCCCGCTGACTGATCTCACTAAAAAGGGGGCACCAGATCCGGTCCAGTGGATGGAGCAATGCCAGCGGGCTTTCTCTGAGGTAAAGGCTGCACTGTGCGGGGGGCCACTATTACACTCCCTTGACTTTTCTCTCCCTTTTATGTTACAGACAGATGTGTCGGACAGAGGGCTGGGGGCCGTGTTGTCCCAGGAGGTGGAGGGGGAGGATCGTCCCATGCTGTACATCAGCAGAAAGCTGTCGGTACGCGAGGGGCGCTACAGCACGATAGAAAAGGAGGGCCTCGCGATCAAGTGGGCGGTCCTCACCCTCCTCTACTACCTGCTGGGACGCCCTTTCACCCTCTGTTCGGACCACGCGCCCCTCCAGTGGCTCCACTGCATGAAGGATGCCAACGCGCGGATCACCCGTTGGTATCTGGCACTCCAACCCTTTAATTTCAAGGTGATCCACAGGCCGGGGGCGCAGATGGTTGTGGCGGACTTTCTCTCCCGTCAAGGGGGGGGGGGGGAGTTGGCTGCAGGCCGGACGGCTGCCCGGCCTGAGTCGGGCAGTGGGGGTATGTGGCAGCGGGGGCATGCTTTGGGGCTGTTTTTCTGCAAAGGGACCAGGACAACTGATCCGTATAAAGGAAAGAATGAATGGGGCCATGTATCGTGAGATTTTGAATGAAAACCTCCTTCCATCAGCAAGGGCATTGAAGATGAAACGTGGCTGGGTCTTTCAGCATGACAATGATCCCAAACACACCGCCCGGGCAACGAAGGAGTGGCTTCGTAAGAAGCATTTCAAGGTCCTGGAGTGGCCTAGCCAGTCTCCAGATCTCAACCCCATAGAAAATCTTTGGAGAGAGTTGAAAGTCCGTGTTGCCCAGCGACAGCCCCAAAACATCACTGCTCTAGAGGAGATCTGCATGGAGGAACGGGCCAAAATACCAGCAACAGTGTGTGAAAACCTTGTGAAGACTTACAGAAAACATTTGACCTCTGTCATTGCCAACAAAGGGTATATAACAAAGTATTGAGATAAACTTTTGTTATTGACCAAATACTTATTTTCCACCATAATTTGCAAATAACTTCTTTAAAAATCAGACAATGTGATTTTCTGGATTTTTTTTTCTCATTTTGTCTCTCATAGTTGAGGTATACCTATGATGAAAATTACAGGCCTCTCTCATCTTTTTAAGTGGGAGAACTTGCACAATTGGTGACTGACTAAATAATTTTTTTTGCCCCACTGTAAGTCAAGGAGCAATCTGGCAAATGTTCTGAAATGCACAAGATACAGAGCTTGAATTTATTTATTTTTTTTTTTCTCTGTGCTATGATGAGGTCTCAATCCTGACTGATATATTTCATGGATGTTATTCCTATGTAAATATGAGCATAACTGCTGTGCCACAGCTTTTTCAAGGATCTTGGAGATAAAGGGCCTTCTTTGATATTGGCCGATAATTGGACAGCTGAAAGGATCAAGGTCAGATTTTTTAATCAGGGGTTTGATAACTGCTAGTTTAAAGGATTTGGGTACATAGCCAATCCTAAGAGAAGAATTTATTATTTTTAGAAGTGGTTCAATTACTTCAGGTATTATCTGTTTGAATAGACATGGAGGTGAGGGATCTAGGACACAAGTTGAGGATTTTGATGCGGAGATTCATGAAAGTAATTCAATTTCTCTAAGGGGACTAAAGCATTCAAATTGCTGATCTGATACACTTATATTGTTAACTACAGGGTCACTTACATTGTCTGACCTTAAATTAGTAGTTTGAATTTTTTGTCAGATATTTTCAATTTTGTCATTCAAAAAATTCATAAAGTCATTGCTACTACAGTGGTGCTTGAAAGTTTATGAACCCTTTTGAATTTTCTAAATTTCTGCATAAATATGACCTAAAACATCATCAGATTTTCACACAAGTCCTAAAAGTAGATAAAGGGAACCCAGTTAAACAAATGAGATAAAAAATATTATACTTGGTCATTTATTTATTGATGAAAATGATCCAATATTACATATCCACGAGTAGCAAAAGTAGTTGAACCTTTGCTTTCAGTATCTGGTGTGTCCCCCTTGTGCAACTAAATAACTGCAACTAAACATTTCCGGTAACTGTTGATCAGTCCTGCACACCAGCTTGGAGGAATTTTAGCCGATTCCTCCAAAAAGAACAGCTTCAATTCAGGGATGTTGGTGGGTTTCCTCACATGAACTGCTTGCCTCAGGTCCTTCCACAACATTTCGATTGGATTAAGGTCAGGACTTTGCCTTGACCCGCCTTCTCTTGAGATTCAGTTCATGGACAGATGTCTTGATATTTTCCTTTAGAATTTGCTGGTATAATTCAGAATTCATTGTTCCATCAATGATGACAAGCCATCCTGGCCCAGATGCAGCAAAACAGGCCCAAACCATGATACTACCACCACCATGTTTCACAGATGGGATTCTTATGCTGGAATGCAGTGTTTTCCTTTCTCCAAACATAACACTTCTCAGTTAAACCAAAAAGTTCTGTTTTGGTCTCATCCAGCCTCAAAGCATTTTTTCAATAGCCTTCTGTCTTGTCCACGTGATCTTTAGCAAACTGCAGATGAGCAGCAATGTTCTTTTTGGAGAGCAGTGGCTTTCTCCTTGCAACCCTGCCATGCACACCATTGTTGTTCAGTGTTCTCCTGATGGTGGACTCATGAACATTAACACTAGCCAATGGTAGAGAGGCTTTCAGTTGCTTAGAAGTTAGCCTGTGGTCTTTTGTGACCTGGCCGAATATTACACTCCTTGCTCTTTGAGTGATCTTTGTTGGTTGACCACTCCTGGGGAGGGTAACAATGGTCTTGAATTTCCTCCATTTGTACACAATCTGTCTGACTGTGGATTGGTGGAGTCCAAACTCTTTAGAGATGGTTTTGTAACCTTTTCCAGCCTGATGAGCATCAACAACGCTTTTTCTGAGGTCCTCAGAAATCTCCTTTGTTCGTGCTATGATACACCTCCACAAGCATGTGTTGTGAAGATCATACTTTGATAAATCCCTGTTCTTTCAATAAAATATGGTGCCCACTCACACCTGATTGCCATCCAATTGATTGAAAACACCTGACTCTAGTTTCACCTTCAAATTAAATGCTAATCCTAGAGGTTCACATACTTTTGTCACTCAAAGATACATAATATTGGATCATTTTCCTGAATAAATAAATGAGCAATAAAAATATTTTTGTCTCGTTTGTTTAACTGGGTTCTCTTTATCTACTTTTAGGACTTGTTTGAAAATCTGATTATGTTTTAGGTCATATTTATGCAGAAATATAGAAAATTCTAAAGGGTTCACAAACTTTCAAGCACCACTGTACATACTGCAGGTGTGCATGTGTCTATAGTGGACTTATTCCTGGTTAACTTTGCTACAGTATTAAATAGGAATCTTGGATTATTTTTGTTATCTTCTATTAGGGAGGAGAGATATGTTGATCTAGCAGCACTAAGAGCTTTTCTATACTTCAGGAAGCTCTCCTTCCAAGCTAATTTGAACGCTACCAATTTTGTTTGACGCCATTTATGTTCCAATTTTCGAGTGGTCTGTTTTAAAGTGCGAGTGTCATCATTATGCCAGGGTGCTATTTTTTTTTTTCTCTCTGATCATTTTCCTTTTAAGAGGAGCTACATTATCTAAAGTATAGCGGACTGTTGACTCTAAGCATTCAGTTGCCTCATCAAGTTCTTTGGAGGCTGACAGTGACCCAGTCAAAGTTGATAACTCTGGGAGATCATTTATAAAGCTCTGTGTAGTAGTTGATGTGAATGTACATTTAATACAGTAGCGTGGTGTGGTGCATATATTATTACTCAGACATATTTTGAATGAGATGAGATAATGATCTGAGATAACTTCAGACTGTGGAAGTATGACTATATATTCTACGCTTCACCTGAATATTAGTATTAGATCAAGAGTGTGACCACCATTATGGGTTGGTCCTGTGACACTCTGATTAACCCCTACTGAATCTAAAATGGGCACAAATGCTGTTTTCAAAGGGTCTTCTGGTTTAGTGAAGTGAATATTAAAAGCTCCGACAACTAAAGCTTTGTCTCAGGAAATAACCAGGTCTGAGAGAAAATCTGCAAATACAGAAAGAAACTCAGAATATGGCCCCGGGGGCCTGTAAATAATAAGTTATGGAATTAACCGGGTAGACTTGTTTTTAAAGGCTACATACATTATATTAGTATGACGAACTTCACATGTATTAAATTTATAACCAGGTTTGTGTGTTACACCTAGATAATCATTATAAATAACCGCGACGCCTCCTCCTCTGCCAGTTAGACGAGGCTGGTGTATATAGCTGTATCCAGGAGGACTAGCTTCATTTAATGCTATATATTCATTTGGCTTCATCCATGTTTCAGTTAAACAAAGCACATTAAACTCCCAATCAGTAATAAGTTCATTAACCATTCGCACTTTAGACGTAAGAGATCTAATATTTAATAGCCCCACCTTTAGATCAAAGGTGCTGGCAGCGGTTGTACAGTTAGTATGACCTAATTTTATATTGATTAGATTACTGGAACAAACTCTCTGAGTATTTCTCCTTTTTTGTTTAGCTCGGGGAACAGCAGACAGTCGGTTTAGCCTGTTCGTCTGCTCCCTGGCCTTGGCTCTGGATTGTCAGAAGTTAACTAGACCTGTTCTGAGACTATGACCTATGCTGCAAGAAATGAGAGCAACACCTTCCCAAGTGGGATGGATACTGTCCTGCCGTAACAGTCCAGCAGTGCCCTCAAAATTAGCCCAATTATCTATAAAGCCCACACTGTTTTCAGAGCACCACCTGGACAACCAGCAATTCAGCGACCATAACCTGCTGTAAGCTATATTGCCACACCGCATTGGGATGGGGCCAGACCATACTACAGCATCGGACATCGCCATCGCTAATTTAAACACCTCTACAAAGTTACTCTTAGTAGCCTCAGACTGATGAAGGCATATAACATTCGCTCCAACATGGATAACTATCTTTGAGAACCTGTGCTTGCCTAGCACCCTGCTATGTCCGGTGCCCTGGCTCCCGGTATACACCTGACTAAAGCTGCTGGTGCCCCTAACGGCCTAGCTAATTTCATGTGCCATATGATAGCGTACCCTATAACGAGAGCTCTTTCAGGTTTCTCAGCAGGTACATCACTAAGGAGAGCAAACCTGTTTGACACATGAAGCGGAGAGGAGTGGTGCTCCCATGGGCAAGCCTCAGCGGTAGCTTTGGCTCTACGCTTATGCTGCCAAGTTGTCACCCATTTGCCCCACTGTAAGAGCTCTAATGCCAGAGTTGGGGGATTACTAACTCCACCTAGGGCATCCAGACTTTCCCCTACAGAAACTACATTGTTCTCATTCTCACTGGCCCTCTCTAAAGCCTGGATACGCACTTCTAAAACTGCAATCTTCTCCATCAGAGAGCTAACTAATCTGCACTTATCACAAATAAAGCTGTCGCTAGCGACAGAGGAAGAATGACTAAACATCCTGCACTCAGCACACTGAACAAGCTGAAGGTGTGCCATGATGAAAAGATTCACGTACCTTAATCGAAGATCTGTTGATATTAAAGCAGATCCAATGTGGATGGCCTCTGCTTGTGGTCTTTACACAGGAGGAGAAAAAAAGAAAGCTTCAGGTCTTGATGTTCTTTTGGAAAAAAAAAACAGAAAAAGGAAAGTGAAAGTGAAAGTACAATAAAAAATGAAGAGGATACTGGAAAATTATTTGTAGAAAAAATAAAAAAGATTCGTGATTAATGCCAACACTCGCAGAAAAAAAAAAGACTCGTTGCAAACAACTCGGAAACCAGGAAGTGCGTAGCACAGAATGTGCATGCGCCAACTCAACTCAACTGTGGATTGTCATCCAGGGCTTTTGGTTGGCCCGGGTGGTGATGCTCTTTATGTCGCTGATGTCCTCCATGCATTTGTTGATGTAGGCTGACACAGACATGGCATACTTATCTATGTTGGTATGATCATTATAAGTGGCAGCCTCCTTGAACATGTCCCAGTCCGTGCACTCAAAACAGTCCTACAGTGCCTCAATAGAGATCTTGCAGTCACGTGACCGGAAAGTACACAACCGCCATCTTGTCGGTCAAAAACACAGCTGAATACTGCTGCACTCATGTACAGAATGGATCATTTTCAACCGACGGACTACACGGCTCATTTTTCTAATGAACAGATAACTAGATATATGTCTAAAATAAACGATCTACAGATTTGTGACCCTTATGGCTTACCGGACGTAGTTTTCACGACTGGATTTTGAACTGCCAGCGGAATACCCGGACGTGTATAATTACCTCATTAACTTTCCTTCGTTGTTCAGTGGTGAAGCACTGTGTGCTTATAAATCTCTGGACAGTTATCTTTACAGAAATTCAGGATTTGTCAGCGACTCAGATGTGGCATCTTGTAAACAAGAATCCTCATTGGATGGGTAGGTCACTTAAGTATTGAGTATAGCACTGACCAGCCGATTATAGAATAGAATAAGGTAATTCCAAATCGTCCGTCTTGTTTACATGGATCTGGCGTTGGAGAGGTAGAGGCTTGGCAGTGGAGGTTTGAGTGGCTGTTTTCTGAGCTTAGTCAACAGGCCAGCTCTGCCTGCAGCCTCGCTTTTGCTTCCGCTCCCGGCACCGCCTCCTTCGCTTTGCTTCCGATAACAATCCACGGAGACCCCACTGGTCTCGCTATCTCGTCCGGAATGTTTTTTTTTTTTTTTTCCCTCGTCCGGAATGTTGTGCATGCGATGGAAATCGCTACAAACCGTCATTTTCTGCTGGAAACCAATGTCCAGTAAGTCCATACGGTTGTAGTGGATATTGAAGTCTGGTACAGACGAACAACACGCAAAAATACACACAAAAAACCATAAAAAACGTGCACAGGTAGAGAGAGCTTGTAGCCGCAGCCGTTGTAGTAGAATTGTATATAGTAGGGTTTTCCAGAAGAAAAGGTAGAAGTAAACGCAGAAGTAGAACCAGAAGTAGAAGTAGAAGGCGGAATATGGCGTTTGACCGACAAGATGGCGTCTGTCACAATCTGGATCGGCTGTGACGTCACAAGAAAGTGCTCCATAGCCCTCTCAGACCACACCATCACCTGCCTCACTGTAGGTTTTCCTCTGATCAGCAGGGGCTTATATGCAGAGATTAGCATAACAGATAAATGGTCAGAAGAGCCAAGGTGGGGGTGAGGGGCTGCTTTAAATGCATCCTTCATGTTGGTGTAGGCCATGTCTAATGTGTTCGCTCCCCTGGTTGCACAATCCACATGCTGGTGAAAATGAGGGAGAACTGTCTTCATGTTGGCCTGCTTAAAACCCCCAGCCACAATGAAAAAGTCCTCAGTGTGAACGGATTGCAACTCACTGATAGTCCGGTAGAGAACACTCATAGCCTCCTTTGTGTTAGCGCTGGGGGGCACATACACAGTAGTGATGGAAATGAAAGTAAACTCCCTGGGCAGATAGAATGGTCTACAGTTTATAGTCAGAAGCTTAAAAGTAGAGGTGATGCAACACAGTGGTAAATATGCCCTTGTCCTAACTTTTTTGAATGTGTTGCTGACATCAAATTCAAAATAAGTATATATTTTTCATAAAACAATACAATTTCTCAGTTTCAACATTTGATATGTTTTCTTTGTACTATTTTGAATTAAATATTGAGTTTACACGGTTTGCAAATTCTCTCATTCTCTTTTATTTACAGTTTACATAGCATCCCAGCTCTTTTGGAATTGGGGTTGTATTATTTTCATATAATACCACAACACAAAGTGTTTTTGTTCTTTCTTTCTTACTTTACTTCATTCACAGGTCATCATAACAGCCAGCATATTGTAACAGTAGCTGAGGAATGAGCTCTTGGGTCTTTTTTGGTTCCTATTCCAGGCTTTTACATTTTTTAAAATCCAGATTAAAGTTTTTAAGTTTAAGCTTTTTTTATGATCATAATATTTTCATTTACACTCAGATCTCCATGGCACAGTATACTTTCACTGTTCTTTTGTTTGCACTCTTATGGACTCAACGTTGGAGCTTCTCATTCAGATTAGGGGTCACAACCTTGCATGCCCTTATGACTGCTGAGACAACCTCTTTTTTCATCTTTCCACAATCTCGCTGGTTCCTCTTCAGTTCCTTTGTATTTCACAAGATTGTTTTTTTCCTTTCTTTGTATGTTGATAACTGTTGAGAATGGATAAGTGTTTGAATGCATGTAACTGTATTTGTCCAGGAGGAGGTGCTGTTGTGCCAAATATTGCATGGAATTACGTGTGGCTAGTTTATAAAAAAGGGACGTTACCATCCTCTCTCTCTCAGTATTTGACTCTCACGGAGAGCAGCATGTCGTGCACAGTTCAATAAACTATGTCGAGTTTGATGGCTAAAGAGACAAACGTCTGAACGTCTGTTCATTCATTAGAATTATTATTCCGCATTGCAATGTCTCCCATCTCATCTCATTATCTCTAGCCGCTTTATCCTTCTACAGGGTCGCAGGCAAGCTGGAGCCTATCCCAGCTGACTACGGGCGAAAGGCGGGGTACACCCTGGACAAGTCGCCAGGTCATCACAGGGCTGACGTATAGACACAGACAACCATTCACACTCACATTCACACCTACGGTCAATTTAGAGTCACCAGTTAACCTAACCTGCATGTCTTTGGACTGTGGGGGAAACCGGAGCACCCGGAGGAAACCCACGCGGACATGGGGAGAACATGCAAACTCCGCACAGAAAGGCCCTCGCCAGCCCTGGGGCTCGAACCCAGGACCTTCTTGCTGTGAGGCGACAGTGCTAACCACTACACCACCGTGCCACCCATGCATTGCAATGTAGGCAGAAGAAATAAGCCTACCTGTTAACAGGTTATGGGCCCAGGTACCAAGAATGATTCTAAAGTTTGACGGACACATCCGTCAGCAGCTAGCAAGACTGTGCTAGCATAGAAGTAGAGTTAGCCTACCCAAAAAGAGCTAGTTTAGCATCGGGAGTACCGGGAAGCTAAAGATAGGCTGAAAAGGAGCAAAGCTGAGCTACAAACACAAAAAGCCATGGCGAACAGAAACAAGACCGAATGGCCGAAGTTCGATGGGAGAGCAGAGGAGTATGAGCTCTGGGAAGAAAGGATGCTGTGCTGCATGCATGGAGTGGGGCTGAAGCAGACAATCCTCACAGAGCCCGCTGGACCACTGACGGTGGAAGAAAAGGCTAACGACGACAAACTGAATGCGGACGCCTATTGTGCACTGGCGCCGCTACTTGCCAATACGAGCTTGGGACTGATATTCAGAGATACAAAGGACAATGGCCGAGAGAGTCTCAAAGTGTTAAGAGAACACTACATCGGGAAAGGTAGGCCCCGGATTGTATCCCTGTACATACGGTAACAGCCCTGGTAATTGGTGTGTCTTCAGCAGCGTGTGAGAGATCCTTCTCCACATTGTCACGGGTCCTAACCCCTTATCGTCGCACCATGTTACACAAGAGAAAGAGGAATTTGGTGATCTTGGCCTGTGAGAAGTCCATAACAAATAACTTGGACATGGATGAATTTGTGAGAGTTTTTGCAAAGGGAAACAGGAGACTGTTGTTGTAGAGTGGAGTGGAGAGAAAAGACAGTGGAGTGGAGAGGAGTGAGAGAAATAAGAGAGGAGTGGAGAGAAAGGAGATTTTTGAGCTGCTAAGTTGCTAACAAAAAAAAACAAGCCGGAAAAAAGAAAGAAAACAGTTATAAAATGTTCTGCTCTATATCTGTTGTGCTTTATAAATTAGTTTGAGAAGTGATTTTTTTTTTTATTATTTATAAGACTACCTTTCAGTTTTGTAAATACTGACTATAGTGTGTGAAGTCTTATTCTAGGTTCAAATTTATTTGAGAATTAGGCCATCCAGTAAAGATAACTGTTATGTTTGTTAAAATCTGGATGAAGGATATTTTATTTTATTTTTTATTTTTCAGTCCCCCCCCGAGGGATTGCCACCTTATTGTGGTCAGGGGGTTTGCGTGCCTCAGTGACCTTAAGAGCTATACCAGCAGGAGCTTAGTCTTCAGGTGGGACACCCAAGTTGGACAGGTCTGAAGGTAGAGGCCTGACAAAGTGCAATCCACTTCTCCAGGTTGGGGTTGGACACATAGCTAACAACCTAATTCCATGAAGAAAACACTGTTACTATAAGCACAGAAAAAAAAAGTGCTGGAGCCTGATGTGTATTCATGATGCCCCCTTCGCATTTCTGACTGCCCCCTCATATATGCCTGCCTAGAACCGGCCCTGTACTAGACTCTTGTAGAATTGCAGGAAATGTGGTTCTATCAAGTACTAGTCTGGAACGGTTGAATACCAGAATTTTTTTTATATATGCCGATAAATAATACATTTTGGCTTTGTGATTTTACTTGAAATTTCATGGTTTACAATAGAAGATACTGCCCAGAGCATTGTGTGTAAATGGGATGTGTAATACAGATGAATATGATGACTTATAATGGGCAGAATACTTTTGCAAGGCCCAGAATAAACACATTTTCTTGGGTTTGTGCACATTGATCTGTTTTATTAGCTGTCCATATATTAGCAGAACCACAGTGATGCAGTTCATGAGAAGTGAGAGAGGCTCTAAACTACTTTTGGAAAGTACACTACACATGATATCTTTGTGTGCAGCACTGTGTGGTACTTTTTTGCCTTTAGAGCTGCACACCACAAACATTTAAAGATTCAGTGAGCTCAGACACACAGTGAGTGCGGAAGTGTTTTTGCTGTCTTCAGTTAGTGTTGAGTTCACGGTCTCAGAAGAGCTGCAGCAGGAAAAAAACAATTGTAGGTTAACACAGAAATGCAGAATTTTAATGGATATTGTGTTTCCTTCTCTGGAGTGCTGCTGCTTGGTGTTCTCCAGGGTATGTATTGAGATAAATATGGGACCATTTTAATGAACATCGCAAATTAAGCTCTTTTAATCAATCATTCACAATCAATGAGTTATCTTCTTTGTAGCTTTCTAAGTCGAGAGGCAATCTGGAAAATGTTCTGAAATGCACAAGATACAGAGCTTGAATTAGTGGGGGGTTTCCATTACAAGTGCATATCAAATTAAGCACTTGTAATGTCACTACAATAACAGGACGCCACTGCCGTTCAACTTATTTCTCATGTAACTGTCTCTTATCATTCTCTATCTGCAGAAAAATATGTGGTTAACTTCAGTAAACCTGACATGAGACAATAGATAAAGAGCAGTAGAAAGTAACACCAGTGACCTCAGATAAACAAATAATAATATAAACAAGCTAGGAAATTGTCAATTATGACACTTGAGTGGGGCAGATATAAAACAAATGATTAGACTGATTGGTCAGCAAGTTTCACAACACCTAACAAATCAGCAAATTAAGAGAACAGCCACCAGTGTTTAAAGGCACAGAATTGGAAATAAATTCAGAAATGCTGCTGGCGTCTGAGGTTGAATTTTCAAACCATGATATACTGTACATATCTAACATCAGTCAAATATGTTTATGAGGGATGGCACTGAACTCATAGCTCTTTCAGTTTTCAGTCCAAAAGCAGAAAAAAGGGGTGAAGATTTTGGTCCATAAAGATTAAACAGGACCTTCTCAGAGCAAGAAGGTCCGGGTTCGAGCCCCGTGGCCGGCGAGGGCCTTTCTGTGTGGAGTTTGCATGTTCTCCCCATGTCCGCGTGGGTTTGCTCCGGTTCCCCCCATAGTCCAAAGACATGCAGGTTAGGCTAACTGGTGACTCTAAATTGACCGTAGGTGTGAATGTGAGTGTGAATGGTTGTCTGTGTCTATGTGTCAGCCCTGTGATGACCTGGCGACTTGTCCAGGGTGTACCCCACCTTTCGCCCATAGTCAGCTGGGATAGGCTCCAGCTTGCCTGCGACCCTGTAGAAGGATAAAGCGGCTAGAGATGATGAGATGATGAGATGAAGTTAGCACGGATCGTGGTGAATTTCTGTTCAGCTATTTTCGTGACCACTAGGCGCGTGACGTCATTTAAGTTAAACAAATCTCTTGAGTTGAGTCCACTTCCGTTTACTTACATTGCCGTTCTGCTTGAGTGCAGACGTGCATTCAGGAATTTCCAAAGAAAAACCATGCCTTATTGTTGTGCAGTGAATTGTAACAACAGGACCGGTTCAGGAAGAGGTTTTTCCTTTTTCCGAGAGAGGAGAAGAGGCGGAGAGAGTGGATTGTGCGTGTGAAGTGAGAGGATTGGCAGCTGGGTAAATACGCCGCTCTGTGCTCCGATCACTTCGAGGAGGATTCATTTTTGAAGAATCCCCATCTGTTGGAGAGTTTAGGTGTCAGTGTTGGACAGAGAAGGCTCAAACCTGACGCTGTTCCAACAAAATTCGAGCGCAAAAGCAAGCAGTCAAAGAAGAAATGGACCAGCAATGCTCAAGCAAAAAGGAGAAGATTGGACGTAAACATTTTTACCTTTGCTTGCAATTTTTCAAGTAAAGAATCCTGAGGGATCCTGTACAATCATTGTGTAAATGAGACAAAAGGGATAGTTTGTCATGGCTACCTGCTAGCATGCTAACATGCGATTGACTAACATGATAAATTTCTGTGTGTGTGTGCATGTATGTCCGAATGCAAGTGTTCCTAATGAAGTGGCCACTAAGCTGAAGTTAATTTGTCACCGCTAAAATGATACCTGCGGGCATGCTAACATGCTAATGGTTCACATGCCATTTGCATGCTAAATGTATGTGCGTGTTTATACAGACACACATGTTCCTAATAATGTGGCCATTAAGTTGAAGTTGATTATTCAAAGCTAACATGCTAACTGCTAGCCTGCTAACATGCTCAATGTATGTCTGTGCATGGTTTTACATGTGGTCCTAATAAAGTGGCCACCTGCTGGCATGCTATTGACTAACATGATTAATGTTTGTTTAGAGTAGGCTATAAATAGTATAATGCTTGTATTAATATTAGCAATAAATTATATTAGCAATATAAATGAATCCACGTTCTATTATAGGGATTATGTGTGTGCCCCTGTGCGCATCAGTGGGTAACCCCATTAAATGTCCTGGTATGGGAGAGTTTGCCAAACTAGAGCGTGACATAATATTGCGGATGCGCATACAATTGGTTGGCAAGAACTGTTCACAATGGCTGACAAAGTTGCATCATCGCCTCGTTTTCGTAGCGGTTTATCACAGTACGCAAGTTCGTTGCCAACTGATGCTAAGCAAAGATATGCAGCAAAGCTTCTGTACAACAGTGGCACCAAAGTTTTGCCTGATCCTTACGCAGTTACGGACAAATGGGACCCAAATCCAGGCACCTGGCCTGACCTGACCTTCAGCGATATCTACCTGTATGTGATTGACACGCCTTCAATATACACAAAAGAATCAATGAAAGCCTACAGGTCTCTTGATGCATACAAGTGTTAATTATTCAGTTGTTTTATTGAAATACTCATTTATATTTGCTTTTTGGGGCGGCACAGTGGTGTAGTGGTTAGTGCTGTCGCCTCCCAGCAAGAAGGTCCTGGGTTCGAGCCCCGGGGCCGGCGAGGGCCTTTCTGTGTGGAGTTTGCATGTTCTCCCCGTGTCTGCGTGGGTTTCCTCCGGGTGCTCCGGTTTCCCCCACAGTCCAAAGACATGCAGGTTAGGTTAACTGGTGACTCTAAATTGACCGTAGGTGTGAATGTGAGTGTGAATGGTTGTCTGTGTCTATGTGTCAGCCCTGTGATGACCTGGCAACTTGTCCAGGGTGTACCCCGCCTTTCGCCCGTAGTCAGCTGAGATAGGCTCCAGCTTGCCTGCGACCCTGTAGAAGGATAAAGCAGCTAGAGATAATGAGATGAGATATTTGCTTTTTGCGGGTGACACGGTGGTTTAGTGGTTAGCGCTGTGGTCTCACAGCAAGAAGGTCCGGGTTCAAGCCCCGTGGCCGGTGAGGGCCTTTGTGTGCGGAGTTTGCATGTTCTCCCCGTGTCTGCATGGGTTTCCTCCGGGTGCGCCAGTTTCCCCCCAAAGACATGCAGGTTAGGTTAACTGGTGACTCTAAATTGACCATAGGTGTGAATGTGAGTGTGAATGGATGTCTGTGTCTATGTGTCAGCCCTGTGATGACCTGGCGACTTGTCCAGGGTGTACCCCGCCTTTCGCCCGTAGTCAGCTGGGATAGGCTCCAGCTTGCCTGCGACCCTGTAGAACAGGATGAAGCGGCTAGAGGAGATGAGATTTGCTTTTTGCACCTAATAATAAAAAGACATAACGATAAAATAGGCACAATATAATCTTTGAAACATAAGTTAATGTTGCTTCACACGCACACACCAAAGATATACAGTACAGTACTAAACTTAAGCAAGTTCTACATCTAGAATGCACAAGCAGTGTTTTAAATCCAGGCTATGCTATTTATCTTCAAATACATATCATGAAAAGTTCGACCAATCTTCTAATGTCAAATATTTATACTGCAAAAAGTACATAAATTTGCCACGAGCGCGTTTGCAGAAATTGTACTCATGTGTACTGCATACAAATCAGTATCATGTTTTTACCCAAGTAATCATGTTAGTCAATAGCATGCTAGCAGGTAGCCATTACAAATCACCTTCAAGTTAGTGGCCACTTTATAAGGGACACTTGTGGAAAAACATGCACAGACATACATTGAGCATGTTAGCCATTGTCATGTTAGCAAGCTAGCAGTTGTAGGTGCATTTGGTAATTATTAAGTGATCTCATTCAATCAGTCTCATTAAATTTGAAGGTTAATAATTAAATTGAATCAGTCTCATTTGAATCGTTTAAAGTGAATCATTCAAGTGAATCATTCAAGTGAATCATTTAAAGTGAATCATTGAATCATTCAAAGTAGTGAATCATTCAAAGTAAATCATTCAAAGTGAATCATGCCGTTTATCCTGGTGCTTAATAGTAAAATTAACAGCCAATGGTATTATGGTATATTCCAAATTATGATCACTTATCATATTACATAAATGATATGCACCTTTCTGAATTCTTTGGGAGATTGGGGACTTCGGAAATATTGGAACACAAATAAAACACAGTTTGTTTAATAAATGAATTTATTATAACAAAGATAAAAATGGATAATAACAGTTGGAATCATTATATACAAATATGATATGGTGTGTGTGTGTGTGAGAGAGAGAGAGAGAGAGACCTTGGGTGTGGCTCTTGAGAGGGTTGGCTCTTGTGGCTAACTCCACGTGTTTGTGGGGGAGGAGTTAAGGCCCAAGGACGACCTCGTGGAGTTAAAACAAAGAAAGGTGTGTGAGAGTGTGGGGGAAGGAATACCTCATGATGAAGGCCTGGATTAGCCTTGTGTGGCTAAGCTAAGACAAAGGGGAAGCTAGCTAACGTGGGTTTGTGTGTGCCACGTGTCTGGGTAGGCCTGGATTAGCCTCGTGTAGCTAACTACACGTGGTGAAGGCCTTGTGATCCCTTGAGACAATACAATTAGCCCTAGAGGCTAATGGAACAAAATAATTAGCTTTGGACGCTAATGAGCCAAAAGAAATTAACCATAGGCTAATTTCACTAACTTATAACAGTACTGAATCCACTGAAACCTTGATAAGATCAAAATGTGTGATAAGGAGATTGAGGATATTGGTAGGGAATAAGAGACAGAGAGAAGCATGCACAGCCTATCTAATTGAGAAATTAAAAACAAAACAGATCAATTCAACACACTGCGTGTTTAACAGTGTAACAGATAAACCTGGGTTTAAATTCACACTATTTCAATAAAAGCAAATTCCTAAGACTAGCTTTAATTATGCCCAAAATATACCTAGTCTTACTTCCAAATCCCACTTCTATGCGAGATTGAGAAGATGTCCTGAGACTTGAGTTTTCCACCGTTGGGAAGATCTTCCATGAAGCACAGGGGATTACGTGGAGAGAATTCACAGGAGCTCGTAGACTTCTGTAGAAACAAAGAATTCTTGGTCCGACGCTTCGTAGTTCGGGGAAGAAAATCTTTGTAGAACAATGTGCACAGAACTTTGGTCAGAAGGAATCCGGTCGCTTCTAACTTTTAATTAAAACTGCGTTTGGGCGGCAGTCGTGATGTCACTTCTAATACGAATAAACCGGCTGTAACTCAGGTTGAGTTTAAAGATCACGCGACTCTGGAGTTTACCTTGGCCAAGGGTAAGAAAGAAATCGCGCAAAATCGTGGATCTTGCAAGAAAGAGGTGGTTTTAACTTTACTCGTCGAGCGAGCTTTCTCTTTATATCTGCAGACCGCTGGTCCCGACGGAAAGAGGAAGAGCGGAGCATTCCTCTTTCTCTTATGCCTTCAGAGAGGACGTGGTGGTGATCCCGCCCCGGCGTGACGCAGGTCAACACGGAAGTGGGCTGATGGGAAATGTAGTTTCTAAAAGGGACTGTACCTACACAGTTAGTATGTTAGCTGTGACTAATCAACTTCAACTTAATGGCCACATTATTAGGAACACCTGTGTCTGTATAAACACGCACATACATTTAGCATGCAAATGGCATGTGAACCATTAGCATGTTAGCATGCCCGCAGGTATCACCAAATCAGCTGTTCGTGCGTTTTTACTCATCTTTTGGTTGATATCTAAGCAATGTCATAGCACAACAAATTATTTCTGATAAGGAAATTTTATCTAATATAATATTAAACTGCAAAACAAAATAATAAAAAAATCATGTGTCTTACCAGATATAAAGTGTCGAAAGCAAACACGGTCGTTGTCAGTAGGTTCCCACTTGTCACGCTTAATTGCTGCGATCCAAAGCTTTCGGCGAGCTGCAGGTTTCTTTGGTCTGCGGTAAAAGCTCTTGGGATCATTCTTATCAAATCTGTATGTGCAGCCGATAACACAACACTACCATAATTAATTAATGACCCGATAACTCCGATTGGCCATTTATAAATAGCCTCTTGCCAACCAAAACAACATGTGACCATTTGGTGACGTCATGCCGAACTTTCCTATATGTTATTATTGAATTGTTGAAAATTAGCACTGTATGTTTCTCTCCAGGAAAAAAAAAGTATATTTAGAAAGTGATTAAATAAATGAACCTCCTAAACGTGTGCTCGGTTCGCAAGTAAACACAGAGCTGCTCCCAGTCTGTTTGGCTTAAATGACGTCACGACGACGGCCCCCTGGCAGTGAAAGTGCGCATAAGTGAGATGTAAACAATCCTTCAGAAATTGGGCAAAACAGTATATTTTAAGCATTTTATTCAATTTTCGTGTGCAAATTAGACACCAGGAAGATTTAATTCACTTTTTGGGTCATTCATCTAGACAATGAAGTTGATATTCTACATTTCTACATAGGGTGGCACGGTTGCCTCATAGCAAGAAGGTTCTGGGTTCGAACCCAGCGGCCGGCGAGGGCCTTTCTGTGTAGAGTTTGCATGTTCTCTGCGTGGGTTTCCTCCGGGTGCTCCGGTTTCCCCCACAGTTCAAAGACATGCGGTTAGGTTAATATGGGACGGCCTTGGGCTGAGGTGCCCTTGATCGAGGCGCCTAACTCCCAACTGCTCCCCGGGGGCTGTTAGCATGGCTGCCCACTGCTTTGGGTATGTGTGTGTGCTCATTGCTCACGTGTGTGCATGTGTGGTCGCTGCTTCAGATGGGTTAAATGCAGAGAGGAAATTTCACAAGTGTGTGATGAATAAGGTTGTGCTTTCTTTTTTTTCACCTATGACTGTTGCCTATGACCTTTAATGGAGATAATAAATAGAAAATTATGAAATCTACTGTTTTGTTTTGTGACTGCTGCTCTCTTTCACTCTCCTCTGAAGCATTAACAGTGAAAATATCAGCCATGTGAACATCAGACAACCAATGTATGGAAAGGTTAAATTAAAATGCACTGTTATGTTTAACTGTTTACTGCAGAATCACTTAAAAATCCACCATCCAGGTGAGTTTTAGTGATTGGCACAGTTCCTGACTGCACAGCTCGTAATATTACTCTGCCTCCTATTCTGCTTGAAGTGGAAATAGGAAATTATGATCAGGGAAAAATCAATATCAAATAAGCCTAACACCAGTAGATAGAAAGGTTTCTGATGTGTACTGCTGTTCATTATGTTTTCCTCTGCTGCAGGTGTGTGTGTTGTTTTGGCCGACACAGTGATGGTGCTCAAAGCTGGGAGCTCCCTGGATCTTCCATTAAAATATCCAGTAGAATCAGGGTTATTAGTTCAGTGGACCTTCAATAAGAGCACTTTTGCTGAATACAGTACAGACCAAAATTACACATTTCTGGAATCACAGTTCACTGGACGGTTAAAGGGGGATGATGATAAAGTTGGAGTAACTGTACAAGATCTTCAACCTCAAGACTCTGGAACCTTTGTAGTGGCTGCAAATAGCATTAATACACAGTATCCAACACAGACATTTAAAGTTTATATTCAGAGTGAGTATGATTTAATTTTATAAATGTAATGAGAATAATTTTAAACATGTAAAGATTAATTACATAAACATATTAATTGTTTCAACTCTCCTAGTCCATATATTTTAAATAAGTGGTTTTAGTCTGACCATCGCAAATTTATAGCTTTGTGAATGTGTTGTTACAGTAAAACATTGCAGTTGCAGTTTCATGGGTTCCTTATTTGTGTGTGTGTGTGTGTGTGTGTATGCATAGGTCCTATAACAGCTGTGCAGATTGAGGAGTCTCAAACATGGCTGACGTCCAACAACAGTTGTGATGTTGTTGTGAAGTGTGCAGCACCCGGAGCTGAGAGGGTCTCCTACTCATGGAGCGGCTATCAGACTGCAAGTGGAGCTCAGCTGCAGTTCAGTCTCTCACCAGCAGAAGGAGCTGTTACACTGAACTGTACTGCAGCTAACAGCATCAGCTACAGTTCTGCTTCAGAGACACTGAGCTGTAGCACCAACACAGGTACAATTACACTTTTCCTTCTGGGGAATGAACACCATCGTCTTCAACAAAACTTTAACCACACAAGTTTTCCAAAAATATCTTCTTACTGAATCTTGTGTGTGTGTGTGTGTGTGTGTGTGTGTGTTCAATTGTGCATGTACTGTAGGAGCTCCATTGTCAGTGCTCAAACTGATCAGTAGTCTTGTGGCGGCCTCTCCCTATCTGCTGGTGACGATCATTCTGGGTGTAAAATGTTACAGAGCACACGGTAAATAAAATAATAATACGAATAAACAGTCTGCAAATAAATTGTCAACAATAAAAACATGAGCTGAATCCTTATTTATTTATTTATTTATTTATTCATTCATTCCAGGTCATCATAACAGCCAGTATGCTGTAACTGTAATTGAGGAATAAGCGCTTGGTTCTTTGTGGTTCTTAATTCACAGCTTAACAGTTTAGAGAAGGTGCAAAAATAAAAATTAAAAATTAAAAAGACTTTGCTTAAAATATCTTGCATTGTTTTATTTTTGTAAATAATGTTTTCATTTACACTCAGATCTCAGTGACACAGTATATTTACCTGTTCTTATGTTTGCACATTTCTGGATTGACTGCTCTTATGATTGCTGGGGAAACTCAGTTTTCACTCTTTCTTCAAGCTCTCTGGTTCGTCTTCCAGTCCCTTGTATTTCAAAAGATCCTAGTCTTTCTTCCTTGGTCATTTGATTGCCACGCTTAGCACATCTATCACAACATTCTGCTCCATTTATATTCTCAGTGTCTGTTTGTTTTGCTGTACTGGTTATCTGTCTGTATCTGTCGATCACACAGGATTTTTGTTGACTTCTAATGCTTTGTGTGATTCCACTTGTGAGGAAATACGACTGTCCAAACCATATTCATGTTCATCTGTCCCTGTACACAAGCCTGGCCATGTTTACTGCAGCTAATATCATAAAGTGCTGTAAAAGACGACATGTTTGTGTCATCTGATCAAGGATCTGTGAACAAAGGAGGATTTTAACATCAGAGTCTCTTTACATTTAAATAAACTGCTCCATTTGCCCTTTATCTGTTTCTGGACTTTTGTGAATGGATAGTTTCTGACTGTATTTTTATATACTGGACTCTTGTATTTATTAATAAACCTCCTGGACATGGATCCTCACACATTTCCTGAGTCTTACAACTTATTACATTTAGCAGATACCAGTTTACATCAAGTTTTTGTTTATAATTATCAAAGAAAATCAGTATTAGCTTTTCTGGGAAAGAAAAAAAAAAACATGACATATAATGAAATAGTTAAACCTCTACTGAAATGAGTGTATATGATCTGGAATCTGTATATTGCACTTAAAATGAATTGCAGTGTCAGCTGTAATTCAAATCACAGTTTACTGTATATTAATGTGTTTGTTATTATACATTATTGTTTTGTCTTTAATAATCACTTGTACAGGAACCTTAAAGCCACACACCCCATACAAACTAATTAAAAAACACTTTGAACGCTTTGTTTTGAATGTGTTTTTTCTCCAGTGTCAGTATGGATATATACAGTGTATTGTCTGATCCTGAAAAGCTACACTACACATCGCAGAACCTGGTACAAACAGTCTCCTTATCCAAAAAAAGCCCAGTTGTGTTTCCATGTCGTGCAGAGACTATAATAAGAGCAAACCTCCAACAATCTTCTCTATATTCTACCAGGGATCCTATACTGAATGTCCTGTATCACCACACTCTGGTATTGCAGTAGCAACATCTTGTAACACAAGACCCAATAACAGATGTGAAAACAGCTGAGAATATAGAGTTATATGCTGCTTATTATGTCAATTTGCACTGCAGATCACACCAAGCCATTTTCTAGACTGCTTATCTGTCAGGATGACGTTAAGTGAAAGGCAGGGTACACTCTGGTCACGTCTTCAATCTGTCATGGAGCAAATACAGAAATGAACAACCATTCACACCTACAGGCAATTTCAAGTAAGCAGTTGACCTAATCAGTGGGAGGAAATTCATGCAGGCATGAAGAGAACATGCAAACTCCACAGAGAAAGGCCCTTTCAGCTGCAAAGTTCAAACCCGGACATTTCTTCCTGTGAGGGGACAGTGCTAACCAACATGGCCTGGAGGGTAGAGAAGCAGCCTTGGGCTCAAATGGTCACCAGTTTGATTCCTGGGGCTGGCAGGAAAAATGTGAGGGAAGTTTGGTAAATGAACAGCACTTTCCCCTCGCTCTGTATCATGGCTGAAGTGCCCTCGAGCAAGGCACCTGATCCCTGGGCACTGTAGCATAGCTGCCCACTGCACTGCTCATTGCTCACTTGTGTGTTCACTGCTGGGTTAAATGCAGAGAAGGAATTTCACTGTGCTTTAGTATATGTGACAAATGAAGGCTTCTTCTTCTTCTTCTTCTTCACCATGCCACCCATAAATTTACACACTTTGTATCTTTTGCATTGTCTTTACATCGTGCCACGTGCAAGGGGTGCAACACAGTACCTGTATATGTATTTGTATCTGTTTGGTGTTCCAAATAGCTATAACCTGTATCTGTATTCCAATATAAACTGAAAGTGAGCATGGTCACTTTATCAGTTCATAAGAAGTGAGAGAAGCTCTGAACCTCTTTCTGAAAATACATTTCCCATTATATCTTTGTGGGCGGAAAGGTGGTGTAGTGGTTAGCCCTGTCGCCTCACAGCAAGAAGGTCCGTGTTCGAGCCCCGTGGCCGGTGAGGGCCTTTCTGTGTGGAGTTTGCATGTTCTCCCCGTGTCCGTGTGGGTTTCCTCCGGGTGCTCTGGTTTCCCCCACAGTCCAAAGACATGCAGGTTAGGTTAACTGGTGACTCTAAAGTGAGTGAGAATGGTTGTCTGTGTCTCTGTGTCAGCCCTGTGATGACCTGGCAACTTGTCCAGGGTGTACCCCGCCTTTCGCCCGTAGTCAGCTGGGATAGGCTCCAGCTTGCCTGCGACCCTGTACAACAGGATAAAGCGGCTAGAGATAATGAGATGAGATTATATCTTTGTGTGCAGCACTGTGTGGTACTTTTTTGCTTTTAGTGCTGCACAATGCAAACATTTATAGATTCAGTGAGTTCAGACACAGTGTGGAAGTGTTTTTGCTCTCTTCAGTTAGTGTTTAGTTCCCAGTCTCAGGAGAGCTGCAGCAGGGAAAAAAAAAAACAGTTGTCGGTTAACACAGAAATGCATAATTTTAATGGATATTGTGTTTCCTTCTCTGGAGTACTGCTATTTGGTGTTCCCCATGGTATGTACTGAGATAAATATGGGATCTTTTTAATGAACATTGCAAATTAAGCTCTTTTAATCCTTCACAGTAAATGAGTTATCTTTTTGTAGCTTTGTATGTCAAGGAGCAATCTGGCCAATGTTCTGAAATGCACAAGATACAGAGCTTGAATTAGTAAATGACATTAGAAAATGTCATGTTGTGGAGTAGTGGTTAGCACTATTGCCTCACAGTAAGAAGGTTCTGGGTTCGAGCCCAGTGGCCATGGGAGGCCTTTCTAGGTATTGTGGAGTTTGCATGTTCTCCCTGTGTCTGTGTGTGGTGCTCTGGTTTCCCCAACAGTCCAAAGACATGCAGGTTAGGTTAATTGGCGGCTCTAAATTGACTGTAGGTGTGAATGGTTGTCTGTCTCTATGTGTCAGCCCTGTGATGATCTGGTGACTTGTCCAGGGTGTACCCTGCCTCTCGCCCATAGTCAGCTGGGATGGGTTCCAGCTTGCCTGTGACCTTGCACAGGATAAGTGGTTATGGATAATGGGTGGATGTCATGCTGTAAAGATATCTGGGTATATTTCAAAACTAATATCATAAAGTGCTGTACGACATGTTTGTGTCATCTGATCAAGGATCTGTGAACAGAGGAGGATTTTAACATCAGAGTCTCTTTACATTTAAATAAACTGCTCCATTTGCCCTTTATCTGTTTCTGGACTTTTGTGAATGATCTCTGGATAGTTTCTGACTGTATTTTTATGTACTGGACTCTTGTATTTATTAATAAACCTCCTGGACATGGATCCTCACACATTTCCTGAGTCTTACAACTTATTACATTTAGCACATCAAGTTTTTGTTTTTGTTTATAATTATCAAAGAAAATCAGTGTTAGCTTTTCTGGGAAAGAAAAAAAAAAAACATGACATATAATGAAATAGTTAAACCTCTACTGAAATGAGTGTATATGTTCTGGAATCTCCATATTGCACTTAAAATGAATTGAAGTGTCAGCTGTAATTCAAATCACAGTTTACTGTATATTAATGTGTTTGTTATAATACATTATTGTTTTGTCTTTAATAATCACTTGTACAGGAACCTTAAAGCCACACACCCCATACAAACTAATTAAAAAAGTGTTTCATTGTGGATGTGGCAAAATTTTCCAAGGAGATTTTCTAAGGAGTTTATGTTGCATTTTTGAACGCTTTGTTTTGAATGTGTTTTTTCTCCAGTGTCAGTATGGATATACAGTATACAGTGTATTGTCTGATCCTGAAAAGCTACCGTACACTACACATCGCAGAACCTGGTACAAAAAGTCTCCTTATCCAAAAAAAGCCCAGTTGTGTTTCCATGTCGTGCAGAGACTATAATAAGAGCAAACCTCCAACAATCTTCTCTATATTCTACCAGGGATCCTATACTGAATGTCCTGTATCACCACACTCTGGTATTGATTGCAGGAGCAACATCTTGTAACACAACACCCAATAACAGATGTGAAAACAGCTGAGAATATGGAGTTATATGCTGCTTATTATGTCAATTTGAACTGCAAATCACACCAAGCCATTTTCTATACTGCTTATCTGTCAGGGTGACGTTAAGTGAGAGGCAGAGTACACTCTGGTCAGGTCTTCAATCTGTCATTATAGAAATGAACAACCATTCACACCTACAGGCAATTTCAAGTAAGCAGTTGACCTAATCTGTGGGAGGAAATTCATGCAGGCATGAAGAGAACATGCAAACTCCACAGAGAAAGGCCCTTTCAGCTGCAAAGTTCAAACCCAGACATTTCTTCCTGTGAGGGGACAGTGCTAACCAACATGGCCTGGAGGGTAGAGAAGCAGCCTTGGGCTCAAATGCTCACCAGTTTGATTCCTGGGGCTGGCAGGAAAAATGTGAGGGAAGTTTGGTAAATGAACAGCACTTTCCCCTCGCTCTGTATCATGGCTGAAGTGCCCTTGAGCAAGGCACCTGATCCCTGGGCACTGTAGCATAGCTGCCCACTGCACTGCTCATTGCTCACTTGTGCGTTCACTGCTTCAGATGGGTTAAATGCAGAGAAGGAATTTCACTGTGCTTTAGTACAACCCTGATTCCAAAAAAGTTGGTATAAAGTACAAATTGTAAATAAAAATGGAATGCAATGATGTGGAAGTTTCAAAATTCCATATTTTATTCAGAATAGAACATAGATGACATATCAAATGTTTAAACTGAGAAAATGTATCATTTAAAGAGAAAAATTAGGTGATTTTAAATTTCATGACAACAACACATCTCAAAAAAGTTGGGACAAGGCCATGTTTACCACTGTGAGACATCCCCTTTTCTCTTTACAACAGTCTGTAAACGTCTGGGGACTGAGGAGACAAGTTGCTCAAGTTTAGGGATAGGAATGTTAACCCATTCTTGTCTCATGTAGGATTCTAGTTGCTCAACTGTCTTAGGTTTTTTTTGTTGTATCTTCCGTTTTATGATGTGCTAAATGTTTTCTATGGGTGAAAGATCTGGACTGCAGGCTGGCCAGTTCAGTACCCGGACCCTTCTTCTACGCAGCCATGATGCTGTAATTGATGCAGTATGTGGTTTGGCATTGTCATGTTGGAAAATGCAAGGTCTTCCCTGAAAGAGACGTCATCTGGATGGGAGCATATGTTGCTCTAGAACCTGGATATCAAGGGCACAGATAGAGGGTGGGATTCGTCCCACCCAGATTTAAATTCACCTCGTTCGGTCCCCCCCACTTATAGGGAGGAAAAAACGTCTATGCTGTCTTTCTTTGCATAAGGCAAACCTCACGGAAAAATCAAAAGACTAATTACCATTCGGTTTATTGAGGTGGACAGCAGTACATACATAGTTGCAACAACTCACATAAAACAAAACAAAGACTGATATTTGGTTGGTTGAGCTGTGCAGACTGCACAGGTTGCGAGCTCAAGCTTGGTTGCTATGGTTACCCACAACAAGTTTGACAGACATATCGGGGACAGCTCCTAGTTCAAGACGGCAACACGGCATGATGAAAGGTGCCAAACCGGAAAGGCAGAAAATGATTGCATCGTTTTTTCAAAAAACAATGACTGTAAGTAAACTGTGCCTTACTTTATCATATCACCTTGCAATTTTTTGATAGTCTGTTCAAAGTCATGTCGTAGTGAAAGTAAAATCGTACGGAGTAGAGATGCCTTTCTGGTAGCCTCCTTCTTTCGGTGGTAGCCTGTAGATACAGGGCTCAGAAGGCAGTTTTAATGTTTAATCTGGCGTTCCCTGCTATAATTTCAGCGAGCATATTGTTTCATAAGGAAACTTTGCGGAGAGTTGTTGACTGACTGCCACTCACACAACACACAGGCATAGTTAGAAAGTCAGGATGCACTGGTTTACACTTTACACACACACACGTAGACATCGCCCAACAATATATTCAGGGCAAGGATCGGAGGAGAGAGATTTTTGGATCCTTCACATAATCTGTTTCTGCATTTGAGGCCATTTATTGAAAACTCATGTAGACTACTTATTTACAATTTTATTCATGTATATATATAGGCTATGTTGTTTATGTGTTTGTAAGGCACATCAAGTAAGAAGTGACTTTTAATTATATTTTGTGTTTTTTTTTTTTACACCCTGCTCTTTCTGTTTTCTTAAAGAATCAGTGTGCTGAAAGTCAGTTAATGTTTAAATTAAACAGTTTTTGCATACGGCATATGGCATGCTTGGGGAGTGATTGGAATCAGTATCAGAATCAATAAGCTTTATTTCTTTCAATGATGGGTAATTAAGTTTGACAGTCCAAGTCTCAATACATAGGATACACAGAACTAGATGCTATAGATAAATACAAAGGGTAGACAAAACAGTCAGCAGTCATCCAGAAAACACACACACACACACACACACACACACACACACACACATATTCAACCCACATGACATCCTGTCGTGTCAGTGATAAATAGCACATGAGAGCACCAGACATCACAGGTGTGCTCTATTCCTACTCTTTATTTATTAGTAAGCCTAAGCTAATGGTTGCAGGGATGAAGGAGTGATGTTTTTTTTGTCTTAGCTGAATAATGTCGCCGCCCTGAGGGCATCAGAGTATATTCCTTGCACAACACATGTTGGGGGTGGGGGTGGGGTTGGGGTTGGTTTGCTGGCAGCTTTGTCCCCCCCAGTTCAAAAAATGTATCTGCGCCCCTGCTGGATATACCTTTCAGCATTGATGGTGTCTTTCCAGATGTGTAAGCTGCCCATGCCACACACACTAATGCAACCCCATAACATCAGAGATGCAGGCTTCTGAACTGAGCACTGATAACAACTTGGGTCGCCCTTCTCCTCTTTAGTCCGAATGACACGGCATCCCTGATTTCCATAAAGAACTTCACATTTTGATTCGTCTGACCACAGAACAGTTTTCCACTTTGCCACAGTCCATTTTAAATGAGCCTTGGCCCAGAGAAGACGTCTGCGCTTCTGGATCGTGTTTAGATACGGCTTCTTCTTTGAACTATAGAGTTTTAGATGGCAACGGCAGATGGCACGGTGAATTGTGTTCACAGATAATGTTCTCTGGAAATATTCCTGAGCCCATTTTGTGATTTCCAATGCAGAAGCATGCCTGTATGTGATGCAGTGCCGGAAGATCACGGGCCCGAAGGGCCCGAAGATCACGGGCACCCAGTATGGTTTTCCGGCCTTGACCCTTACGCACAGAGATTCTTCCAGATTCTCTGAATCTTTTGATGATATTATGCACTGTAGATGATGATATGTTCAAACTCTTTGCAATTTTACACTGTCGAACTCCTTTCTGATATTGCTCTACTATTTCTCGGTGCAGAATTAGGGGGCTTGGTGATCCTCTTCCCGTCTTTACTTCTGAGAGCCGCTGCCACTCCAAGATGCTCTTTTTATACCCAGTCATGTTAATGACCTATTGCCAATTGACCTAATGAGTTGTAATTTGGTCCTCTAGCTGTTCCTTTTTTGTACCTTTAACTTTTCCAGCCTCTGATTGCCCCTGTCCCAACTTTTTTGAGATGTGTTGCTGTCATGAAATTTCAAATGAGCCAATATTTGGCATGAAATTTCAAAATGTCTCACGTTTGACATTTGATATGTTGTCTATGTTCTACTGTGAATACAATATCAGTTTTTGAGATTTGTAAATTATTGCATTCCATTTTTGGGGGGGGTAGCTACCCAAAGCGTGCATTTGGTACAACAGCATTAAGATCATTCAATCCTGCCTGGTACCACACACGACCATGGCTAGAGTATTCTGTTGTGTGAGACGCCTGCTTCTGTTTCCCCTGTCGGAAGTATGGCAGCACTGTTCATGAGAGGGAGGTTGTTTTTACCCAGAGGTGGAAAAACTGGATTGACAAAGTAAAAGTCCTGCTTAGGTTTTCCTTCTGCCTGTGCTCTCAACACAGGTGATTTCACCAATTAGGTCATCAACCTGGTTTAGGGGATGTGGTAATTAGGATCAGTTGGTTCATTGAATTGGCTGGAGCAAAAATGTGGCAGGGTTTTTACTTTCTGCACCCGGGTTTTTCCACCTCTGTTTTTAGCTTAACTGGTTTTAACAACTGGAAAGCAGCACTTGATCAAGACAAGGGGCTACAGAGGCATATGTCCAGCCACAACCATGTGCATGCTTCAACCATCTGGAATCAGCACAAAAGCAGAGAGGCTACAGGGGGAACTGTTGACTCCCTGTTGGTTGGTAAAACACAACTTGAAAAAAAAACATTACTATGTCAATAGTGTGGGCAGTGCTGTTAAGTTTCTCTGTGTGAATGAGTTGGGGCTCCGTGGGACTGCAGAAACTTTGAGGCATGATGCAGCTGGTAATGACGACATTGCTTCAGGTCTCTTTCTAAAACTGATGGAGTATACCTTAGAGAAGGATGAGAAGCTAGCAAGCATTGCTAAGGGTATCCCAAAGAATGCAAAATACACATCTAAGGATATCCAAAATGAAATTATTGAAACACCGGCAGACATGGTGCTTGGAGAGGTAAGGAAAAAATTATGTGATGGGACCAGGGACAGGTGCAATGTGGAAAATTTGTCTGTGATGATTTGCTTTGTCAGCAATTCCATGCCAGAGGAGCATCTTATTGGGTTGCTTGACTTGAATCAACTTGATGCAGAGTACATCACCTCTGAGATATTGACACACCTTTCTGATGCTGGCTACAGTGCTGACAACATACTTAGCCAGTGTGATGATGGGGTTTCTGTGATGAGTGGGGTAAGAGGTGGTGTACAAGCTCTGCTCCAAAAGAAGCTTGCTAGATATGTCCCATATATCCACTGCTACAACCACCAACTGCACCCAGGAGTTGTGCATGCCATGCAAAGTGAACCATGTGCAAAAAGATTTTTTGACCTCTCTAGTTCACTCTACAAGTTTTTTCAGCACCACCATGTGTCTGAGAAATATGATGCACCTAATCTTAAAAGACTGCTTGAAATCCGATGGACAAGCCACTATGAGGTGACAAGGTGCATTGTTGAAAATCAAGACCATATTCTCAGTATTCTATCTGAGATGACAGAGGATGCTGATGCTGCAGTTGACCTGTGCACCGAGACATCAGGCCTGCTATGTCAAATTAAGAGGCATCACTTCTTTGAGACTGGAAAGTTTCAAATGCGGGTGCTTGGTGTCTTGAAACCAGCAAATGCAATTCTACAGTGCTTCTGAGGTTGTTGGTGCATCACTGGAGTCCCTAAAAAACATCCGTGAAGATGAGTATTGGGCAGAGTTATCTCAGACGGCTGCTGGAGATGATTCACATCCTCCAAAGGGAAGGAGAACAATGAGCAAACACCTTGGTCAAAGTGTTGTGCTCTCAACTGTGGGCCATACAGACTCTGATGATCTTACTCTTAATTCCCATCAATCTCTGAAAAGATCTCTGCTTAACATCCTTGACAGGGCCATTTCAGAAATGGAGACTAGATTTTCACAGAGGAATGCTGACCTGATGAAAGCCATATCTAGTCTTGCACCCAGATCTAGTGCATTTCTAGATTCAACCCAGTTGCACCCTCTGGCTGTGCTGGCTGGCACGGTGGCAGACAACGCAAGTCTGAAAAATGAAATCCTTGTGGCAAAACAGATGTTGCTCAAGAAATGTCCAAATGAAACAGACCTGTCCACTGTGTGTAAACACCTGCAGGAGTACAAGGAAGCCTTTCCTGAGTTGCATGAATTGTATGTAACAGCCCTGGTAATTGGTGTGTCTTCAGCAGTGTGTGAGAGTTCCTTCTCCACATTGTCACGGGTCCTAACCCCTTATCGTCGCACCATGTTACACAAGAGAAAGAGGAATTTGGTGATCTTGGCCCATGAGAAGTCCATAACAAATAACTTGGACATGGATGAATTTGTGAGAGTTTTTACAAAGGGAAACAGGAGACTGTTGTTGTAGAGTGGAGTGGAGAGAAAAGACATTGGAGTGGAGAGGAGTGGAGAGAAATAAGAGAGGAGTGGAGAGAAAGGAGATTTTTGAGCTGTTAAGTTACTAACAAAAAAAACCAAGCTGGTAAAAAAGAAAGAAAACAGTTATAAAATGTTCTGCTCTATATCTGTTGTGTTTTATAAATTAGTTTGAGAAGTGATTTTTTTATTATTTGTAAGACTACGGTATCTTTCAGTTTTGTAAATACTGACTATAGTGTGTGAAATCTTATTCTAGGTTCAAATTTATTTGAGAATTAGGCCATCCATTTAAGATAAATGTTATGTTGGTTGTTAAAATCTGGATGAAGGATATTTTATTTTATTTTTTATTTTTCAGATTCCCCCCTCCGAGGGATTGCCACCTTATTGTGGTCAGGGGGTTTGCGTGCCTCAGTGACCTTAAGAGCTATACCAGCAGGAGCTTAGTCTTCAGGTGGGACACCCAAGTTGGACAGGTCTGAAGGTAGAGGCATGATAAAGTGCAATCCACTTCTCCAGGTTGGGGTTGGACACATAGCTAACAACCTAATTCCATGAAGAAAACACTGTTACTATAAGCACAGAAAAAAAAGTGCTGGAGCCTGATGTGTATGCATGATGCCCCCTTCACATTTCTGACTGCCCCCTCATATATGCCTGCCTAGAACCGGCCCTGTACTAGACTCTTGTAGAATTGCAGGAAATGTGGTTCTATAAAGTACTAGTCTGAAACGGTTGAATACTAGCATTTTTTTATATATATATGCTGATAAATAATACATTTTGGCTTTGTGATTTTACTTGAAGATCATGGTTTACAATAGAAGATACTGCCCAGAGCATTGTGTGTAAATGGGATGTGTAATACAGATGAATATGATGACTTATAATGGGCAGAATACTTTTGCAAGTCCCAGAATAAACACATTTTCTTGGGTTTGTGCACATTGATCTGTTTTATTAGCTGTACATATATTAGGAGAACCACAGTGATGCAGTTCATGAGAAGTGAGAGAGGCTCTAAACTACTTTTGGAAAGTACACTACACATGATATCTTTGTGTGCAGCACTGTGTGGTACCTTTTTGCCTTTAGAGCTGCACACCACAAACATTTAAAGATTCAGTGACCTCAGACACACAATGAGTGCGGAAGTGTTTTTGCTGTCTTCAGTTAGTGTTGAGTTTACGGTCTCAGAAGAGCTGCAGCAGGAAAAAAACAATTGTAGGTTAACACAGAAATGCAGAATTTTAATGGATATTGTGTTTCCTTCTCTGGAGTGCTGCTGCTTGGTGTTCTCCAGGGTATGTATTGAGATAAATATGGGATCATTTTAATGAACATCGCAAATTAAGCTCTTTTAATCAATCATTCACAATCAATGAGTTATCTTCTTTGTAGCTTTCTAAGTCGAGAGGCAATCTGGAAAATGTTCTGAAATGCAAAAGATATAGAGCTTGAATTAGTGGGGGTTTTTTTCCATTACAAGTGCATATCAAATTATGCACTTGTAATGTCACTACAATAACAGGACGCCACTGCTGCTCAACTTATTTCTCATGTGACTGTCTCTTATCATTCTCTATCTGCAGAAAAATATGTGGTTAACTTCAGTAAACCTGACATGAGACAATAGATAAAGAGCAGTAGAAAGGAACACCAGTGACCTCAGATAAACAAATAATAATATAAACAAGCTAGGAAATTGCCAATTGTGACACTTGAGTGGGGCAGATATAAAACAAATGATTAGACTGATTGGTCAGCAAGTCTCACAACACCTAACAACATCAGCAAATTAAGAGAACAGCCACCAGTGTTTAAAGGCACAGAATTGGAAATAAATTCAGAAATGCTGCTGGCGTCTGAGGTTGAATTTTCAAACCATGATATACTGTACATATCTAACATCAGTCAAATATATTTATGAGGGATGGCACTGAACTCATAGCTCTTTCAGTTTTCAGCCCAAAAGCAGAAAAAAGGGGTGAAGATTTTGGTCCATAAAGATTAAACAGGACCTTCTCACAGCAAGAAGGTCCGGGTTCGAGCCCCGTGGCCGGCGAGGGCCTTTCTGTGCGGAGTTTGCATGTTCTCCCCGTGTCCGCGTGGGTTTCCTCTGGGTGCTCTGGTTTTCCCACAGTCCAAAGACATGCAGGTTAGGCTAACTGGTGACTCTAAATTGACCGTAGGTGTGAATGTGAGTGTGAATGGTTGTCTGTGTCAGCCCTGTGATAACCTGGCGACTTGTCCAGGGTGTACCCCGCCTTTCGCCCATAGTCAGCTGGGATAGGCTCCAGCTTGCCTGCGACCCTGTAGAACAGTATAAAGCGATTAGAGATAATGAGAATGAGATGAGATTAAATAGGCCTTATGCACTCCAGTGTCACATTTAACACTTTACAGATAATGTTAAAGCTCATAGGCAACAGTTTTAATTTTATGCACATTTGAAACTTTATATGTTAAAAAAAAAACCTCTGTAATTTTCTTCTGGTCCCAAGAAGTATTGTTAATAAGAAATAATTAAAATAAGTTAGCACGGATCGTGGTGAATTTCTGTTCGGCTATTTTCGTGACCACTCGGCGCGTGACGTCATTTAAGTCAAACAAATCACTTGAGTTGAGTACACTTCCGTTTACTTACATTGCCGTTCGGCTTGAGTGCAGACGTGCATTCAGGAATTTCCAAAGAAAAAACATGCCTTATTGTTGTGCAGTGAATTGTAACAACGGGACTGGTTTAGGAAGAAGTTTTTACCTTTTTCCGAGAGAGGAGAAGAGGCGGAGAGAGTGGATTGTGCGTGTGAAGTGAGAGGATTGGCAGCTGGGTAAATACGCCGCTCTGTGCTCCAATCACTTCGAGGAGGATTCATTTTTGAAGAATCCCCATCTGTTGGAGAGTTTAGGTGTCAGTGTTAGACAGAGAAGGCTCAAACCTGATGCTGTTCTAACAAAATTCGAGCACAAAAGCAAGCAGTCAAAGAAGAAATGGACCAGCAATGCTCAAGCAAAAAGGAGAAGATTGGATGTAAACATTTTTACCTTTGCTTGCAATTTTTCAAGTAAAGAATCCTGAGGTATCCTGTACAATCACTGTGTAAATGAGACAAAAGGGATAGTCTGTCATGGCTACCTGCTAGCATGCTAACATGCTATTGACTAACATGATAAATATCTGTGTGTGTGTGTGTGTGTGTGTGTGTGTGTGTATGTCCGAGCACAAGTGTTCCTAATGAAGTGGCCACTAAGCTTAAGTTAATTTGTCACCGCTAAAATGATACCTGCAGGTATGCTAACATGCTAATGGTTCACATGCCATTTGCATGCTAAATGTATGTGCGCGTTTATACAGACACACGTGCTCCTAATAATGTGGCCATTAAGAATCCACGTTCTGTTATAGGGATTATGTGTGTGCCCCTGTGCGCATCAGTGGGTAACCCCATTAAATGTCCTGGTATGGGAGAGTTCACCAAACTAGAGCGTGACGTAATATTGCGCATGCGCGTACAATTGGTTGGCAAGAACTGTTCACAATGGCCGACAAAGTTGCATCATCGCCTAGTTTTCGTAGCGGTTTATCGCAGTATGCAAGTTCGTTGCCAACTGATGCTAAGCAAAGATATGCAGCAAAGCTTCTGTACAACAGTGGCACCAAAGTTTTGCCTGATCCTTACACAGTTACGGACAAATGGGACCCAAATCCAGGCACCTGGCCTGACCTGACCTTCGGCGATATCTGCCTGTATGTGATTGGCACGCCTTCAGTATACACAAAAGAATCAATGAAAGCCTACATGTCTCTTGATGCATATGTAACCCCTCATAAAACCTGCATTGTGAAGTGCTTGAATGACGAGGAGACGTGGGAGAGTGCAGCAAACTTTATTTACCCTGGGATGCACAAAATAACACGGGTGGTCAGCAGGGCAGCGCAGGCTTGCATACACAAAAGAAAGCACTCGCTCACTGTCCAGGATTGTGAGAGAGTATATGAATAAAATCAAATAAAACAGAAAAGAGCCTAACAAGGAATTGATTATGTACCTGGGATGCACAAAATAACACGGGAGGTCAGCAGGGCAGCGCAGTGCAGGCTTGCATACACAAAAGAAAGCTAGCGTGGGGAGAGATAACGAATTAGCTGTACGCACGTGTGCTCTGTAAACTCCGACATAACATGCTCAAATTGACATTAAAAATAATATAACATACACTGACAATGACTACAAGTGTTCAGACACAATATACATCAATGAGTGTTGATTTAGAATGTTAACACGAGCATGAATATTTAATTACGTTCGGAGCGCTGTTTACATAGAACTTACCACTTGCTCACGCTCCAGGAACTGTGAGAGAGAGCCAAGCAGTTCTGCCTCTAGAGGTTGGTATTCACGTGAAAAGCTGGGTGCAAGTGGGATCAATATATATACTGTTACATTCTCCCCCTCTTAATTCCACTTGCACACAAAAAACACAACAAAACCAATGCTCCTGCATCAGACATCCCAGCAACAAACATCCATGGCAAGTAGAATACCCAGATACAAGGATAACACACTTCAGAACATTATTACACATTATACACATCACAAAGATCTTGAATTGAAATAGGCATATCATCCTGAGATACACCTCCGTCAACCAAAGGTTGTTCATCTAAGAACTCGTGAGGGTGACACAAACCCTACAAAGATGACCTACGAAGTGCCATTTACACTTCACACATTCAATTCAGTATCAGCATGCACAATAACATGCCACATCAACATCATAATACCAAGAAGCCACTTAAAAATGAAAGAGATGAAAAGTAGGAAAATAGTAGAAGAGAAAGACTCTACATTAACCAACTTTTGTAACACTAAGAACTGAACTTGCCCACTTCTGAAGTCTACTGGCTGGTGAGGCAAGTGTTTTCTGAGCAGACAGATTGTAAATTGGTCTATTCACTGGTCGAATAATCCGACCCACTCTAGACCTACGTGTAGGAGTGTCAGGCACGTGTTGAGCTTCTGTAGGCACAGGGGAATGTAGGGGCATGGTGTGTCTGTGTGGTACAGTGGTGCCCAGACTAACACTGTCAACTGCACTGGCACCCGCATCAGAATCACAGGTCTCCTGGTCTGGCACTGCACTGGCAATTTCAGCACTGTCGGTCAGAGAGTTATTGTCCGCTGTCAGCTCAGCCATACCAGGGGTTTCTGAATGTGAAATACGGTCAGGGCTCTCGAAGCCAGGCTCTTCAAAAGGACTGTGAGATACCCATTCATTTGTTAGGACAGTTTTGTCTACGCACTCTGAGTGCTGGTTGGAGGAAAACATGGTGTTGTCATCACACTCAACACTACAGGAGGAATCCAAAGATACACTCTCACTCTCTGCTTCAGTCATGACAGGGAGAAAATTCACACACAGGAGCATGTTACGATGAACGACTTTAGTCTGTCCAGTTACTGGGTTGAGAATTTTGAAAATATGAGTCTTTGGATCAGTGTCAGTTACAGTGTAAACAATGTTTTCCCACCTGTCTGCCAACTTCTTTCGGCCTCTCTCACCCTTGTTAGCAAGCAGCACTCTGTCACCACACACAATCTGGCCACCCTTCACCCGCCGTTTGTAGACTTGAGCTTGGTGTTTCTGCTCTCTACTGGCGTTCTCCTCAACAAGGAGCATGGCCTCACGGAGGTCTTTGTGGAGGGATTCTACAAACTTGGGGTAAGCAACTTCACCATCTTCCCTCAGTACAGACTTAAACAAGACATCCACTGGTAGGCGAGGGACACGGCCAAACATGAGGTAAAATGGGGGGAAGCCAGTTGTTTCATGGACAGTACAATTATACATAAAAGCCAGTGTATGCAACATTTGCGGCCAAGACTGTTTCTCTCTAGGCGGGAGTGCTCTGATCATGTTGCCTAGTGTGTGGTTGAACCGCTCAGCAAGGCCATTGCCCATGGGGTGATAAGCAATTGTGTGTGACCTCTTCACCCCGAGATCTGAAGCAGGGCAGCTATCAATTCACTTTCGAAGTTCAACCCTTGGTCCGAGTGAATGCGTTCAGGAAAGCCATAGAAACAGAAAAAATTGTCCCACAGCTTCCAAGCCACCTGTCTTGCTGTCTGGTCTGAGCAGCGGAATGCATGGGCCAGTTTTGTATAGTGATCTGTCACCACTAAGACATCAACAGGTCTGTTCTTCAAATCCTCTGCTGTCCAAAAATCAATGCAGACTAACTGAAGTGGCGCTGTTGTCTTGACACTCTCGAGAGGAGCACGACCCTCTGGCTCTGGCGTTTTGCTCACCACGCATCTGGTGCAGCACTTCACATGGTCCCCAACATCCCTCTCCATGCTGGCCCAGTAAAACCTCTGCTTGACCAGGTGCAGTGTCCGAAGTTGACCCTGGTGTCCAGCATCCTCATGGCAGCCTCGGAGGACATCAGACCAGAGGGACTGGGGAACTACATATTGAAATTTCTTTCTGCCAGTAACTGGGTCTTTAGCCACTCTGTATAAGATCTCATCCATTATAGACAACTTCTGCCACTGCTTAAGAAGTCTCAGTGTGGTCCATGTCTCTTGAGCGCGTTCACGCCTGGAGGGTCGCCGTCTCTGACCAACATAAAAAATGACACGGGCAAGGTCAGCATCACCACGCTGTCTGTCTACAAGCTCACGTGCAGAAAAGGACGGCAGTGCACTCTGACCAATGTCAGTGAGACTCTGAATGTGGTGGGCTAAGGGAACGGCTCTCACTCTGGCAGCAGTTTCCCAGTCCGTGTGGCTACTCATAACTATGGCAACGTCTACAGCAGACATTGATGAAACAGCAGGGTGGTCGTCATGTGACCTCCCAGACACGCCAAAGAGTTGAGTTGCTGGACAGGCTGTAGACTGACGGAACACGTCCTGTAATTCAGGGCCAGGCAAATTTTCTGAGATGGACAGAAGGGCAGAGTAAGGCTCATTAATTAGTCTGTGACTCACTTTAGTTGCAGCAAAAGGGATTCGACTCAGTGCATCTGCAACAACATTTTTACTACCAGGGACATATTTCACATCAAAATCATAGGCTGCAAGCTTGGCCACCCAGCATTGTTCACAAGAGTCCAGCCTGGGCTTAGTCAGGATATGTGTCAGCGGATTGTTATCCGTCCAAGCAGTGAATTTGTGTCCCTTCAGCCAGTGACTAAATTTCTCACAGACCGCCCACTTCAAAGCAAAAAACTCGAGACGGTGGGCAGGATACTTGCTCTGGGCTTTACTTAAAGTCTTGCTTGCAAAGGCTATAGCCCGGTCTTCTCCAGGCAAAACTTGTGATAAAACAGCACCCAGACCATCGGTAGAGGCATCAGTAGCCAAAATAAAAGGTCTGGAAAAGTCAGGGTGTGCCAACACCACATTAGCAAGAAGTGCATCTTTAAGCTTATGCAGGGCCTGCTCGCAGTCAGGGGTCCAATCAGCTGCTGTCAATTGCCTTGACACGGGAACCTTCTTTGTCCTGCCATCTCTGTGTGCTCTCACCTGTTTACGCCCAGCTGTGAGGTGAAAAAGTGGCTTGGCTATGGTGGAGCAGTTCTCAATGAAATGCTGATACGACATCACCAGTCCTAAAAAGGACTGAATCTTCTTGACGTCAGGAGTCAGCCCATCAGCTTTCATTAGATCTGCTCTGACAACATTCGTGATGGCCTCCACTTTGGATGGGTCAGTGGAAATCCCTTGACTGTCAATGACGTGACCAAGGAACCTTACAGAGCGTCGGAGGAAAAAACATTTCTTAGGTGAGAGTTTCAGGTTGTGTGCATGCAGCCTCTGAAAAATCATCTCAAGTCTTTTTAGCGCCTCATCTTCAGTTGGGGCAAATGTCAAGAGATCATCAAGATAGCATAGCAAACTCATGAAATTCTGATCGCCAAAAATCTTCATCATCATTCTCATGAAACTGGCTGGGCTATTGCAGAGGCCTTGTGGGAGCCTGTTATACTCATGTAGGCCAACAGGAGAAGAGAAAGCTGTGTACTTTTTGTCATGGAGGGGAATGTTATAAAATCCTGAGGTTAAGTCCATTGTGCTAAAAAACACATTGCCACCTAGTGCAGCGAGGCAGTCTTCTTGGTGGGGCAGCGGGTGCGCATCTTTGACTGTACGCACATTCAGCCACAGAAAGTCTGTACACAGCCTCAAATCTCCATTTTTCTTCCATACTAGGCCGAGTGGGGATGCAAATTCACTCGAGGACTTTCTAATTATCCCCCTCTCTTCCATCTCGTTAAGAACAACTCTGAGTTTCTGATAGTCAGCAGGGGGAACTCATCTGTATGGCAGCCGGAATGGCTTGTTATCTACTAAATGGATGCGGTGAACAAAATCCTTAACTTTGCCGCAGTCTAAGCTGTGCTTGGAAAAGATGTCTGAATATGCCACTGTGAGCTTACATAACTCATGTTTCCCACTCTCAGACACTTCACAAGAGTCAATGTCTAAATCTGTCAGGCTGTCTGCAACGTTGGCACCTGGCGTTTGTGTGTTGCTCTTAGTCCACTGGCTATTAGCTGTATGGTGAAGGGGCTCACAGTCTAACATGTCTTCCAAAGCCAGACAGGGATGCACATCGGCTATTTTGGCATTTCTCCAAAGAACAACAGGCTTGCCAGTTGGATTCATTATTTTCATGGGAACCCACCCATCCCCCCACAATGGCGTAACTACATGTCCCACTAAAATGTTTCTTGGGACTGCATGAGATGTGGTGGGCTCAACCATAACTGTGCAGCCTGGAGGGCCGCGTGAGTTCTCTGGCAGTTTACCCCAGACAAGATGTTCATGGCCTGGTAGAAGAGTAACAGCTTGGCGGAGCTTTACTGTACCCACTTTGTCAGGCATGTCATCCCCTGTCCACTGGTGAACACCGGCGAGCATGGCAACAAAGTCGTCTTGGGCCCCTCTGCCATCTGAACTACAGTGGGTAGAAACAACTTTCCAATACATGTCACTGTCTTTGAGTTTGTGGGACAAAAATTTAATCACATTTGTGCCAATGATCAACTCGTCAATCTGTCCAGGCACTACTAGAGTGGGCACGATAACAGTATATCCATAAAGTTCAAGCCGAAGGTCACAGACTCTCTTCGGATAGACAAGCTTTCCACCGCAGCCCACCAAGACAATGTCAGTGTTAGACTTTGCATCATGTTCCAATGAACCGGTCCCTGTTAATTTTCTCTCAACATCCTCATTAATCGTGCATGCCATAGATCCAGTATCAAGCATAGCTCTCACAGTGGTTGCTCCATTTATAACTACAGGGGTACAAAACAGACTGTCATTTGTGTGTAAACGTGATGTGTTTTGCATGACGACTGTGGCAGTGTTTGGGAATGATTGCTTAACTGACTCAAATATGGCTTTTAAATCAGAAGAATGATTGAGGGATGCATTAGAAACGCCCACACCTCCCCTCTCAAAATGCAGGCTATCTAGTTTGACTGAGGGGAGAATGGAGGCACATTGGCTGGGGCTGGTTGAGAAGCTGATGGGCAGGACTGTTTTGTGTGACCAGGCTTGTGACAGCCAAAACACAGGCAGTGGGTTCTACAGTGCTCAGCTGTGGTGTGATATCCCTCACCACAAACACGACATTTGCTGCGGCCCATTCTGCCACATGCAGTACTTCGGGGTTTAGCAGCATGGAGGGCATTGAGACTTTCCAGGACTTTACTAAGCATATCAGCCATTTTATCCACACTTGCCTGTGCAGTGAGCCCAGAGTCATCAGAACTGTGTGGCTGCCCTACCCTCTGCTTGCAGGACTGTAGCGCACACTCTGTCTCGATCAGACCGTAGCCCTGTTCACTATTATGGGAGAGTACAGTATTCTGCTGCAGACAGTTGACTTCTCTGCGCCTGGTCTTGACCTCACTCTGATGCTCATCAATCCTGTCCTGAACCTCTTTAGCTGTCCACTGTTCAACAAGCTTACTCTTGAACACCATGGCGAGAGACTGATCAGGGCAGTGGCGCACAAACATCATTGCTACTTCTTTGTTAATGTCTCCCATACTCTTACCCTGGTGCCACAGACACTCGTCGGCTACATCAGCTGCCTTGTTAAGATGGACCCAGTAGTCAAGAGCCCCCTCCCGTTGTTTGGGCAAGGTACTGTAAAAGTCTGCAAGTGGCATGCATGAGTATGAGACATCACTGAAGTGTTGTTTTAGAATGGCATAAATGATTTCAGGTTGCTGGACTGCATTGCGAGAGGGGTCACTCCTCAGGGCTATCTTGACCACATCTTTAGCTCTGCCCATCAGTTTACTTAGTATCTCATCTGCTCTGTCTGCAACAGCGACTTTTTTCTTTTTCAGAAATTTTTCCATGAGGCCTGCCCATTCACTCACAGTACACTTATCAGTGGCATCCCCACGGAAAGTGGGTGGGTCCTTAACTTCTGACTTAAAGTGCTGATGACACGTTTTTGACATCTTTGGCGATGTTTTATAACATAAAAAGTAATTCCCGATGATCCATATATTAATTCACAAAGGCGCCTATTTTACAAGTTATGATAAAAAACGCGGCTATTTGGGCAAATTTGATGGGGCTGCAGCACCCAGGAGACAAAAGAGGAGGAGGAGCTATATTACGTCAGCGAAAGAACCTTCCTCCTAACTTACCAGTTTGTTGTTGATGCGGCAGGTGTTCAGTTTATCATTATTAGTATTTATACATTATTATATATATATATATATATATATATATATATATATATATATATATATATATATATATATATATATATATATGTAGTTATTATGCCTTCGCGTTGTGTTGCCAGCTTTTGCTCCAAAACCCACAAGGATGGCGTAAGTTTATTCAAGTTTCCCAGAGATCCCGAGCTGCATGCGAAGTGGGTGAGGCAAGTCAGGCGCACTCGTGACAAGTGGGAGCTCTCACCAACATCCGTCCTGTGCTCTGAATACTTCGATTTGGATTGTTTTGACACCCTTCCCAGCTTAAAGGAATCTCTTGGGTGTTCAGTTCAGCACAAACGTGTGTTGCTGCCATCAGCAGTGCCTACAGTATTCCGGAGGGGGTCTACTAGTAGCTACGCCGGATCCAGCAGTTGCCTGGGACAAGGCGACTCCTCCAAAGACAGTCCTCCTGTCAGAACATGTGTTGAGAAACGACATAAGATAAAAGTACGTAGAGCTATAGAGTGCTCCGACATGATGCTAAAAATAGTAACCATGCGGTCTGCGCGGCCATCTTGGAAGTGACTCGCTCCAGAGCGCTCATAGAGTACACATCATAGAGTACACATTCATGATAATCATAAATGTAATCATAAAGTCGGCGTGATATCAGTCATGTATTTGCTTGTGAAAGCTTGTGGCTTTCATGTAACTGCCGCCTAGCAACGAGAGGCAAAGGGTAAAGAGGGTAGGCTATCATAGATTCTATTCGGAAGAGATCAACACATGATTGCTTAAAAATTAGGTATTTTAACAATTTGCATCTGTTTTGTGATTATCGTGACACTTGTGTGTTATATAGAACTGTATGTCTTATCAGCACATCGAGGATCTTCCACCGGAGGCTTTAGCAAGTACTCGTAGCAACACTACACTTTACCCTTTGCCATGCGTTGTTAGGGAACGGTAGCAAGTACCCCGATGACCGACTTCAAGAATATGTAGAAAAAATTTAGAAATTATACTTTCCAAAAGTCATTTGAGCTTAGTGTATTGCATTTCCATTTATATTGTAGGTTCTTGCTGATGTTTTTGCGGAGTATGATGCAGCTGCTGAATCAGAAGCTGCAGAGTTTGTATGTACTAGTTGTGAACATTCACATTATTATCAATCTCATTTATTTAAAATCAGATAAAATCATGCCATCATGATCACTGCTTAAAGTACCAGTATTTGGTTGTTGAAGAGCTAGCACTAGAGAGTTCACCGGCGTTTTCATGCGCCATTTCCATTGAGTAGAACAGCCAATGAACTGCAGCGTGTTCTTCCGCTGACGTCACAACATGGCCGTGAGCCACGGACCCAGTTTTCTTGCGTTGTGCAATTAAAAGTTGGATATTCGCGTAACAACAGCTTATTTTCACGTAATTATAACAGAAATCTAACATGTTTGCTATGTTGTATAGTTTATTTAAGAAATTGCATAGAGTCATGTTCGTGTCATCAGCACTTTAAGCACCACATTAAGCTGAGACATATCCACTGTAGCAGTCTGGGTCTGGGGGCTACCTCTGTCATCTGCGTGTTGTGTGTGTGCTTGTGAGTCATTGTGTCTATCAGACAGCAGATGGGCAGTGACCGTGTCACCTATGTGTTTACCTAACTCAGTGATCATAAGACCTAAGTGCTTGAGTGTATTCTCTGTTTCAGAGGGGGGACTGATAGGAGTGGAGGTGAGGGGAGCCTGGGCATTACTAGGAATAGGAAACAAAATACTACCCCCACACGCACCATCACTATGCATCTTATCAGTGCCCACTAGATCTATGGGGCCAGGCGGCGCAGCTAACTGCTCAGGACAACTGGTCTGTGCCCTCCCACGTCCTATGTCAAGAGGCACGTACACTAGGGTGACCATATTTTGATTTGGGAAAACCAGGACACCTTAGTGCGGGGGGGGGGGGGGGGTAGTGTTAGTAACAATATCAAACTACAAACTTACCTCACTCTGTTGAGGTGTCCCATTCTGTGGTGTTAGTACTGACCAGGGCTTTGAACCGGTTCAAGGAACGAAAACGAAAACCGGGAACTTTGTCTATTTCACATGGAACAGAAACGAAACCAGAAACTTTATTATTTTTTATGTTCCGGAACAGAAACGCTTATTAAAAATAATGGTAACCGGTTAATACTGGTTTTTATTTCGTTCCTCAAAGTTTCTGTAGCCTACAAATAAAAAAGTCATTCTTCTCCTGCGCAAGTTTCTATGACCCACTGGGGTTCACTTCCTGTGTGACGTTCGCTGACTGAATGGAGAGAGCAGGAAGGTGGACTGCTATCACGTCTCCATTACTGAGTGTCTGAGCAAAGAAGAGCCTGAACGATGCAACCTCCCTATTGGCTGTTTGTAAAAATGTATCAATTGTTGCCCTTCCCACGGGAATCATCGCGGGTTCGAGAGACGAGACCTGACGAGTTAGTTCGTTGGTAGCAGAACAAAATGTCTGGACACAAATCGGGTTTTCAGAAAAGGAAAGAAAATAAACGAAGGGTTGAAAATACAAAAAAGGAGGCAGAAAATGCAAAACGAGTTTTAAGGTAGGACAAATGGTTTCTTTTCTGAGGCAGCCTGCCGTGGCTGCAGGCTTTCAGTTGTGTCATTGAATGGTTACTTTTCTGAGGCAGCCCGCCGTGGCTGCCTGCAGGCTTATTTATTATAGCCCATTTAGTTAAAATAGTTGATATAAAATGTTTATAGTTATAGTTATGTGATGGTTGTCCTGATTTAGACTGGTGTTTTGTTTTTTTTTTGGGGGGGGGGGGATTGCGCAATGTTGCACCCGGGTCCAGATTAGGGCAGAACCGGCCCTGGCTACATTTCAGGTGTAGTTTGTTTTATGTATGTATGTACTTGCATAGATGTGTACTTGGTCTTCCAATATGGCGCCTAACAAAATCTCGCGGCGCGGTGACGTCATGCGGTAGCCCTCTATAGGGCCTGACTAGCCTTTGGTAACACACTAAATGAATTATCTTTCATTTTTGGCACTTTTTCTGTTTGTGTAGATGGGAAGACATACTGAGAATCCAAATCGCCAACATTTGAAATAATAATTGTTTTGAATTATTTCTTGTCTTATTTAATGAAGGTTGTAATAGAATTAGCCTACATTTGGCTTAAGCTGGATGAGACAGAGACATAATTTTATAGCCATTTGTTAAACAGCTGACAGGGAACGTAATTAACCGTTCCGGGAACGAAATTTTTTTGTTCTAACCGGTTCGGGAACGTCTATTTAATGGTGGAACCCAAAACTGGAAACGTTAAAATTCCGTTTCTGTTCGGAACGAACCAATAGGAAAAAAATTCTGGTTCAAAGCCCTGGTACTGACTGGAGTAATCACTTTGATTGGAAGAAGAAGGGTGGTGTGCAGACCAAATTAACTGAGGTGAAAGATACACCAAATGAGACAGCAACCACCATCGCAAACTACCTAATGGAAACATTGGTAAAAAAAACTATTTGTCTTCCAAATGCAGAACAAAACACTCATTGGTGTGGGTTGCCCAGTATACATACTGAACAATTGTGTCCATCACGGGGCAGACACACTTGATGTGGACCTTGAAAATATCATCTTTAAAATATACCAGTACTTCCACATTTACACCGTGTGTACTGAGTCCCTCAAAGAGTACTGTGATTTTGCTGACATTGAGTACAGGAGGATGCTTTCACACAGCAAGACAAGGTGGCTCTCTCTGTTCCCAGGCATAGAGAGGATGCTACAGATGTTCCCTGCTTTAAAAGCATTCTTTATGTCTCAGCAAAAGCCACCCATGGTGATCAAGGTGTTTTTTGAAAACCCATTTAGTGAGATATATTTATGGCACATCCACTCACTTAACAAACATACAAATAAAATATTTAAAGTTGGTTTATTAAAAATGCTTTTCATAAAAGTCAACAACAATAACTCCAATAACAAATGATATTTAAAATGTATTTATTCAAAAATGCTTTACAATTTCTGTAATGAATGAATGACACAATGAAAGAAATAATGTCTCATCTAAACCACACTCACTCATATTAACAATAAAAGTTAACAATAACTCTCAACTCCCAATAACAAACATACTGATACTCAGTTAGCCTCAATTTCAGTAATGAAAGAAATAATGTCTGATCTGTAGGCTATTGGAAAAGATAAATTAACAAATGAGCTAATTAACAAAAATACCTCTTGTATATTTACTTTAAAAATAACTCAAAAATGTAAAAAAAAAACCTAACAAAAAATATCAATAGTCTAGCTTTAGTTTCCTGCTTAATCCTCATCTTCCTCTTCGTCTGGTTTTTCCTCCTCTTTGTCTGGTTTTTCTTCCTCATCCTCCTTGTTTGCCCATTGATATTTTGCTGTAGAGCTGATCTTTCTCAGCAGTTTTTTGTTGCTCAACAAATAAGCATGAAAGTCTTTGCAAGACATATCTTTGAAATTGTATTGCACAAATAGAATCCCTTTCAATGATTCAACAGAGAGCTGGTTCCTCTCCTTTGTCCACTGGCTCTGCATCAGTGAAAAAACTCTCACCACATTTGCATTGTGAGAAGGAAGTGCAAAGACAAACTGTGCAATCTTCAGCAGTTCTGAGTAGCATGCAATGTTTTTGGCCTTCTCAAAGTATTTGGTCCACTTCTGGTGTGCCTGCAGGCCCATGAACTCATCGTCACTGCAGCTTTCAATGAATTTCTTCAGATTGGCAACCTGGTCAAAACATTTAACGCCATCAATTGGCACCCCCTTCTCTCCAAGGTACTTGATGCAGGCCTCCACATCATTCCACTTTGGTGGCTCACTCATGTCCATCCACATGAATGGTGAGAACTCTTCCATGGGAGTCATCCACTTCTCCAGATACTCTAAACATGAACTGTACATGCCAAGCGCATCAGCCATGAACTTGTCACAGCCCCCTTCAAGTCCATCTCTGCGATTTTCGGCCAGCAGTCCCTTAACTTTGAGGGACATGAAATTGTTGTTCTTCCGTTCAAGAAGAATGTTGTGGATGCTGCTCAATATTTTCTTAACCTCCATGATGGAGTTATTCTCCCTTTCCATTTCTTGAATGTGATTGTGGAAGACGGACATGAGTGAGTGCATGTGCCACAAGTATATCTCACTAAATGGGTTTTCAAAAAACGCCTTGATCACCATGGGTGGCTTTTGCTGAGACATAAAGAATGCTTTTAAAGCAGGGAACATCTGTAGCATCCTCTTATGCCTGGGAACAGAGAGAGCCACCTTGTCTTGCTGTGTGAAAGCATCCTCCTGTACTCAATGTCAGCAAAATCACAGTACTCTTTGAGGGACTCAGTACGCACGGTGTAAATGTGGAAGTACTGGTATATTTTAAAAATGATATTTTCAAGGTCCACATCAAGTGTGTCTGCCCCGTGATGGACACAATTGTTCAGTATCTGCACTGGGCAACCCACGCCAATCAGTGTTTTGTTTTGCAGCAATCTTTTCAAATTCGCAAATACATTGTTTCCCCCTTCGTCACGCCGGGTTCCACCAAAATTAGTGTTACAATTGTCCCCAGTAAATGTGATGCATTTGGAAGACAAATTGTTCTTTGCCAATGTTTCCATTAGGTAGTTTGCGATGGTGGTTGCTGTCTCATTTGGTGTATCTTTCACTTCAATTAATTTGGTCTGCACACCACCCTCCTTCCAATCAAAGTATTGGATAATTATGGGGAAGATTTTTACTGCACCGTGATTACTCCCGTCAGTACTAACACCACAGAATGGGATATCTTTGAGCGCTTCATGCGCCAATTCGACAGAGTGAGGTGCCAGAACACCGTTAACAATTGCCTCCGTCTTAGTACGGTCACAACTGAACTTTTTGGCCGTGTCAGAATCGGGGAGGGTCTTTTTCAACAATGAACTTGTGCAGTCCATAGACCGATAACTGTTATGATGTTTCACTGTGTGAAATGACCAGGCACCCTCCGCTGCATTCACGGCATCCTCATCCTCTGGTTTCACAAAGTACTCTGTTATTGACTTTGAGGTACTCTCGCCTCGAACAGCTTTTTTGTGTTTCTCGGTGTCCAGGTGGAATTTTAGATCCCTGGCACCTCCACTGGACACTGAGACATATGTACCTGCTTTGCACACTGTGCACAAAGCTTCCCACTTGTCTCGACCCAGTCTGAAAGCGGGGAACTTCTTTTGTAAGTCGTCTGTAAATGTGCATTTGCGCTTCGGCATGTTGCTGGCGTACTGACAGCCACGCTGTCTTCTGATTATAAAAAGCTGACCGCACTGACGCGGCTCAGGGATTACGTCACACGCAGCGCAGTGCCCTAGTGCCGGGCAATTTAATGGTCCAATGGAAGGTAATAAAAAACAGGACATTTCCCCACTTTCTAAAAAGAAACCCGGACGCCCCGGACAGGACGTGAAAAACGGACATGTCCGGGGAAAACCGGACATTTGGTCACCCTAACGTACACCCTCCCTGCCCGCGTAAGATCACTAGCCCACCCACCACCTACTCTGCCACTATTGTCCATACTACAAACTGAGCAAGAGAGAAGAGAAGAAGAGAAGAAATGAACAAATGGAAGTGGCTTAAAATACAAAAGATACACACAAAAAGACCAACAGTTCGTTCAAACTATCCTACTATATAATGACGCGTTGTCATCGGTTACTTTTACACTCGCGTCATGCAAAAGTGAGCAGCTAATCTGCACCTTTACGTGTCTAGTCAAAACTACCGTTGTGTTGTGCAAACCAGCTCGCATCCGCGATCCTGCTGACAAAATTCACTGCGTTGTCCCACGACGAACAGCAAACGCTGAAGAGATGAAGTCTCGGGTCATGGCACCATTGTAACCCCTCATAAAACCTGCGTTGTGAAGTGCTTGAAGGACAAGGAGACGTGGGACAGTGCAGCAAACTTTATTTACCCTGGGATGCACAAAATAACACGGGAGGTCAGCAGGGCAGCGCAGGCTTGCATACACAAAAGAAAGCACTCGTTCACTCTCCAGGAACTGTGAGAGAGCATATGAATAAAATCAAATAAAACAGAAAAGAGCCTAACAAGGAATTGATTATGTACCTGGGATGCACAAAATAACACGGGAGGTCAGCAGGGCAGCGCAGGCTTGCATACACAAAAGAAAGCTAGCGTGGGGAGAGATAACGAATTAGCTGTACGCACGTGTGCTCTGTAAACTCTGACATAACATGCTCAAATTGACATTAAAAATAATATAACATACACTGACAATGGCTACAAGTGTTCAGACACAATCTACATCAATGAGTGTCGATTTAGAATGTTAACACGAGCAAGAATATTTAATTACGTTCGGAGCGCTGTTTACATAGAACTTACCACTCGCTCACTCTCCAGGAACTGTGAGAGAGAGCCAAGCGGTTCTGCCTCTAGAGGTCGGTATTCACGTGAAAAGCTGGGTGCAAGTGGGATCAATATATATACTGTTACACATACAAGTGTTAATTATTCAGTTGTTTTATTGAAATACTCATTTATATTTGCTTTTTGCGCCTAATAATAAAAAGACAAAGATAAAATAGGCCCAATATAATCTTTGAAACATAAGTTAATGTTGTTGCTTCACATGCACACACCAAAGATATACAGTACAGTACTAAACTTAAGCAAGTTCTACATTTAGAATGCACAAGCAGTGTTTTAAATCCAGGCTATGCTATTTATCTTCAAATACATATCATGAAAAGTTCAACCAATCTTCTAATGTCAAATATTTATACTGCAAAAAGTACATAAATTTGCCGCGAGTGCGTTTGCGGAACTCGTACTCATGTGTACTGCATACAAATCAGTATCATGTTTTTACCCAAGTAATCATGTTAGTCAATAGCATGCTAGCAGGTAGCCATTGCAAATCAACTTCAACTTAGTGGCCACTTTATTAGGGACACTTGTGTAAAAACATGCACAGACATACACTGAACATGTTTGCCATTGTCATGTTAGCAGGCTAGCAGTTAGTATGTTAGCTGTGACTAATCAACTTCAACTTAATGGCCACATTATTAGGAACACGTGTCTGTATCATAGACACATAAACATAGATGCCGCACTGAGCTGGTGGCCCCGTTGCTGGGATATGTCAGAGTGTCCGCCATATTTGATGTGGCAAATCTTCCCCGTAAACCAATGCAAGTAAATGGACTGAACTTCATAAAGCCCCTTTCTACAATAATATTTAACTCGATGCCTTTTATTCACCCATTAAAGGTCCCATGGCATGGTGGTTTGTTGATGCTTTAAACGGGCTCGTGGAGGTTTCCGGATGTTATATCCGCAGGCTTTCTCGAAATGAACCCTCGGCATGTAGATATAGCCTCCTGGGAGAAAGCCCCATTTCAGCGCTTTTCCCAGTGCGTCGTTTTGCGAATGAGAAGCAGGAGGCGGGGAAGGGTAGAGGGTGGGGGCGGGTCTTATCATTAATATTCATAACATGTAAACGTGTTACCTCTGATTGGCTAACAGCACTGTGACGCTACCTCCAGTGGGTCAGAACAAGCGGATGTGGGTGTCTTACTATGGCGACAGAGAAGGAACAAACCGCGAAGGGAAAAATACCACGCGCTGACGTCATTAAGGTGCGACACGAGGAAATAAAATAAATTCAACAAATGTTTGGGTTTTTACTGAACAAACATCACACATCACACATCACATTATCTCTAGCCGCTTTATCCTTCTACAGGGTCGCAGGCAAGCTGGAGCCTATCCCAGCTGACTACGGGCGAAAGGCGGGGTACACCCTGGACAAGTCGCCAGGTCATCACAGGGCTGACACATAGACACAGACAACCATTCACACTCACATTCACACCTACGGTCAATTTAGAGTCACCAGTTAACCTAACCTGCATGTCTTTGGACTGTGGGGGAAACCGGAGCACCCGGAGGAAACCCACGCGGACACGGGGAGAACATGCAAACTCCGCACAGAAAGGCCCTCGCCGGCCCCGGGGCTCGAACCCAGGACCTTCTTGCTGTGAGGCGACAGCGCTAACCACTACACCACCGTGCCGCCCACTGAACAAACAAACAAATAAAATGAACGAGTGACTTAAAAAAAGAATGTGGGTGTCTTTGTAAAAACTGTTTTGATTGGCTATTATAACAGAGCATGCTGCATGCTTTTTGGTTTTGTAGCGCAGAGTACCTGGCTAACTGCAGGAAGCGGTTAGCTGCGCAGCTAATGTAGCCATTGCAAGGCTAACGTGGCACCGATTTTAAAACACGGCAAAACATAAGCTCATAAGTTACAGTAAATTTCCAGACTAAACTCAGTTTAACAGAGCATGCTGCATGCTTTTTGGTTTTGTAGCGCAGAGTACCTGGCTAACTGCAGGAAGTGGTTAGCTGCACAGCTAATGTAGCCATTGCAAGGCTAACGTAGCACCGATTTTAAAACACGGCAAAACGACTTAACAGTTATACACTTACTTGTTCGCTGTTTGTGGCTGATGCGGCAGGGATGCTTGGTACGGACCCAGGCTTCAGTGACAGTTGATGTGCAAAACCTGCCCTGTACTGTCCCAAGTTGTGGAAACATTCCTCAGGAAAATGCTTCCGACAAACATACACCGTCTTAGGTAGACTCCACGGCGTATTATTGAAGTAAATAAAATTAAGCCACTGCGTCTTCAGGGGCTCTCCCGTCGGCAGTAAAAACAGACTCTTTTCTGTGTTGTCACATCCATGTACAGCGCAATTTCCATGTTTCGCTCGCTTAGGTGATGCCATGTTGTTGTGTCCTCCCTCTATGGTCTCCTCACTACAACTGGGCGGGGCAATCCATACAGTGGGTGGGAATCCAGAGGGGGGACGTGGGGATCATCTCCCTTGCTGACGTAGTAAAGGGAAGAGTTTATCAATGCGCCGTTTTGATGCGCCATTCTCAAATGTTGGGCATAGTTTGGTTTACACATTATGAAATTTCTAGCCACTGGGGTGACTTAAGAAGGTCAGAGGAACTCATTTTAACGTTAAAAAACCTCAGAAAGTGAAAATTTCATGCCATGGGACCTTTAAGACACACACGTATATATTTGGGAAACAAACAGGCATCAAAACAACACATATACCTTTTAATGTGATGGTTATAAATAGTGTGCGAAATACCCTGTACACTGCAAACTAGCGACAGATACACGATAGATAGCTCAGGTAAGCTAATCAGTCAGCATACCGTAGCAAACTACCAAAACCTGAGGCCACAATAATCAACCTACAAGACTGAATATGATAAACGATGGAAATAGTGGAAAAACTGGAAATAGTGAATGAAAATAAAAATTTACTGTTTTCTTAATTGAGTCACCACACAGACCTACTCTCGTTGAATAAAGTGAGCTGAATGACCGCCAAACTGATTTCGGCCAGGTTCTAACGTCATACCAAAACAAAATACATCACTGATTCCTTCACATTCAGAAAGGTTAAAAACATTCATCATACGTTCAAAAACGTTCATCATAGTGTGGCACTGTATTATCTAATTCTCACTACTTATAACTCTACACCTACCCGGTGGAGATGAGCTGGGAAACTGAAGACTGAAGGAACAGCTCCCTCTCTGATCCTGACTGTCTGACCTGTTCTGTCAAAATCCTTCATATTAGCCACAAAGTCAGAAAAATCTGTTCGTAAAATTACGTTATAATGACCAAATACAATGAAAAGTATTTTTCCAGTCTCACCTGTGAAAGGTAATCCCATGTGATCTCGTTTGGACGGTAAACCTGTTGGTACAGTTAAACGCAGCACATTAATGAGGCATCTTTATTCTCGGCTACTGTCTAGACGCTATACCAGAGACGGTTGAAGAATCTCCACTTTGCCACATCCAATATGGCGGCGAGGATGACGTATGATTCTACGCAGAATGCGACGTCTATGTTTATGTCTATGGTCTGTATAAACACGCACATACATTTAGCATGCAAATGGCATGTGAACCATTAGCATATTAGCATACTTGCCAACTTTTCAAAATTCTCATGGGGGAGAAAAGTGCGTGAACGACATTTTCAATTGGACGAGGGTCTGATGCGCGGTTGAAAGGATAAAAACAATGAATCCCAATTAATTGCAAACCATTTGAGATTTATACAATTAAAGAGTTTTTGAATTGTTGATATTGTTCTATCAGTTACTATAGGTTATGGGATTCATGTATCAGGCACGAGATAGCTCAGAGTGAAAAATCTGAAATAATACTCTTCTCTTGAATTTTAATATAATAACAATGAAAGGGAAGTCTTAAATCAGATTTTGAGCTGAAAAATCTCATGCCTGAATATTGTACACATACAGAGACCCACAGAAAATAACACAAGTGATGCTTTAGAAGAATGTTTATCATTTCTTAAAATAGTCACAGTGAATGAAATTATTATTGGATTGCATCAAATGTGTTTTCCTTCTGTAAGCTCATGTAAAAATACAGAGAACTATAATATCATATATAAATTAAATTTTAATAAGATTTAACCAAAATAGTAACAACTCAATTAAACAAATACTGCACTGTCTTAGTACTACTAAAATGCATCTCTCTCACCAAACACTTTCCAACAGAATTTTTAAAAAGCACTAGAAATCCTATCCAAATCCTATCAGAATGCACCAAAGGAATTTGCTCATTTGCAAACTTTGACTGAAAGTTTTCAAACAAAATGTAAAAATGGCACTATGAATACTACCATACTATCAAAATATACTCCACAAAGAAATTCACTCGAACGCAAAATTTTAGTACGACCAAAATACACTCACTAGTAATCTTTCACTTAAAACCTCAAAACTCTATCAAAATCAATCACTTTCCAGATAATTCACTTGTAAACTTTCACTTAAAACTTTCAAACATAAATTCAAAATAGCACTAAGACACGACCACACTATTCAAATACACTCACCAAACAAATTCTCTGTCATGCAACATTTCACTAAACGCTTTAGAAGTTGTACAGTTTGTTTCTGAAATGGTCTGGAAGACTAGTTTAATTTCACACTCAATTGTCCATTATATTCTGATTTAAGGTATCTTTACCTTAAAATGTGTAACTGGCTGGTCAAACATTTGCTTATCCATGGAAATTCATTCTCCCATGCAACCTGGGATTTGCATTCATATTTTTGCCATTTGGTTTAGTGGCCATGATGAATGACTGCTTGTAAAAAATGTCGGACAGCCTGGGTGAATCCTACAGTATGTTATGGAAGTGACTGTCGTTCTGTTCGTTGATTGGTTAAAAATCAGTTGACATCAGCAGTGTTTCTCATACGATTCTGATTGGACATAATCGGGAGAATTTTTAACTTGGTGGTAGGGATTTCCCAAAACCGGGAGATTATCCAGTTTTTAACAAATACGATCGGGAGGCGGGAGACAGAGGCTAAAATCTGGAGCCTCCCGCTGAAATCAGGAGGGTTGGCAAGTATGCATTAGCATGTTAGCATGCCCGCAGGTATCACCAAATTAGCTGTTCGTGCGTTTTTACTCATCTTTTGGTTGATATCTAAGCAATGTCATAGCACAACAAATTATTTCTGATGAGGAAATTTTAACTAATGTCATAATATTAAACTGTAAAACAAAATAATAAAAAATAATGTGCCTTACCAGATACAGTGGTGCTTGAAAGTTTGTGAACCCCTTAGAATTTTCTATATTTCTGCATAAATATGATCTAAAACATCATCAGATTTTCACATAAGTCCTAAAAGTAGATAAAGAGAACCCAGTTAAACAAATGAGACAAAAAATTATACTTGGTCATTTATTTATTGAGGAAAATGATCCAATATTGCATATCTGTGAGTGGCAAAAGTATGTGAACCTCTAGGATTAGCAGTTAATTTGAAGGTGAAATTAGAGTCAGGTGTTTTCAATCAATGGGATGACAATCAGGTGTGAGTGGGCACCCTGCTTTATTTTAAGAACAGGGATCTATCAAAGTCTGATCTTCACAACACATGTTTGTGGAAGTGTATCATGGCATGCACAAAGGATATTTCTGAGGACCTCAGAAAAAGCATTGTTGATGTTCATCAGGCTGGAAAAGGTTATAAAACCATCTCTAAAGAGTTTGGACTCCACCAATCCACAGTCAGACAGATTATGTACAAATGGAGGAAATTCAAGATCATTGTTACCCTCCCCAGGAGTGGTCAACCAACAAAGATCACTCCAAGAGCAAGGTGTGTAATAGTCGGCAAGGTCACAAAGGACCCCAGGGTAACTTCTAAGCAACTGAAGGCCTCTCTCACATTGGGTAATGTTAATGTTCATGAATCCACCATCAGGAGAACACTGAACAACAATGGTGTGCATGGCATGGTTGCAAGGAGAAAGCCACTGCTCTCCAAAAAGAACATTGCTGCTCATCTGCAGTTTGCTAAAGATCATGTGGACAAGCCAGAAGGCTATTGGAAAAATGTTTTGTGGATGGATGAGACCGAAATAGAACTTTTTGGTTTAAATGAGAAGTGTTATGTTTGGAGAAAGGAAAACAATGCATTCCAGCATAAGAACCTTATCCCATCTGTGAAACGTGGTGGTGGTAGTATCATGGTTTGGGCCTGTTTTGCTGCATCTGGGCCAGGACGGCTTGCCATCATTGATGGAACAATGAATTCTGAATTATACCCGGAAATTCTAAAGGAAAATGTCAGGACATCTGTCCATGAACTGAATCTCAAGAGAAAGTGGGTCAGGCAGCAAGACAACGACCCTAAGCACACAAGTCGTTCTACCAAAGAATGGTTAAAGAAGAAGAAAGTTAATGTTTTGGAATGGCCAAGTCAAAGTCCTGACCTTAATCCAATCAAAATGTTGTGGAAGGACCTGAAGCGAGCAGCTCATGTGAGGAAACCCACCATCATCCCAGAGATGAAGCTGTTCTGTACGGAGGAATGGGCTAAAATTCCTCCAAGCTGGTGTGCAGGACTGATCAACAGTTACCGGAAACGTTTAGTTGCAGTTATTGCTGCACAAGGGGGTCACACCAGATACTGAAAGCAAAGTTTCATATACTTTTGTCACTCACAGGTATGTAATATTGGATCATTTTCCTCAATCAATAAATGACCAAGTATAATATTTTTGTCTCATTTGTTTAACTGGGTTCTTTTTATCTACTTTTAGGACTTGTGTGAAAATCTGATGATGTTTTAGGTCATATTTATGCAGAAATATAGAAAATTCTAAAGGGTTCACAAACTTTCAAGCACCACTGTATAAAGTGTCGAAAGCATACATGGTCGTTGTCAGTAGGTTCCCACTTGTCACGCTTAATTGCTGCGATCCAAAGCTTTCGGCGAGCTTCAGGTTTCTTTGGTATGCAGTAAAAGCTCTTGGGATCATTCTTATCAAATCTGTATGTACAGCTGATAACACAACACTACCATAATTAATTAATGACCTGATAACTCCAATCGGCCATTTATAAATAGCCTCTTGCCAACCAAAACATCACGTGACCATTTGGTGACGTCACGCCAAACTCTCCAATATTTTATTATTGAATTGTTGAAAATTAGCCCTGTATGTTTCTCTCCAGCAAAAAAAAGGATATTTAGAAAGTGGTTCAATAAATAAACCTCCTATACTTGTGTTCGGTTCGCAAGTAAACACAGAGCTGCTCCTGGTCTGTTTGGCTTAAATGACGTCACGACGACAGCCCCCTGGCAGTGAAAGTGAGCATAAGTGAGATGTAAACAATCCTTCAGAAATTGGGCAAAACAGTATATTTTAAGCATTTTATTCAATATTAGGGTGCAATTAGACACCAGGAAGATTTAATTCACTTTTTGGGTCGCTCTTCTAGACAATAAAGTTGATATTCTACATTTCTACATGGGATGGCATGGTGGTGTAGTGGTTGGCATGGTTGCCTCACAGCAAGAAGGTTCTGGGTTCGAACCCAGCGGCCGGCGAGGGCCTTTCTGTGTAGAGTTTGCATGTTCTCTGCGTGGGTTTCCTCCGGGTGCTCTGGTTTCCCCCACAGTTCAAAGACATGCGGTTAGGTTAATATGGGACGGCCTTGGGCTGAGGTGCCCTTGATTGAGGCACCTAACTCCCAACTGCTCCCCGGGGGCTGTTAGCATGGCTGCCCACTGCTCTGGGTATGTGTGTCTGCTCATTGCTCATGTGTGTGCATGTGTGGTCGCTGCTTCAGATGGGTTAAATGCAGAGAGGAAATTTCACAAGTGTGTGATGAATAAGGTTGTGCTTTCTTTTTTTTCTTTTCACCTCCGACCATTGCCTATGACCTTTAATGGAGATAATAAATAGAAAATTATGAAATCTACTGTTTTGTTTTGTGACTGCTGCTCTCTTTCACTCTCCTCTGAAGCATTAACAGTGAAAATATCAGCCATGTGAACATCAGACAACCAATGTATGGAAAGGTTAAATTAAAATGCACTGTTATGTTTAACTGTTTACTGCAGAATCACTTAAAAATCCACCATCCAGGTGAGTTTTAGTGATTGGCACAGTTCCTGACTGCACAGCTCGTAATATTACTCTGCCTCCTATTCTGCTTGAAGTGGAAATAGGAAATTATGATCAGGGAAAAATCAATATCAAATAAGCCTAACACAAGTAGATAGAAAGGTTTCTGATGTGTACTGCTGTTCATTATGTTTTCCTCTGCTGCAGGTGTGTGTGTTGTTTTGGCCGACACAGTGATGGTGCTCAAAGCTGGGAGCTCCCTGGATCTTCCATTAAAATCTCCAGTAGAATCAGGGTTATTAGTTCAGTGGGCCTTCAATAAGAGCACTTTTGCTGAATACAGTACAGACCAAAATTATACATTTCTGGAATCACAGTTCACTGGACGGTTAAAGGGGGATGATGATAAAGTTGGAGTAACTGTACAAGATCTTCAACCTCAAGACTCTGGAACCTTTGTAGTGACTGGAGATAGCATTAAAACACAGCTTCCAGCACAGATATTTAAAGTTTATATTCAGAGTGAGTATGATTAATTTTATAAATGTAATGAGAATCATTTTAAACTTCTCATCTCATCTCATTATCTCTAGCCGCTTTATCCTGTTCTACAGGGTCGCAGGCAAGCTGGAGCCTATCCCAGCTGACTACGGGCGAAAGGCGGGGTACACCCCGGACAAGTCGCCAGGTCATCACAGGGCTGACACATAGACACAGACAACCATTCACACTCACATTCACACCTATGGTCAATTTAGAGTCACCAGTTAACCTAACCTGCATGTCTTTGGACTGTGGGGGAAACCGGAGCACCCGGAGGAAACCCATGCGGACACAGGGAGAACATGTAAACTCCACACAGAAAGGCCCTCACCGGCCACGGGGCTCGAACCCGGACCTTCTTGCTGTGAGGCGACAGCGCTAACCACTACACCACCGTGCCACCCCATTTTAAACTTATAAAGATTAATTACATAAACATATTAATTGTTAATTGTTTCAACTTGTCCATATATTTTAAATAAGTGGTTTTAGTTTGAGCATCACAAACTTACAGCTTTGTGAATGTGTTGTGACAGTAAAACATTGCAGTTTCATGGGTTCCTTATTTGTGTGTGTGTGTGTGTGTGTGTGTGTGTGTGCTGGGTGCGATTTGCTGGTGGGGATCATCCCCCCCTCTGGTTTTTATCTCTGCTGAAAAAAAATCCTCGGGGACAACCCCGTCAATAAAACAAACAAACCAAAAAAAAAGTTGACATGACAGGCATGTTGTGACACAGTTTTCTATGGTCTACATTGCACTCACTTTCAAAATGACCCGAAGTGGCAGCTTTGATGTTCACGAACGTCCCCAGCAAATAGATACATTGTAGATAATAACAATATCTTTGCGTTCTATGCAGGGATGCAAACAGCCCGCTTTTTGGTGGATGCCGCCTTTTTCACGGCCGATTTTTTTTTTTTGGGGGGGGCGTTGGAGTGTCTGATTATAATTTCAAAGTAAATTCTGTATTAAAATTACTAAATAAGCAAATCCGTTACAGTCCATGAAACAGGAAGTATAAGGATGAGAAAAAAACAGTTTAAATCGGAAAGCTGCGCACAATGTGAACTGCGCCATCAGAGCAAACCGTTCATTTAATATTCATGTATTTTAGTGATTTTCGAGTCACTGTCCATTTAATCCAGAGGGAGAGAAACATCACAGCAACGCGGCAAGCAATGCGAACTTTGTTGTGTTAGTGTTCGTGTATTTAGTCAGAGAGATAGGAAGATGAATTTACTATCTCTGGTTTAGTGTTCGTTTTCATTTAGTGTTATTCATTTGATATCATCGGATGTTCTTGAGCTGTTAGCCTATTGTTACCTTAATTTTGTGACGTTTCATGATTAAAAAAAAAAAACATCCCCCCTTCTGGTTTTTTGACAAATCGCACCGTGTGTGTGTGTATTATGCATAGGTCCTATAACAGCTGTGCAGATTGAGAAGACTCAAACATGGCTGACATCCAACAACAGTTGTGAAGTTGTTGTGAAGTGTGCAGCACCCGGAGCTGAGAGGGTCTCCTACTCATGGAGCGGCTATCAGACTGCAAGTGGAGCTCAGCTGCAGTTCAGTCTCTCACCAGCAGAAGGAGCTGTTACACTGAACTGTACTGCAGCTAACAGCATCAGCTACAGTTCTGCTTCAGAGACACTGAGCTGTAGCACCAACACAGGTACAATTACACTTTTCCTTCTGGGGAATGAACACCATCGTCTTCAACAAAACTTTAACCACACAAGTTTTCCAAAAACGTCTGCTTACTGAATCTTGTGTGTGTGTGTGTCTGTGTGTTCAATTGTGCATGTAGGAGCTCCATTGTCAGTGCTCAAACTGATCAGTAGTCTTGTGGCGGCCTCTCCCTATCTGCTGGTGACGATCATTCTGGGAGTAAAATGTTACAGAGCACACGGTAAATAAAATAATAATACGAATAAACAGTCTGCAAATAAATTATCAACAATAAAAACATGAGCTGAATCTTCATTGTTTCATTCATTCATTCCAGGTCATCATAACAGCCAGGATGCTGTAACTGTAATTGAGGAATAAGTGCTTGGCTCTTTGTGGTTCAGCATATTTTCCTGTTCTTATGTTTGCACATTTCTGGATTGAGTGCTCTTATGATTGCTGGGGAAACTCAGTTTTCACTCTTTCTTCAAGCTCTCTGGTTCGTCTTCCAGTCCCTTGTATTTGAAAAGATCCTAGTCTTTCTTCCTTGGTCATTTGATTGCCACACTTATCACATCTATCACAATATTCTGCTCCATTTATATTCTCAGTGTCTGTTTGTTTTACTGTACTGGTTATCTGCCTGTATCTGGAGATCACACAGGATTTTTGTTGACTTCTGCTGCTCTGTGTGATTCCACTTGTGAGGAAATACGACTGTCCAAACCATATTCATGTTCATCTGTCCCTGTACACAAGCCTAGCCATGTTTACTGCAGCTAATATCATAAAGTGCTGTAAAAGACGACATGTTTGTGTCATCTGATCAAGGATCTGTGAACAGAGGAGGATTTGAACATTAGAGTCTCTTTACATTTAAATAAACTGCTCCATTTGCCCTTTATCTGTTTTTGCACTTTTGTGAATGATGTCTGGATAGTTTCTGACTGTATTTTTATCTACTGGACTCTTGTATTTATTAATAAACCTCCTGGACATGGATCCTCACACATTTCCTGAGTCTTACAACTTATTATACATTTAGCAGATACCAGTTTACATCAAGTTTTTGTTTATAATTATTGAAGAAAAGCAGTATTGGCTTTTCTGGGAAAGAAAAAAAAACACAACATATAATGAAACAGTTAGACCTCTATTGAAATGAGTGTATATGTTCTGGAATCTCTATATTGCACTTAGAATGAATTGGAGTGTCAGCTGTAATTCAAATCACAGTTTACTGTATATTAATGTGTTTGTTATTATACATTATTGTTTTGTCTTTAATAATCACTTGTACAGGAATCTTAAAGCCACACACCCCATACAAACTAATTAAAAAAGTGTTTCATTGTGGATGTGGCAAAATTTTCCAAGGAGATTTTCTAAGGAGTTTATGTTGCATTTTTGAATGCTTTGTTTTGAATGTGTTTTTTCTCCAGTGTCAGTATGGATATATACAGTGTATTGTCTGATCCTGAAAAGCTACACTACACATCGCAGAACCTGGTACAAACAGTCTCCTTATCAAAAAAAAGCCCAGTTGTGTTTCCATGTCGTGCAGAGACTATAATAAGAGCAAACCTCCAACAATCTTCTCTAGGGATCCTATATTGAGTGTCCTGTATCACCACACTCTGGTATTGCAGGAGCAACATCTTGTAACACAAGATCCAATAACAGATGTGAAAACAGCTGAGAATATGGAGTTATATGCTGCTTATTATGTCAATTTGCACTGCAAATCACACCAAGCCATTTTATATACTGCTTATCTGTCAGGGTGACGTTAAGTGAGAGGCAGGGTAAACTCTGGTCAGGTCTTTAATCTGTCATGGAGCAATAGAAATGAACGACCATTCACACCTAAAGGCAATTTCAAGTAAGCAGTTGACCTAATCAGTGGGAGGAAATTCATGCAGGCATGAAGAGAACATGCAAACTCCATAGAGAAAGGCCCTTTCTGCTGCAAAGTTCAAACCCAGACATTTCTTCCTGTGAGGGGACAGTGCTAGCCAACATGGCCTGGAGGGTAGAGAAGCACCCTTGGGCTCAAATGGTCACCAGTTTGATTCCTGGGGCTGGCAGGAAAAATGTGAGGGAAGTTTGGTAAATGAACAGCACTTTCCTCTCCCTCTGTATCATGGCTGAAGTGCCCTTGACCAAGGCATCTGATCCCTGGGCACTGTAGCATAGCTGCCCACTGCACTGCTCATTGCTCACTTGTGTGTTCACTGCTTCAGATGGGTTAAATGCAGAGAAGGAATTTCACTGTGCTTTAGTACAACCCCGATTCCAAAAAAGTTGGGACAAAGTACAAATTGTAAATAAAAACGGAATGCAGTGATGTGGAAGTTTCAAAATTCCATATTTTATTCAGAATAGAACATAGATGGCATATCAAATGTGTAAACTGAGAAAATGTATCATTAAAGAAAGAAAATTAGGTGATTTTAAATTTAATGACAACAACACAACTCAAAAAAGTTGGGACAAGGCCATGTTTACCACTGTGAGACATCCCCTTTTCTCTTTACAACAGTCTGTAAACTTCTGTGGATTGAGGAGACAAGTTGCTCAAGTTTAGGGATAGGAATGTTAACCCATTCTTGTCTCATGTAGGATTCTAGTTGCTCAACTGTCTTAGGTCTTTTTTGTCGTATCTTCCGTTTTATGATGCGGCAAATGTTTTCTATGGGTGAAAAATCTGGACTGCAGGCTGGCCAGTTCAGTACCCGGACCCTTCTTCTTGATGCTGTAATTCTTCATGATGCTGTAATTGATGCAGTATGTGGTTTGACATTGTCATGTTGGAAAATGCAAGGTCTTCCCTGAAAGAGACGTCGTCTGGATGGGAGCATATGTTGCTCTAGAACCTGGATATACCTTTCAGCATTGATGGTGTCTTTCCAGATGTGTAAGCTGCCCATGCCACACGCACTAATGCAACCCCATACCATCAGAGATGCAGGCTTCTGAACAGAGCGCTGATAACAGCTTGGGTCGTCCTTCTCCTCTTTAGTCCGAATGACACAATGTCCCTAATTTCCATAAAGAACTTCAAATTTTGATTTGTCTCACCACAGAACAATTTTCCACTTTGCCACAGTCCATTTTAAATGAGCCTTGGCCCAGAGAAGACGTCTGCGCTTCTGGATCATGTTTAGATACGGCTTCTTCTTTGAACTATAGAGTTTTAGCTGGCAACGGTGGATGGCACGGTGAATTGTGTTCACAGATAATGTTCTCTGGAAATATTCCTGAGCCCATTTTGTGATTTCCAATACAGAAGCATGCCTGTATGTGATGCAGTGCCATCTAAGGGCCCGAAGATCACGGGCACCCAGTATGGTTTTCCAGCCTTGACCCTTACGCACAGAGATTCTTCCAGATTCTCTGAATCTTTTGATGATATTATGCACTGTAGATGATGATATGTTCAAACTCTTTGCAATTTTACACTGTCAAACTCCTTTCTGATATTGCTCCACTATTTGTTGGCGCAGAATTAGGGGGCTTGGTGATCCTCTTCCCGTCTTTACTTCTGAGAGCCGCTGCCACTCCAAGATGCTCTTTTTATACCCAGTCATGTTAATGACCTATTGCCAATTGACCTAATGAGTTGCAATTTGGTCCTCTAGCTGTTCCTTTTTTGTACCTTTAACTTTTCCAGCCTCTTATTGCCCCTGTCCCAACTTTTTTGAGATGTGTTGCTGTCATGAAATTTCAAATGAGCCAATATTTGGCATGAAATTTCAAAATGTCTCACGTTCGACATTTGATATGTTGTCTATGTTCTACTGTGAATACAATATCAGTTTTTGAGATTTGTAAATTATTGCATTCCATTTTTTTGGGGGGGTAGCTACCCAAAGCATGCATTTGGTACAACAGTATGAAGATCATTCAATCCTGCCTGGTACCACACACGACCATGGCGAAAGTATTCTGTTGTGCGAGACGCCTGTTTCTGTTTCCCTTGTCGGAAGTATGGCAGCACTGTTCATGAGAGGGATGTTGTTTTTACCTTAACTGGTTTTAACAACTGGAAAGCAGCACTTGATCAAGACAAGGGGCTACAGAGACATATGTCCAGCCACAACCATGTGCATGCTTCAACCATCTGGAATCAGCACAAAAGCAGAGAGGCTACAGGGGGAACTGTTGACTCCCTGTTGGTTGGTAAAACACAACTTAAAAAAAAAAACATTACTATGTCAATAGTGTGGGCAGTGCTGTTAAGTTTCTCTGTGTGAATGAGTTGGGGCTCCGTGGGACTGCAGAAACTTTGAGGCATGATGCAGCTGGTAATGATGACATTGCTTCAGGCCTCTTTCTAAAACTGATGGAGTATACCTTAGAGAAGGATGAGAAGCTAGCAAGCATTGCTAAGGGTATCCCAAAGAATGCAAAATACACATCTAAGGATATCCAAAATGAAATTATTGAAACACCGGCAGACATGGTGCTTGGAGAGGTAAGGAAAAAATTATGTGATGGGACCAGGGACAGGTGCAATGTGGAAAATTTTTCTGTGATGATTTGCTTTGTCAGTAATTCCATGCCAGAGGAGCATCTTATTGGGTTGCTTGACTTGAATCAACTTGATGCAGAGTACATCACCTCTGAGATATTGACACACCTTTCTGATGCTGGCTACAGTGCTGACAACATACTTAGCCAGTGTGATGATGGCGTTTCTGTGATGAGTGGGGTAAGAGGTGGTGTACAAGCTCTGCTCCAAAAGAAGCTTGCTAGATATGTCCCATATATCCACTGCTACAACCACCAACTGCACCCAGTAGTTGTGCATGCCATGCAGAGTGAACCTTGTGCAAAAAGATTTTTTGACCTCTCTAGTTCACTCGACAAGTTTTTTCAGCACCACCATGTGTCTGAGAAATATGATGCACCTAATCTTAAAAGACTGCTTGAAATCCGATGGACAAGCCACTATGAGGTGACAAGGTGCATTGTTGAAAATCAAGACCATATTCTCAGTATTCTATCTGAGATGACAGAGGATGCTGATGCTGCAGTTGACCTGTGCACCGAGACATCAGGCCTGCTATGTCAAATTAAGAGGCATCACTTCTTTGAGACTGGAAAGTTTCAAATGCGGGTGCTTGGTGTCTTGAAACCAGCAAATGCAATTCTACAGTGCTTCTGAGGTTGTTGGTGCATCACTGGAGTCCCTAAAAAAACATCCGTGAAGATGAGTATTGGGCAGAGTTATCTCAGGCTACGTTTACATTAGACCGTATCTGTCTCGTTTTCTTCGCGGATGCACTGTCCGTTTACATTAAACCCCCTGGAAATGCCAGGAAACGGGAGTCTGCCAGCGTCCACCTATTCAATCCAGATCATGTCAGCTCCGGTGCTGTGTAAACATTCAGAATACGCGGATACGCTGTGCTGAGCTCTAGCTGGTGTCTCATTGGACAACGTCACTGTGACATCCACCTTCCTGATTCGCTGGCGTTGGTCATGTGACGCGACTGCTGAAAAACGGCGTGGACTTCCGCCTTGTATCACCTTTCATTAAAGAGTATAAAAGTATGAAAATACTGCAAATACTGATGCAAATACTACCCATTGTGTAGTTATGATTGTCTTTAGGCTTGCCATCCTTCCACTTGCAAGTAGTAAGTGATATGCGCTGGGATCACACACACAGCGGCTCAGTCCCGAATCGTGGCTTGTTCACTTCACTCGCGCGCTGTGTGAGCTGCGCAGGGCCGGAGTGCGCACCCTCCAGAGGGCACTCGCTGTTCGGGGCGGAGTGATTTGGAGCGCAGGATGCCTGCGGAGCTGAGCGTATCCGTGTATTAGGCTTGCCATCCTTCTACTTGCAAGTGGTGAGCCTTGCACGGCTTGCCATCCTTCTACTTGCAAGTGGTGAGCCTTGCGCATGCCCTAAATGCACTGGGATCATGTTACGCACCGTCTGAAATGCACTGGGATCATATTACGCGCCGTCTAAAGTCATGTGATTAGCGTATCCGCGTATTGGCGTTGCTGTGTGCACGGCTAACGGTTTTAGTGTAAACGCGAATCGTTTTAAGAACGTTAATCTGATGATCCGCTGATTCGATGTAATGTAAACGTAGCCTCAGACGGCTGCTGGAGATGATTCACATCCTCCAAAGAGAAGGAGAACAATGAGCAAACACCTTGGTCAAAGTGTTGTGCTCTCAACTGTGGGCCATACAGACTCTGATGATCCTACCCTTAATTCCCATCAGTCTCTGAAAAGATCTCTGCTCAACATCCTTGACAGGGCCATTTCAGAAATGGAGACTAGATTTTCACAGAGGAATGCTGACCTGATGAAAGCCATATCTAGTCTTGCACCCAAATCTAGTGCATTTCTAGATTCAACCCAGTTGCACCCTCTGGCTGTGCTGGCTGGCATGGTGGCAGACAATGCAAGTCTGGAAAATGAAATCCTTGTGGCAAAACAGATGTTGCTCAAGAAATGTTCAAATGAAACAGACCTGTCCACTGTGTGTAAACACCTGCAGGAGTACAAGGAAGCCTTTCCTGAGTTGCATGAATTGTATGTAAGAGCCCTGGTAATTGGTGTGTCTTCAGCAGCATGTGAGAGTTCCTTCTCCACATTGTCACAGGTCCTAACCCCTTATCGTCGCACCATGTTACACAAGAGAAAGAGGAATTTGGTGATCTTGGCCCATGAGAAGTCCATAACAAATAAGTTGGACATGGATGAATTTGTGAGAGTTTTTGCAAAGGGAAACAGGAGACTGTTGTTGTAGAGTGGAGTGGAGAGAAAAGACAGTGGAGTGGAGAGGAGTGAGAGAAATAAGAGAGGAGTGGAGACAAAGGAGATTTTTGAGCTGCTAAGTTGCTCACAAAAAAAAACAAGCCGAAAAAAAAGAAAGAAAACAGTTATAAAATGTTCTGCTCTATATCTGTTGTGTTTTATAAATTAGTTTGAGAAGTGATTTTTTAATTATTTATAAGACGACGGTATCTTTCAGTTTTGTAAATACTGACTATAGTGTGTGAAATCTTATTCTAGGTTCAAATTTATTTGAGAATTAGGCCATCCAGTTAAGATAAATGTTATGTTGGTTGTTAAAATCTGGATGAAGGATATTTTATTTTATTTTTTAGATTCCCCCCTCCGAGGGATTGCCACCTTATTGTGGTCAGGGGGTTTGCGTGCCTCAGTGACCTTAAGAGCTATACCAGCAGGAGCTTAGTCTTCAGGTGGGACACCCAAGTTGGACAGGTCTGAAGGTAGAGGCCTGACAAAGTGCAATCCACTTCTCCAGGTTGGGGTTGGACACATAGCTAACAACCTAATTCCATGAAGAAAACACTGTTACTATAAGCACAGAAAGAAAAAAAAAGTGCTGGAGCCTGATATGTATGCATGATGCCCCCTTCACATTTCTGACTGCCCCCTCATATATGCCTGCCTAGAACCGGCCCTGTACTAGAATCTTGTAGAATTGCAGGAAATGTGGTTCTATCAAGTACTAGTCTGAAACGGTTGAATACCAGCATTTTTTTTTATATATGCCGATAAATAATACATTTTGGCTTTGTGATTTTACTTGAAGATCATGGTTTACAATAGAAGATACTGCCCAGAGAATTGTGTGTAAATGGGATGTGTAATACAGATGAATATGATGACTTATAATGGGCAGAATACTTTTGCAAGGCCCAGAATAAACACATTTTCTTGGGTTTGTGCACATTGATCTGTTTTATTAGCTGTACATATATTAGCAGAACCACAGTGATGCAGTTCATGAGAAGTGAGAGAGGCTCTAAACTACTTTTGGAAAGTACACTACACATGATATCTTTGTGTGCAGCACTGTGTGGTACCTTTTTGCCTTTAGAGCTGCACACCACAAACATTTAAAGATTCAGTGACCTCAGACACACAATGAGTGCGGAAGTGTTTTTGCTGTCTTCAGTTAGTGTTGAGTTTACGGTCTCAGAAGAGCTGCAGCAGGAAAAAAACAATTGTAGGTTAACACAGAAATGCAGAATTTTAATGGATATTGTGTTTCCTTCTCTGGAGTGCTGCTGCTTGGTGTTCTCCAGGGTATGTATTGAGATAAATATGGGATCATTTTAATGAACATCGCAAATTAAGCTCTTTTAATCAGTCATTCACAATCAATGAGTTATCTTCTTTGTAGCTTTCTAAGTTGAGAGGCAATCTGGAAAATGTTCTGAAATGCACAAGATATAGAGCTTGAATTAGTGGGGGGGGGGTTTCCATTACAAGTGCATATCAAATTATGCACTTGTAATGTCACTACAATAACAGGACGCCACTGCAGTTCAACTTATTTCTCATGTGACTGTCTCTTATCATTCTCTATCTGCAGAAAAATATGTGGTTAACTTCAGTAAACCTGACATGAGACAATAGATAAAGAGCAGTAGAAAGTAACACCAGTGACCTCAGATAAACAAATAATAATATAAACAAGCTAGGAAATTGCCAATTATGACACTCGAGTGGGGCAGATATAAAACAAATGATTAGACTGATTGGTTAGCAAGTCTCACAACACCTAACAGCATCAGATAATTAAGAGAACAGCCACCAGTGTTTAAAGGCACAGAACTGGAAATAAATTCAGAAATGCTGCTGGCGTCTGAGGTTGAATTTTCAAACCATGATATACTGTACATATCTAACATCAGTCAAATATATTTATGAGGGATGGCACTGAACTCATAGCTCTTTCAGTTTTCAGTCCAAAAGCAGAAAAAAGGGGTGAAGATTTTGGTCCATAAAGATTAAACAGGACCTTCTCACAGCAAGAAGGTCCGGGTTCCAGCCCCGTGGCCGGCGAGGGCCTTTCTGTGTGGAGTTTGCATGCTCTCCCCATGTCCGCGTGGGTTTGCTCCAGTTTCCCACACAGTCCAAAGACATGCAGGTTAGGCTAACTGGTGACTCTAAATTGACCGTAGGTGTGAATTTGAGTGTGAATGGTTGTCTGTGTCAGCCCTGTGATAACCTGGTGACTTGTCCAGGGTGTACCCTGCCTTTCGCCCATAGTCAGCAGGGATAGGCTCCAGCTTGCCTGCGACCCTGTAGAACAGTATAAAGCGATTAGAGATAATGAGAATGAGATGAGATTAAATAGGCCTTGTTCACTCCAGTGTCACATTTAACACGTTACAGATAATGTTAAAGCTCATAGGCAACAGTTTAAATTTTATGCACATTTGAAACTTTATATGTTAAAAAAACAACTCTGCAATTTTCTTCTGGTCCCAAGAAATATTGTTAATAAATAATAATTAAAATAAGTTAGCACGGATCGTGGTGAATTTCTGTTCGGCTATTTTTGTGACCACTCGGCGTGTGACGTCATTTAAGTCAAACAAGTCGCTTGAGTTGAGTCCACTTCCGTTGACTTACATTGCCGTTTGGCTTGAGTGCAGACGTGCATTCAGGAATTTCCAAAGAAAAACCATGCCTTATTGTTGTGCAGTGAATTGTAACAACGGGACTGGTTCAGGAAGAAGTTTTTACCTTTTTCCGAGAGAGGAGAAGAGGCGGAGAGAGTGGATTGTGCGTGTGAAGTGAGAGGATTGGCAGCTGGGTAAATACGCCGCTCTGTGCGCCGATCACTTCGAGGAGGATTCATTTTTGAAGAATCCCCATCTGTTGGAGAGTTTAGGTGTCAGTGTTGGACACAGAAGGCTCAAACCTGACGCTGTTCCAACAAAATTCGAGCACAAAAGCAAGCAGTCAAAGACGAAATGGACCAGCAATGCTCAAGCAAAAAGGAGAAGATTGGACATAAACATTTTTACCTTTGCTTGCAATTTTTCAAGTAAAGAATCCTGAGGGATCCTGTAAAATCATTGTGTAAATGAGACAAAAGGGATAGTTTGTCATGGCTACCTGCTAGCATGTTAACATGCTATTGACAAACATGATAAATGTCTGTGTGTGTGTGTGTGCATGTATGTCCGAACGCAAGTGTTCCTAATAAAGTGGCCACTAAGCTGAAGTTAATTTGTCACCGCTAAAATGATACCTGCGGGCAGGCTAACATGCTAATGGTTCACATGCCATTTGCATGCTAAATGTATGTGCATGTTTATACAGACACACGTGCTCCTAATAATGTGGCCATTAAGTTGAAGTTGATTATTCACAGCTAACATACTAACTGCTAGCCTGCTAACATGCTCAGTGTACTGTATGTCTGTGCATGGGTTTACATAAGTGTTCCTAATAAAGTGGCCACCTGCTAGCATGCTATTGACTAACATGATTAATGTTTGTTTAGAGTAGGCTATAAATAGTATAATGCTTGTATTAATATTAGCAATATAAACGAATCCACGTTCTATTATAGGGATTGTGTGTGGCCCTGTGCGCATCAGTGGGTAACCCCACTAAATGTCCTGGTATGGGAGAGTTCGCCAAACTAGAGCGTGACGTAATATTGCGCATGCGCATACAATTGGTTGGCAAGAACTGTTCACAATGGCCGACAAAGTTGCATCATCGCCTAGTTTTCATAGCGGTTTATCGCAGTATGCAAATTCATTGCCAACTGATGCTAAGCAAAGATATGCAGCAAAGCTTCTGTACAACAGTGGCACCAAAGTTTTGCCTGATCCTTACGCAGATACGGACAAATGGGACCCAAATCCAGGCACCTGGCCTGACCTGACCTTCGGCGATATCTACCTGTATGTGATTGACACGCCTTCAATATACACAAAAGAATCAATGAGAGCCTACAGGTCTATTGATGCATGCAAGTGTTAATTATTCAGTTGTTTTATTGAAATACTCATTTATATTTGCTTTTTGCGGGTGACACGGTGGTGTAGTGGTTAGCACTGTCACCTTACAGCAAGAAGGTCCTGGGTTCGAGCCCCGTGGCTGGTGAGGGCCTTTCTGTGCGGAGTTTGCATGTTCTCCCTGTGTCCGCGTGGGTTTCCTCCGGGTGCTCCGGTTTTCCCCACAGTCCAAAGACATGCAGGTTAGGCTAACTGGTGACTCTAAATTGACCGTAGGTGTGAATGTGAGTGTGAATGGTTGTCTGTGTCTATGTGTCAGCCCTGTGATGACCTGGCGACTTGTCCAGGGTGTACCCCACCTTTCGTCCGTAGTCAGCTGGGATAAGCTCCAGCTTGCCTGCGACCCTGTAGAACAGGATGAAGCAGCTAGAGGAGATGAGATTTGCTTTTTGCACCTAATAATAAAAAGACATACCGATAAAATAGGCACAATATAATCTTTGAAACATAAGTTAATGTTGCTTCACACGCACACACCAAAGATATACAGTACAGTACTAAACTTAAGCAAGTTCTACATCTAGAATGCACAAGCAGTGTTTTAAATCCAGGCTATGCTATTTATCTTCAAATACATATCATGAAAAGTTCGACCAATCTTCTAATGTCAAATATTTATACTGCAAGATGTACATAAATTTGCCGCGAGTGCATTTGCAGAAATTGTACTCATGTGTACTGCATACATATCAGTATCATGTTTTTACCCAAGTAATAATGTTAGTCAATAGCATGCTAGCAGGTAGCCATTGCAAATCACCTTCAAGTTAGTGGCCACTTTATAAGGGACACTTGTGGAAAAACATGCACAGACATACATTGAGCATGTTAGCCATTGTCATGTTAGCAAGCTAGCAGTTGTAGGTGCATTTGGTAATTATTAAGTGATCTCATTAAATCAGTCTCATTAAATTTGAAGGTTAATAATTAAATTGAATCAGTCTCATTTGAATCGTTTAAAGTGAATCATTCAAGTGAATCATTTAAAGTGAATCAGTGAATCATTCAAAGTAGTGAATCATTCAAAGTAAATCATTCAAAGTGAATCATGACGTTAATCCTGGTGCTTAATAGTAAATTACCAAACAGCCAAATTATGGTATATTCCAAATTATGATCACTTATCATATTACATAAATGATATGCACCTTTCTGAATTCTTTGGGAGATTGGGGACTTCCGAAATATTGGAACACAAATAAAACACAGTTTGTTTAATAAATGAATTTATTATAACAAAGATAAAAATGGATAATAACAGTTGGAATCATTATATACAAATATGATATGGTGTGTGTATATGTGTGTGTGTGTGTGTGTGTGTGTGAGAGAGAGAGAGAGAGAGAGAGAGAGAGACCTTGGGTGTGGCTCTTGAGAGGGTTGGCTCTTGTGGCTAACTCCACGTGTTTGTGGGGGAGGAGTTAAGGCCCAAGGACTACCTCGTGGAGTTAAAACAAAGAAAGGTGTGTGTGAGTGTGGGGGAAGGACTACCACATGATGAAGGCCTGGATTAGCCTCGTGTGGCTAAGCTACGACAAAGGGGAAGCTAGCTAACGTGGGTTTGTGTGTGCCATGTGTCTGGGTAGGCCTGGATTAGCCTCGTGTAGCTAACTACACGTGGTGAAGGCCTTGTGATCCCTTGAGACAATACAATTAGCCCTAGAGGCTAATGGAACAAAAGAATTAGCTTTGGACGCTAATGAGCCAAAAGAAATTAACCATAGGCTAATTTCACTAACTTATAACAATACTGAATCCACTGAAACCTTGATAAGGTCAAAATGTGTGATAAGGAGATTGAGGATATTAGTAGGGAATAAGAGACAGAGAGAAGCATGCACAGCCTATCTAATTGAGAGATTAAAAACAAAACAGATCACTTCAACACGCTGCGTGTTTAATAGTGTAACAGATAAACCTGGGTTTAAATTCACACTATTTCAATAAAAGCAAATTCCTAAGACTAGCTTTAATTATGCCCAAAATACACCTAGTCTTACTTCCAAATCCCACTTCTATGCGAGATTGAGAAGATGTCCTGAGACTTGAGTTTTCCACCGTTGGGAAGATCTTCTGTGAAGCACAGGGGATTACGTGGAGAGAATTCACAGGAGCTCGTAGACTTCTTATTTTGGTCTCATCCATCCACAAAACATTTTTTCAATTGCCTTCTGGCTTGTCCACGTGATCTTTAGCAAACTGCAGATGAGCAGCAATGTTCTTTTTGGAGAGCAGTGGCTTTCTCCTTGCAACCCTGCCATACACACCATTGTTGTTCAGTGTTCCCCTGATGGTGGACTCATGAACATTAACACTAGCCAATGTTAGAGAGGCTTTCAGTTGCTTAGAAGTTACCCTGTGGTCTTTTGTGACCTGGCTGACTACTACACTCCTTTCTCTTGGAGTGATCTTTGTTGGTCGACCACTCCTGGGGAGGGTAACAATGATCTTGAATTTCCTCCATTTGTATACAATCTGTCTGACCGTGGATTGGTGGAGTCCAAACTCTTTAGAGATGGTTTTGTAACCTTTTCCAGCCTGATGAGCATCAACAACGCTTTTTCTGAGGTCCTCAGAAATCTCCTTTGTTCGTGCTATGATACACTTCCACAAAGATGTGTTGTGAAGATCAGACTTTGATAGATCCCTGTTCTTTCAATAAAATACGGCACCCACTCACACCTGATTGCCATCCCATTGATTGAAAACACCTGACTCTAGTTTCACCTTCAAATTAAATGCTAATCCTAGAGGTTCACATACTTTTGTCACTCACAGAAACGTAATATTGGATAATTTTCCTGAATGAATAAATAAATGAGCAATAAAAATATTTTTGTCTCGTTTGTTTAACTGGGTTCTCTTTATCTACTTTTAGGACTTGTTTGAAAATCTGATTATGTTTTTGGTCATATTTATGCAGAAATATAGAAAATTCTAAAGGATTCACAAACTTTCAAGCACCACTGTACATACTGCAGGTGTGCATGTGTCTATAGTGGACTTATTCGTGGTTAACTTTGCTACAGTATTAAATAGGAATCTTGGATTATTTTTGTTATCTTCTATTAGGGAGGAGAGATATGTTGATCTAGCATACTTCAGGAAGCTCTCCTTCCAAGCTAATTTGAACGCTACCAATTTTGTTTGATGCCATTTATGTTCCAATTTTCGAGTGGTCTGTTTTAAAGTGCAAGTGTCATCATTATACCCGGGTGCTAATTTTTTTCTCTCTGATCATTTTCCTTTTAAGAGGAGCTACATTATCTAAAGTATAGCGGAATGTTGACTCTAAGCATTCAGTTGCCTCATCAAGTTCTCCGGGGGCTGACAGTGACCCAGTCAAAGTTGATAACTCTGGGAGATCATTTATAAAGCTCTGTATAGTAGTTGACGTGAATGTACATTTAATACAGTAGCGTGCTGTGGTGCATATATTATTACTCAGACATATCTTGAATGAAATGAGATAATGATCTGAGATAACTTCAGACTTTGGAAGTATGACTATATTTTCTACGTTTCACCTGAATGTTAGTATTAGATCAAGAGTGTGACCACCATTATGGTTTGGTCCTGTGACGCTCTGATTAACCCCTACTGAATCTAAAATGGGCACAAACGCTGTTTTCAAAGGGTCTTCTGGTTTAGCGAAGTGAATGTTAAAATCTCCGACAACTAAAGCTTTGTCTCAGGAAATAACCAGGTCTGAGAGAAAATCTGCAAATACAGAAAGAAACTCAGAATATGGCCCCGGGGGCCTGTAAATAATAAGTAATGGAATTAACTGGTTAGACTTGTTTTTAAAGGCTACATACATTATATTAGTATGAAGAACTTCACATGTATTAAATTTATAACCAGGTTTGTGTGTTACACCTAGATAATCATTATAAATAACCGCAACGCCTCCTCCTCTGCCAGTTAGACGAGGCTGGTGTATATAGCTGTATCCAGGAGTACTGGTTTCATTTAATGCTATATATTCATTTGGCTTCATCCATGTTTCAGTTAAACAAAGCACATTCAACTCCCAATCAGTAATAAGTTCATTAACCATTCGCACTTTAGACATAAGAGATCTAATATTTAATAGCCCCACCTTTAGATCAAAGGTGCTGGCAGCGGTTGTACAGTTAGTATGACCTAATTTTATATTGATTAGATTACTTGAACAAACTCTGAGTATTTCTCCTTTTTTGTTTAGCTCGGGGAACAGCAGACAGTTGGTTTAGCCTGTTCGTCTGCTCCCTGGCCTTGGCTCTGGATTGTCAGAAGTTAACTAGACCTGTTCTGAGACTATGACCTATGCTGCAAGAAATGAGAGCAACACCTTCCCAAGTGGGATGGATACCGTCCTGCCATAACAGGACAGCAGTGCCCTCAAAATTAGCCCAATTATCATTTTATTATTATTATTTCAGAGCACCACCTGGACAACCAGCAGTTCAGCGACCATAACCTGCTGTAAGCTATATCGCTACGCCGCATTGGGATGGGGCCAGAGCATACTACAACATCGGACATCGCCATCGCTAATTTAAACACCTCTACAAAGTTACTCTTAGTAACCTCAGACTGACGAAGGCATATTCGCTCCTACATGGATAACTATCTTTGAGAACCTGTGCTTGCCTAGCACCCTGCTATGTCTGGTGCCCTGGCTCCTGGTATACACCTGACTAAAGCTGCTGGTGCCCCTAAAGGCCTAGCTAATTTCATGTGCCGTATGATAGCGTACCCTATAACCAGAGCTCTTTCAGGTTTCTCAGTGGGTACATCACTAAGGAGAGCAAACCTGTTTGACACATGAAGCGGAGAGGAGTGGTGCTCCCATGGGCAAGCCTCAGCGGTAACTTTGGCTCTATGCTTATGCTGCCAAGTTGTCACCCATTCGCCCCACTGTAAGAGCTCTAATGCTGGAGTTGGGGGATTACTAACTCCACCTAGGGCATCCAGACTTTCCCCTACAGAAACTACATTGTTCTCATTCTCACTGGCCCTCTCTAAAGCCTGGATACGCACTTCTAAAACTGCAATCTTCTCCGTCAGAGAGCTAACTAATCTGCACTTATCACAAATAAAGCTGTCGCTAGCGACGGAGGAAGAATGACTAAACATCCTGCACTCAGCACACTGAACAAGCTGAAGGTGTGACATGATGAAAATATTCACGTACTTTAATCGAAGATCTGTTGATATTAAAGCAGATCCAATGTGGATGGCCTCTGCTTGTGGTCTTTACACAGGAGGAGAAAAAAGAAAGCTTCAGGTCTTGGTGTTCTTTTGGGGAAAAAAAACAGAAAAAAGGAAAGCGAAAGTGAAAGTACAATAAAAAATGAAGAGGATACTGGAAAATTATTTGTAGAAAAAATAAAAAAGATTCGTGATTAATGCCAACACTCGTGGAAAAAAAAGACTCGTTGCAAACAACTCAGAAACCAGGAAGCGCGTAGCACAGAATGCGCATGCACCAACTCGACTCAACTGTGGATTAAATATATTACGTTCATTATGTGTTCTTCTTAAATCAAAATAATTAGTTTTTCTTTTGTTTCAGACATGTAAAAGCTTTTTACCTTTACCTGACATGTTTCGATGGTGTAACTTCTGTCTTCATCAGAGGGTCAACCGGATGTTGGTGTGTGACGTGCTTTTATAATCAGCTGATGTTATGGAGGCGTGACCTCCCTGGGACAATGCCCAGATCATACAGCAAGAGAACAACAGATACCACCATTGGATCAAGGAGTCAATAGAAATCAGAAAGCGTAGCCCAAGAACAATAAACAGGGATGAGGGGGCATACATGCTCTCCCACACCTGGAGCGCCGTCCTGAGGGGGCAACACTGACAGCAGGAGGTGTGACTGACCTGTCAATATTGACAGGGAGGTCACGCCTCCATAACATCAGCTGATTATAAAAGCACGTCACACACCAACATCCGGGTGACCCTCTGATGAAGACGGAAGTTACACCGTCGAAACATGTCAGGTAAAGGTAAAAAGCTTTTACATGTCTGAAACAAAAGAAAAACTAATTATTTCAACTGTGGATTGTCATCCAGGGCTTTTGGTTGGCCCGGGTGGTGATGCTCTTTATGTCGCTGATGTCCTCCATGCATTTGTTGATGCAGGCTGACACAGACATGGCATACTCATCTTTGTTGGTATGATCATTATAAGTGGCAGCCTCCTTGAACATGTCCCAGTCCGTGCACTCAAAACAGTCCTATAGAGAGCGTGCACGTGACGTCACGAGGTCACGTGATATTTGTTTATCTGCCATCTTGGACGGCATGGCCGCGCATAGAACTTAGACGAACCCGTTCTAATTATCAAGTGTGTGGGAGTAGATCTTTCGAGAATGGTTATATCTTGTTCAGCATTTGGTTGTACCAATAGACAGGGCCAAAAGGAGGGCCTGTCATTTTATAGATCCCCCGCAGATGAGTAATATTAATGTTCTTAATAAAATATGTATACAAATGCATAACTTGTTTATAAAGTTCTTCCTATCAGATTGTGTAAAGTACTGAAAAAGAATATGTATGTTATTTTAGACACATAGATGTGCAAGAAAATATTTTTTTAATTTGTTTGAATATAGAAGCTGGACATATCTGTGACCCCTATACATTTATATCTGATATTGAATAATAATTCTGCACAGATAAAGATAGCGGTGATTTGTGATTTTTTTTTTCAGACAAAAACATACATATTTACAACCCTGTCATTATCTGGAACTGAGTTTAGATTTCGAACATTCTTACGATAAAACGTCCTGCATAGTCTCTTTATGATAAACGTCTTAATGCCACTTACCCGTGAGGTTATCAAGTAGACATTCTTCTTCGGAACCTTCCAGAGGTATAGTTGGGATACCCATCCCACAACAAAATATTTATAAGCTTCCAGGCTCTTGTAAGCTTTGAGGGCTTTGCCAGTGTAACACGATTCATGATTAACAAGAAAATTGTAAATGTCGTGGTAGGCCAGATCGGGCAAATCGCCGGCACCGCAGCTCCGAATTTCCCTGAACAAGGATTGCGGCAAGTTGTACGGATCTGCAATCCCCAACCTGGAACACTTTTCCACGTAATGCTGCCTCAAGTCACCTTCAAGATGCTGAACATACTTAGACAAGTTATCTCGCGATGTAGATGGGGTATTTTCCGAATTTTCTTGGGGATTACTCCCTGGATCCATTACGCTCGCACAAGGTAAACAATCCTGAAGCCGTCCAATATGGCGGAGTAAACACGGACGGGTCACATGACTGCACATCCTCTATAGTGCCTCAATAGCCCCCTCAGACCACACCATCACCTGCCTCACTGTAGGTTTTCCTCTGATCAGCAGGGGCTTATATGCAGGGATTAGCATAACGGATAAATGGTCAGAAGAGCCAAGGTGGGGGCGAGGGGCTGCTTTAAATGCATCCTTCATGTTGGTATAGGCCATGTCTAATGTGTTCGCTCCCCTGGTTGCACAATCCACATGCTGGTGAAAATGAGGGAGAACTGTCTTCATGTTGGCCTGGTTAAAACCCCCAGCCACAATGAAAAAGCCCTCAGTGTGAGCGGATTGCAACTCACTGGTAGTCCGGTAGAGAACACTCATAGCCTCCTTTGTGTTAGCGCTGGGGGGCACATACGCAGTAGTGATGGAAACTAAAGTAAACTCCCTGGGCAGATAGAATGGTCTACAGTTTACAGTCAGAAGCTTAAAAGTAGAGGTGATGTAACACAGTGGTAAACATGCCCTTATCCTAACTTTTTTGAATGTGTTGCTGACATCAAATTCAAAATAAGTATATTCAAAAAACAATCGAATTTCTCAGTTTCAACATTTGATATGTTGTCTTTGTACTATTTTGAATTAAATATTGAGTTTCCACAATTTGCAGATTCTCTCATTCTCTTTTATTTACAGTTTACACAGCATCCCAACTCTTTTGGAATTGGGGTTGCATTATTTTCATATAACAGCACAACCGAAAGTGTTTTTGTTCTTTCTTTCTTACTTTCCTTCATTCACAGGTCATCATAACACCCAGCATATTGTAACAGTAGCTGAGGAATGAGCTCTTGGGTCTTTTTTTGGTTCCTATTTCAGGCTTTTACATTTTTTAAAATCCAGATTACAATTTTGAAGTTTAAGCTTTTATTAATGATCATAATATTTTCATTTACACTCAGATCTCCATGGCACAGTATACTTTCACTGTTCTTTTGTTTGCAGTCTTATGGACTCAATGTTGGAGCTTCTCATTCAGATTAGGGGTCACAACCTTGCAATGCCCTTATGACTGCTGAGACAACCTCTGTTTTCATCTTTCCTCAATCTCGCTGGTTCCTCTTCAGTTCCTTTGTATTTCACAAGATTGTTTTTTTTTCCTTTCTTTGTATGTTGCTGACTGTTGAGAATGGATAAGTGTATGAATGCATGTAACTGTATTTGTCCAGGAGGAGGTCTTGTTGTGCCAAATATGGCATGGAATTACGTGTGGCTAGTTAATAAAAAGGGACGTGACCATCCTCTCTCTCTCAGAATTTGACTCTCACGGAGAGCAGCATGTCATGCACAGTTCAATAAACTATGTCGAGTTTGATGGCTGAAGAGACAAACGTCTGAACGTCTGTTCATTCATTAGAATTATTATTCCGCAGTGCAAGGTAGGCAGAAGAAATAAGCCTACCTGTTAACAGGTTATGGGCCCAGGTACCGAGAATGATTCTAAAGTTTGACGGACACATGTGTCGGCAGCTAGCAAGACTGTGCTAGCATAGAAGTAGAGTTAGCCTACCCAAAAAGAGCTAGTTTAGCATCGGGAGTACCAGGAAGCTAAAGCTAGGCTGAAAAGGAGCAAAGCTGAGCTACAAACACAAAAAGCCATGGCGAACAGAAATAAGACTGAATGGCCGAAGTTCGACGGGAGAGCAGAGGAGTATGAGCTCTGGGAAGAAAGGATGCTGTGCTGCATGCATGGAGTGGGGCTGAAGCAGACAATCCTCACAGAGCCCGCTGGACCACTGACGGTGGAAGAAAAGGCTAACGACGACAAACTGAATGCGGACACCTATTGTGCATTGGCACTGCTACTTGACAATACGAGCTTGGGACTGATATTCAGAGATACAAAGGACAATGGCTGAGAGAGTCTCAAAGTGTTAAGAGAACACTACATCAGGAAAGGTAGGCCCCGGATTGTCTCCCTGTACATAACAGTGACTGCGCTGAAGAAAGCTGACAACGAGACTGTAACCGAATACGTTATCCGAGCGGAACAGATCATTACGGCACTCAGGAATGCAGGTGAAGCACCAAGTGAGGGACTAATGATGGCAATGATTATGAGGGGGTTACCGGAGAAGTACAAGCCATTCACACTGATGGTGACGCATGGTTCAGTGGACATGTCATTGGGAGAGTTCAAGGCAAGGTTGCAAAATTTCAAGGCCTCAGAAGACATTGACCCAGTCGCAGAAGAGGCGGGAGAAAGGGTGCGGAGGGCACAAGCGGCACCAAGGAGAAAGACCGGTCCAGCAGAGATGGTGTGTTGGTGGTGCAGAAAAAAGGGCCATAGAAGAGATGACTGCACAGAAAAATTTTGGTGTAGTTTTTGCAAAAGCAGGGGGCACGCAGACAAGGTGTGCACAAAGAAGGAGCGTGAACGGAGCACCCGGTGTGCGTGTGTCCAAGATGGCGATGGCGGTGGATGTAGAGCAGATCGTGGACTGGATGGCACCCGGGGAGTCGTGGGAGGAGAAGACTACACCTTCAGTGCACAAACAACAGATGCCAGCCTCTCAGGACAATGGCTGCAGATCCAGAGAAAGGGACTGATTGTGGACACGGGAGCGACGTCCCACATCATCAATGACAGGAGCAAGTTCAAAAGCTTCGACAGCACCTTCAAGCCCGAGAGACACTGCATGGAGCTAGCAGACGGGAAGTGTACCATCGGGGTGGCGCAAGGCAAGGGAGATGCACAGGTATGTCTCATAAACAGCGAGGGGTGCCGGTGTGCAGTGACTTTAAAGAACGCTCTCTACATCCCCTCCTACCCTCAAGAACTCTTTTCAGTGAAGTCTGCCACCGATCATGGCGCCAAAGTGTTCTTTGACGAAGGTAGAGATGCCATAGTGTTGCCAGATGGCACAAGGTTCGATATTTATGTATATAAGAGAATGTACTACTTGCAAACTGAGTGTGATGTAGATGTGTGTCATGTTAGTTACGAAATCCAGACATGGCATGAGGTAATGGGTCACTGCAATTACGAGGATATCTTGAAGCTGCAGGATGTAACAGAAGGCATGCATATTAAAGGTGCAAAGCGTAGGCCTGATAAAGAATGTGTAGTATGCATAGAGGGAAAGTTCACTCAAACAAGAAACAGAGATCCGACTGGTAAGGTAAAGACACCACTTGAGCTGGTGAACACAGATCTAGTTGGTCCAGTAAACAATGAGTCCATAGACGGTTACAAGTATATGCAGTCTTTCACAGATGTATACATGGGGGCAGCATTTGTTTACTTCCTGAAAGCAAAAAGTGATGCAGTCCAGGCCACTGAGAAGTATCTGGCAGATGTAGCGCCTTATAGCACTGTAAAATGCATTCGATCAGATAATGGGACTGAGTTCACTAGCAGAGAGTTTCAGACACTACTGAGAAAGAACAAAATCAGACACGACACTTCCTGTCCTTACTCCCCGCTCCAGAACAGGATAGCTGAAAGGGAAGGGTGCACTCTTTTCGAGATGGCCAGGTGTAAACTTATTGACAGTGGCCTACTTAAGAGTCTTTGGCACTATGCCATCCAGGAAGCAGCCTATACCAGGAACCGATGCTTTAACAAGCACACAGGCACTACCCCATATACAGCACTGACAGGTAAGAAGTGCGATCTATCCAGGATGCATAAATTCGGGTCAGTGTGCTATGCCTACCATCAAGACAGAAGAAAACTAGATTCTAGATGTGAGAGAGGACTCTTTGTAGGACATGACAAAGGCAGTCCCGCCTACCTAGTCTAATACCCCAGTAAAGGAAAAGTGCAGAAGCACAGACTTGTAAAGTTTGTCAGCAAGACAACCTGTGAGAACGAGACCCAGACATAGGAGCTAGGACTGGACCCCAAAGTAGGTTGTGACGAGAGAGTAGAGACTACACAGCCTAGAATACTGAGCACAGATGTACAGACTGATAGCCCACAGTCAGCATCAGAGAATGATGACGAGAATCACCCTAGGGTGATGTCACATGCATCAGACAGTGGGAGATACCCCACCAGAGAGCATAAACCCCCGGGGTATCTGAGGGATTATACTTCAGAAAATACTGATGATGACTACACTCACTAGTGTAGACTATTGCTAACGAGCAGTTTGTGGTGTACCTCTGACCTTTAAAGAGGCCATGGCATCAACTGAGTCAGGAAAGTGGAGGAAAGCGATGGACGAGGAGATGAAGTCCCTAGAGGACAGCCAGACCTTTACCCTGACTAAGTTACCAGAGGGCAGGAAGACAGTGGGAGGGAGATGGGTGTACTCGATCAAGGGTGACATTGACGGACACGACCAGTCCAAACTTGATTTGTAGCAAAGGGGTATAGTCAGAGAGCAGGGATAGATTATGGCGAGATGTTCTCTCCAACAGCCAATCTTACAAGTATATGTGTAGTGATGCAGAAGGCAGCCTGAGACGATCTGATCTTGCATCAAATGGATGTGAAAACAGCCTATCTGCACGCATCCATTGATCGAGATATCTACATGGAACAACCTGAAGCTTACGAAAAAGAGGGAGAGAAGCTAGTGTGTAAACTAGAGAAGTCAATTTACGGCCTGAAGCAGTCGGGGCATAATTGGAATGAGATGCTCCACACATGTCTAGTAGATGACAACTCAGAATCCAACAGACCACTGCATCTACACCAAAGAGTCTAAGGAAGCAGGGAAGGTAATAGTAGTTATCTGGGTGGATGATCTTATCATCGCAGCCAGCAACAAAGGGAGTCTAGAGAAAGTGAAAAACATGCTTTCTACCAGATTTAAGATGAAAGACCTAGGTAGTTTGAAGTATTTTCTGGGCATGAACTTCAGCCAGTCTGGCGGCTGTGTGAAAGTGTCGCAAAAGAGGTATGTTGAAAAGATACTGGAATGTTTTGACATGCAGGAGTGTAGAATTAGAGAAACACCATGTGACCAAAAGTTAGACTGCTCTGAAGATGCGCCCAAAATGTCTGATGTGAAGAAGTACAGGGAGGCTGTCGGCAGCTTAATTTACTTGACAACCTGTATGCATCCTGACCTATGCTTCATAGTGAGCAAGTTATCACAGCATTTTGCTGACCCTACAGATGAACATTGGGTTACAGTGAAACATGTTTTGCGTTATCTTAGAGGAACTGCAGACAAACAGCTCTGTTTCAGAAAGAGCGAAGAGGGTCTACGCCTACGGGCATATAGTGATGCAGACTGGGCTGGAGACATTAGCGACAGATGCAGTACCTCCGGGTATTGTGTGAGTATGGGCAAAGACAGTGCCTTAGTCTCTTGGAGAGCCAAGAAGCAACCCACGGTAGCGCTATCCACATGCGAGGCCGAGTACATGGCCCTACAGCGTTGTACTGACCAGTGACCAAGAAGCAAGACTCCACTCGTGCCACAACCCAATAGAGAGGGAAGACACTTCACCTGGGGGCCTGGAGGATAAAACTTGAAGTCACCTGAAAAAAAAGAAATAAAATGGCGAAGTCATTAGAAGAACTGAAAACAGAGCGAACCACAGCCAAAAGGCTTTTCTCCTGTCTTGCTAACTGCATTGCAAGAACACACTCAGAGATGACTGTGGAGGAGCCAAAGCAAAACTTCAACAAGCTTACAGCAGAAAGCTCGAGAAGTAGAAGTAAGCTAGAAGGTGAAAAACCTTTAAACATACAAACATAAAAATAAATGTATGAATAAATGCCTATTTTTCTACAACAAAGCCCAAGTATAACGAAGTATGCATGACACAGCATGACACAGAAGATACAGAGATCGAAGAATTCGCCATAACAAGAGTCAACATTGGAGACAAACCTGCTGGTTGCATAGCCCAAGTTGCCATGCGAGAGACCGCCAGCCTGCCTTCATTCAACCACTTCAAAGAGGAGAGACGTGTCCTCGAAGAGGATGCCTATGTCGATGACATACTGACTTCCCCCAACAACTTCGACCACCTGAAACGCCTTACATCCAACATTGAGCAGATCTATAACCAAGTATGCATGACACAGTGCTGCTCTGGAGCTCAACAATTCTGTTTGCGTAGAAGGTTTGGTATCCATAACTTTCACGCTGTATGGCACCCAAGATGGTCTGGCTGTCGACTAGATGATACCACCTCTTGACCTCGATTCGGCAGTGCTTTTGGAAGTAATTCTTCAGCCGTGCTGCAAAGACTGCTCCGCACATTTCTGCCTTCACACGGTCAACTTTATGGTCGAGGGGGGTCAGCTTAGCCTTGGCCTCAACTAGCCTTACGACGACACCATGGCTGCAGCTCCAACGCAGGTACAGCGCGGCACCATATGCACACTCACTGCCATCAGAGAAGGTGATTGCACATGGTCTTTCAGCTGGATCTGGCGGTGTGAGAGCTCTGGGGAATCTAACTTGGCTCAGCTCAGCGTACTCTTCGAGGAGCTTTATGGCATCGTCTCTGAGCTCTCTGGACAAGGCGGCATCCCAGGTGTCTTCTATGCAGTACATGACTTTTGCCTCTTGGAAGGCTCTGCGGATCAGGATGGCTCCCTTCTGTTTTGCTGGGGCCACAAGGCCGAGAGGGTCATAGAGACCAGAGACTTGGCTTAACAGCTCTCTTCTGGTGAGTGAGTCGGGGGTTTGTTCTCTCACTTGTTCTTTCAACAAGTCCTGGCCGAGGCGCGTTTTCTTCCTCTTCTTGGAGAAGTTCACCACAACCATGACATGTAACTTGTCATCGTCGACGGTGTAGCCGAGGCCCAGGGCTTTGTTATCCTCTTCAGTGAGTTGGTTTGGCAGGATCATGGTGTTTGACTCGATCTTCTCACCTCTAGACTCGCTCCTCCCACTTTGATCCGAGTAGATCCAGGGCTTCATGAAGAACCCTCCTGCTTGAAGGATCTGCTCAATGTTGGATGTAAGGCATTTCAGGTGGTCGAGGTTGTTGTGGGAAGTCAATATGTCATCGACATAGGCATCCTCTTCGAGGACACGTCTCTCCTCTTTGAAGTGGTTGAATGAAGGCAGGCTGGTGGTCTCTCGCATGGCAACTTGGGCTATGCAACCAGCAGGTTTGTCTCCAATGTTGACTCTTGTTATGGCGAATTTTTTGATCTCTGTATCTTCTGTGTCATGCCACAGAAATCTGTGCAGGTGGACTTCTCTTTCCTCAAGCCAGACAGAGTTATACATTTTGCGGATGTCCCCTAAAGCTGCGAAGACACCAGCGCGGAACCTCAGCAGGACACCTCTGATTGGGTTCAGGACTTCAGGGCCTTTGATCAGGATGTCATTTAGACTGAGGCCACTGTACCTCTGGCTGCTGTTCCACACCAGTCTCACCGGGGTGGAAACTGAATGCGGACCCGGGGCCATCAGGTGACTTATATACCACACTGGCCCGGTCCAGCTTTGCAGAACCTCTTTGGACAGCTTCACTGCAGCTCTGCGGCTCACCATTTCGTGGACTTGTGAGGCGTAGGCCACTTTCCATTCTGGTTCCTTCGCCAGCTGCCTCTCAGTTCTGCGGAACGTGGCTTCAACTGCTTTCTTGTTGTTGGGAAGAGATGCTGGGTCTTCTTTCCATGGGTACTTGGCGTGCCAATGTGGGTCAGGGCTGTGGTGGTCTCCGGCCACATAAGTCAAGCCATCCCTCACCATCTCCATCTCCCTTTCTTTGGTCAGTGTCATTTCTTTCCCACCAGGCTGACAGTTCCCGCAGCGACATCCTCCACATCTCGGTTCGCAAGCTGCTCCAATGCTTTCCCATTTCCACCACTTCAGGAAGTCTCTGTTGCTAGTGGCTGTGTTGGACTGGGAGCTGGGATGTCTGGGAAACCGGCAGAAGACTGGGACTTTGCAGGTGAGTTCGGTGTATCTGACAGCTGCAGTGCGCATGGATCTTGCGAAGTGAGTCTTGGAGGTGTGGGCCGTTAAGGTGACTTCTTCAAAGAGGTCCGGGTGTGTGCCTCCAATGGTTTTGCCAAGCAGGCCATCCCAGAGCACCAAGTCACCGACGGAACGAACCTTCTGGGGTACCAGCTGCCCTTCTTTGTGGCTGATGAAGAGTTGGATCTCCTTTGGTCTTGCCAGATCTTCCAGGGAGATGTCTGAGAAGATTTTCTGCAGTTTTTCTGCCAGGACATGTCTGTGGACTTCTGCTATTTTGTCAAGTCCATAGCAGATGAGTTGGTGTGCTTTGAGTGTCCCTCTTGGGGTGCTGACTCGTATCTTAAGCAAGTAGCGCTTGGTTGCAACAGACACCTTCATCCCTCCAATGCCATGAACCACCAGTGTAACGTCTTCACTTCTCAGGTTCAACTTGCTTGCAGCTTTGTGTGTTATGTAGTTTGTGTCTGATGCCAGGTCGATGAGGGTCCCGACACTCTGTCCGTCATTAGCAGTGACATTGAGGAGCATTAGGATAACTGGGTACTCAGTGAGGCAGTGTTCATCTAGAAGACCTCTCTCAGCAGCACTGGAGTTGAACGCCCTGGAGGCTATGTTGCAGAAGGCACCTCGACACTGTTGTGCCAGCTCTGGTGTGAGTTTGAAGAGGAACTGCTCCTGGGTTTCAGTGAGTCTTCTGCCCTCAGCCCTCACTGGACTGGACGTGGGTGTTCTTTGGGACTGGGGTCTGGCAACTGGACAGAGGAGGTAGTGGTGTTGATCTTTGCATTCTGGATACCTGCACAGGTAAGTGGTTTTCTTGCAGCTTTCACCAGTGTGGACTTCGAGGCATCTTTTGCAGGCACCGAGTTGTTTGTGCTGCATCCCTCTTCTCCGATGGCTTTAAGTTGGTTCTGAACTTTCTGCAGAAGTACAGTTTTCTTCTGTGCTTTGGGTCACCACAGACAATGCAGCCTGCTGCGTCACTGTTGGATGACACTGCCGGACTGCTGGTTGCTTTTGTTCTGGCTTGCTTCAGGAACTTGGTCTTGTCCTTGACAGGTTCAATGCCATCTTTCAGCTGGTCAAGTTGCTCATATATAGCTTCCTGTGACTTTAGGTAAGCCAGCAGCTTGTCAAAGCGGTTATGGCAGTCCACAGCATTACTCACGTCAGCAGCATAGGTGAGCCTTTAAAGTTTCTGGAAGCTTGCCCTCAATGGATTTGGTCACAATGGGGTTCTTTATGGCCTCGGCATTGTCCAGTTCATTTAAGTCGTAGAGAGCTTTTTCCACTGTTTGGATGAGCTCAATGACTCTTCTTGGCTGGCCGGCTTTGACTGGAGGAGTTGCTTGCAGATCTTCAATGATCTCGAGCGCAATGTTGGCTTGGTTCCCAAATCAGTTATCCAGGACTCTGAAGATTTCGTTTGAGGAGCTGTAGGTCGACAGGTGTAGGTTTCCGGCCACCTTCTCATCGATGCTGTTGAGCAGCTGGAATTTCTTGACCTCTCTAGACCCTGTCGGTTCACCCTGCTTCTGTAGAGCTTCCCATTCCTTCTTCCACCTGTAGTAACTTCGCTGGTTGCCAGCAAACTTTGAGAGGGCTGTGGCTTTCAGCTTTATTGCTGGCACTGGAGCTGTATGGTGGACAGTGGGCTCTTCAGAGTCTGTCTTGATTTTTGCAGCTTTGATGAAGGCAGCCTTGCGCGATACCAGCTGGGGAAGTTGCACTTCGAGCTCTGTCATGCGGTGATCAAAGTCTCTTTGCTCTACAGCTGGAGCCCAGCGGTTCCAGTCATGGTGCGCTTCTTTTGCCTTCAGCACCAACGTCTAGAAGTGCTTCAGCATGAACTCATATGCCTCCAGAGTCATGTCAAGCTGGGCAGAGGAGACGTTCTTGCAGTCAGCTTCAGTGATGTATAGGGCAAGGGGCAGCTCTTTCTTCCCATACGATTCCCAGAGTGTTTGTTGAATTAGGAGCTTTGCTTCTTTAGTCCTCTGCTTACAGTATGCCTCTATCTTCTCCAGATCGTCTTTTTTCTTGGCGCCCAGGTCCTCTGCAGTGGCTGCGTCTGCTTCTGCCATGTAGGCAGCCTCAATCTCTTCATTCGCCTCCATGAGTCTCGAGCTTTCTGCTGTAAGCTTGTTGAAGTTTTGCTTTAGCTCCTCCACAGTCATCTCTGAGTGTGTTCTTGCAATGCAGTTAGCAAGATGGGAGAAAAGTCTTTTGGCTGTGGTTTGCTCTGTTTTCAGTTCTTCTAATGACTTCGCCATTTTGTTTCTTGTTTCCAGATGACTTCAAGCTTTATCCTCCAGGCCCCCAGGTGAAGTGTCTTCCCTCTCTATTGGGTTGTGGCACGAGTGGAGTCTTGCTTCTTGGTCACTGGTCAGCAGTATGATGCACTGGTTAGGCGGTGATTCACTGACAGTTGTCTGGCAGTCGTCAGTTTCCACTGGTGCATCGGTTTTTCACTGTCAAGTGTATATGAGCATCATGGGTTTCCCACACTTGAAAGGGAAGGACTCGGACACAGGATTCCACTCGTCTTGTATTTTATTGGTTTTCAGTGGAGCTGACGTTATAGTAGAATTGTGGTAGTAGTAAAATCTAGTAGTTTTTCCAGAAGAAAAGGTGGAAGTAGAACCAGAAGTAGAAGTAGAATCAGAAGTAGAAGTAGAAGGTGAAAAACCTTTAAACATACAAACATAAAAATAAATGTATGAATAAATGCCTATTTTTCTACAACAAAGCATGTATGAATAAATGCCTGTTTTTCTATAACGAAGTATGCATGAATAAATGCCTGTTTTTCTACAACAAAGCCCAAGGCTAGCTTAGCCTTGGCCTCAACTAGCCTTACTACGACAAAGTTATGGGTACCAAACCTTCTATGCAAACAGAGTTGGTGAGATCCACCAACTGGTCATCAGGACTGGCCCCTCGGGTGATAATGTCTGCAATGTTCTCGGCACCTGGAATCCACCACCAATCTCAGGTGTCAGTGCTGCTCTGGAGCTCACCAATTCTGTTTGCGTAGAAGGTTTGGTATCCATAACTTTCACACTGTATGGCACCCAAGATGGTCTGGCTGTCGACTAGATGATACCACCTCTTGACCTCGATTCGGCAGTGCTTTTGGAAGTAGTTCTTCAGCCGTGCTGCAAAGACTGCTCCGCACATTTCTGCTTTCACAGGGTCAACTTTATGGTCGAGGGGGGTTAGCTTAGCCTTGGCCTCAACTAGCCTTACGACGACACCATGGCTGCAGTTCCAACGCAGGTACAGCACGGCACCATATGCACACTCACTGCCATCAGAGAAGATGATTGCACATGGTCTTTCAGCTGGATCTGGCGGTGTGAGAGCTCTGGGAAATCTAACTTGGCTCAGCTCAGCGTACTCTTCGAGGAGCTTTATGGCATCGTCTCTGAGCTCTCTGGACAAGGCGGCATCCCAGGTGTCTTCTACGCAGTACATGACTTTTGCCTCTTGGAAGGCCCTGTGGATCAGGATGGCTCCCTTCTGTTTTGCTGGGGCCACAAGGCCGAGAGGGTCATAGAGACCAGAGACTTGGCTTAACAGCTCTCTTCTGGTTAGTGGGTCAGGGGTTTGTTCTCTCACTTCTTCTTTCAACAAGTCCTGGCCGAGGCGCATTTTATTCTTCTTCTTGGAGAAGTTCACTGCAACCATGACATGTAACTTGTCATCGTCGACGGTGTAGCTGAGGCCCAGGGCTTTGTTATCCTCTTCAGTGAGTTAGTTTGGCAGAATCATGGTGTTTGACTCGATCTTCTCACCTCTCGACTCGCTCCTCCCACTTTGATCCGAGTAGATCCAGGGCTTCATGAAGAACCATCCTGCTTGAAGGATCTGCTCAATGTTGGATGTAAGGCGTTTCAGGTGGTCGAGGTTGTTGTGGGAAGTCAATATGTCATCAACATAGGCATCCTCTTCGAGGACACGTCTCTCCTCTTTGAAGTGGTTGAATGAAGGCAGGCTGGCGGTCTCTCGCATGGCAACTTGGGCTATGCAACCAGCAGGTTTGTCTCCAATGTTGACTCTTGTTATGGCAAATTATTTGATCTCTGTATCTTCTGTGTCATGGTGTGTCATGCATACTTCGTTATAGAAAGTGCGTGACACCAGCTGGGGAAGTTGCACTTCGAGCTCTGCCATGCGGTGATCAAAGTCTCTTTGCTCTGCAGCGGGAGCCCAGCGGTTCCAGTCACGGTGTGCTTCTTTTGCCTTCAGCACCAACGTCTCGAAGTCCACACTGGTGAAAGCTTGCAAGAGTGGTCAGCGTGAATGCAGACTCCAAAGGCATTGTCTGGGATGTCCATGTGAAAGTCCCCCTAGGTGGACGTGCTCAGGTGAAGAATCCAAAGCCAACCAAAAAGTCCTGGGACCCACAGGGTACCACACTGCATCAGGATGTGCGACGCCTCATCGTCCTCCTCCCAGTGGAGGAACAAGTCAGCAGAGACCAGCTCGCCTGATGGGTGCGATCTTCCCGTGTCACGCCACGCCAAGATCGAGTGGGAGGTGTCGCGGCGACCTGCCGCAAGGAGTGTCTGAACGCAGGCTCACATGATTGACAGCTGCCTCCGCCACTCCCTGCTACGCTGAATCGCAGTGCTGCGCTACCAGCGCACAGCTTGACAGCACGCTGTGCTGAACAGGCAGCCAATCAGAACACTAATTAGCAGGGCAGCGGTCGTTCTAGAACGATAGGCAGAATTGACATTCAGTTTGTAACGAAGCAGCAGCACAGCAGTTGCAAAGAGAATTCACTACTAACACAAACTTTACAGCACATCGGGGAAAAAAGGACGAAAAAGGCTACCAGTTTTTCACTGTCAAGTGTATATGAGCATCATGGGTTTCCCACACTTGAAAGGGAAGGACTCAGACACAGGATTCCACTCGTCTTGTATTTTATTGTTTTTCAATGGCGCGGTAGCCTTTTTTGTCCTTTTTTCCCCGATGTGCTGTAAGGTTTGTGTTAGTAGCGAATTCTCTTTGCAACTGCTGTGCTGCTGCTTCGTTACAAACTGAATGTCAATTCTGCCTATCGTTCTAGAATGACCGCTGCCCTGCTAATTAGTGTTCTGATTGGTTGCCTGCTCAGCAGTTGCACAGAGGTCTGGGTGTGTGCCTCCAATGGTTTTGCCAAGCGGGCCATCCCAGAGCACCAAGTCACTGATGGAACGAACCTTCTGGGGTACCACCTGAGGTTCCACGCTGGTGTCTTCGCAGCTTTAGGGGACATCCGCAAAACCGATGCACCAGTGGAAACTGACGACTGCCAGACAACTGCCAGTGGACCACCGCCTGACCAGTGCATCATACCGAAACCAGTGACCAAGAAGCAAGACTCCACTCGTGCCACAACCCAACCAATTCTACTATAACGTCAGGTCCACTGAAAACCAATAAAATACAAGACGAGTGGAATCCTGTGTCCGAGTCCTTCCCTTTCAAGTGTGGGAAACCCATGATGCTCATATACACTTGACAGTATTCATTTGGAACAACTACTGGGAGGTGTAGATACCTATGTGTACAAGAAAACTGTTGTCTGTGAGGATAACCAGGGGGCAATTGCACTCATGAAGAACCCTGTGTGTAGGCAAAGATGTAAGCATGTGGATGTTAAATATCACTTCATTAGGTCTATCATAAGAGAAGATAAAATGTCACTTGTTTACTGTCCCACAGACGACATGGTGGCAGATGTTATGACAAAACCTGCCTCCAGGCTTAAGCTGCAGAAATTTGCTGAAGTCATGTTTGGTGTGTAACATGTTGACATTTGACTACGCCTTTTTGTTTGTTTGTTTGTTTGTTTATTTGGTTAGGTAAAAGTTGTACTGTATACATGTCATTCATAAGTGGGAGTGTTGAGAGTGGATAAGTGTATGAATGCATGTAACTGTATTTGTCCAGGAGGAGGCGCTGTTGTGCCAAATATGACATGGAATTATGTGTGGCTAGTTTATAAAAAAGGGGACGTTACCATCCTCTCTCTCTCGGTATTTAACTCTCACGGAGAGCAGCATGTCGTACACAGTTCAATAAACTATGTTGGGTTTGATGGCTGAAGAGACAAACGTCTGAACGTCTGTTTATTCATTAGAATTATTATTCCGCAGTGCAAGGTAGGCAGAAGAAATAAGCCTACCTGTTAACACTGACACACGATTACCACATCTATCAGCACTGCAGCATTCTGCTCCTTTTCATGAAGTCTGTTTGTTTTGCTGTACTGTTGATATATACATTCACTGGCCACTTTATTAAAGGATATACAGTGGTGCTTGAAAGTTTGTGAACCCTTTAGAATTTTCTATATTTCTGCATAAATATGACCTAAAACATCATCAGATTTTCACACAAGTCCTAAAAGTTGATAAAGAGAACCCAGTTAAAGAAATGAGACAAAAATATTATCCTTGGTCATTTATTTATTGAGGAAAATGATCCAATATTACATATCTGTGAGTGGCAAAAGTATGTGAACCTTTGCTTTCAGTATCTGGTGTGACCCCCTTGTGCAGCAATAACTGCAACTAAACATTTCCAGTAACTGTTGATCAGTCCTGCACACCGGCTTGGAGGAATTTTAGCCCATTCCTCCATACAGAACAGCTTCAACTGGGATGTTGGTGGGTTTCCTCACATGAACTGCTCACTTCAGGTCCTCCCACAACATTTCCATTGGATTAAGGTCAGGACTTTGACTTGGCCATTCCAAAACATTAACTTTATCCCTCTTTAACGATTCTTTGGTAGAACGACTTGTGTGCTTAGGGTTGTTGTCTTGCTGCATGATCCACCTTCTCTTGAGATTCACTTCATGGACAGATGTCATGACAGTTTCCTTTAGAATTCGCTGGTATAATTCAGAATTCATTGTTCCATCAATGATGGCAAACCGTCCTGGCCCAGATGCAGTAAAACAGGCCCAAACCATGATACTGCCACCACCATGTTTCACAGATGGGATAAGGTTCTGATGCTAGAATGCAGTGCTTTCCTTTCTCCAAACATAACGCTTCTCATTTAAACCAAAAAGTTCTATTTCGGTCTCATCCGTCCACAAAATATTTTTCCAATAACCTTCTGGCTTGTCCACGTGATCTTTTGCAAACTGCAGACGAGCAGCAATGTTCTTTTTGGAGAGCAGTGGCTTTCCCCTTGCAACCCTGCCATGCACACCATTGTTGTTCAGTGTTCTCCTGATGGTGGACTCATGAACCTTAACATTAGTCAATGTGAGAGAGGCCTTCAGTTGCTTAGAAGTTACCCTGGGGTCTTTTGTGACCTCGCCAACTATTACACGCCTTGCTCTTGGAGTGATCTTTGCTGGTCGACCACTCCTGGGGAGGGTAACAATGGTCTTGTATTTCCTCCATTTGTACACAATCTGTCTGACTGTAGATTTGTGGAGTCCAAACTCTTTAGAGATGGTTTTGTAACCTTTTCCAGCCTGATGAGCATCAACAATGCTTTTTCTGAGGTCCTCAGAAATCTCCTTTGTTCGTGCCATGATACACTTCCACAAACATGTGTTGTGAAGATCAGACTTTGATAGATCCCTGTTCTTTAAATAAAGCAGGGTGCCCACTCACACCTGATTGTCATCCCATTGATTGAAAACACCTGACTCTAATTTCACCTTTAAATTTACTACTAATCCTAGAGGTTCACATACTTTTGCCACTCACAGATATGTAATATTGGATCATTTTCCTCAATAAATAAATGACCAAGTAGAATATTTTTTGTCTCATTTGTTTAACTGGGTTCTCTTTATCTACTTTTAGGACTTGTGTGAAAATCTGATGATGTTTTAGGCCATATTTATGCAGAAATAGAGAAAATTCTAAAGGGTTCACAAACTTTCAAGCACCACTGTATGCAGAACCCCATCCATCCATTATCTGTAGCCACTTATCCTGTTCTACAGGGTTGCAGGCAAGCTGGAGCCTATCCCAGCTGACTATGGGTGAAAGGTGGGGTACACCCTGGACAAGTCACCAGGTTATTGCAGGGCCGACAGAGACAAACAACCATCCACACTCACATTCACACTTATAATCAATTTAGAGCCACCAATTAGCCTAACCTGCATGTCTTTGGACTGTGGGGAAAACAGGCGCACCAGGAGGAAACCCACGCAGACATGAGGAGAACATGCAAACTCCACACAGAAAGGCCCTCGCCGGCTGCTGGGCTCGAACCCAAGACCTTCTTGCTGTGAGGCGACAGTGCTAACCACTACACCACCGTGCTGCCCTTATATGCAGAACCTTTATTTTTAAATACATTTCTGAATGGATAGTATTGCCATCCTTGACTCTTGTATGCTGCATAAATGGGAATTTAAAAAATATATATATTTTTGAGAGTTAAAATCAACCAAAAAGTTGACATTTGAGCTGCCCCGCTGAGCCAGCCAGCCCTGAGGATGTGACGTCACAGCAGGAACCGGTTTTAAGGCCGATCCCTCTGACAGCTATAGACCATCTCATCTCATTATCTCTAGCTGCTTTATCCTGTTCTACAGGGTCACAGGCAAGCTGGAGCCTATCCCAGCTGACTACGGGCGAAAGGCGGGGTACACCCTGGACAAGTCGCCAGGTCATCACACAGACACATAGCCACAGACAACCATTCACACTTATATTCACACCTACGGTCAATTTAGAGTCACCAGTTAGCCTAACCTGCATGTCTTTGGACTGTGGGGGAAACCGGAGCACCCAGAGGAAACCCACGCGGACACGAGGAGAACATGCAAACTCCGCACAGAAAGGCCCTCGTTGGCCACAGGGCTCGAACCCAGACCTTCTTGCTGTGAGGCGACAGCGCTAACCGCTACACCACCATGACGCTCAGCTATAGACCAAAGTCATATCAATAAAAATTTATGGTGAAAGTAAGAAATACCATTACCGACTTGCTCAATTAAGACTGATTTGACTTCATTGATTGTGGGGTGACTCTCACTAAAACAGGATAGGTGTTATAACTTATGCAACATACATGTACATGCATGCATTTTCACTGATAAAACGGAAAAGGCGAATTAAATAATCAGATGAACTGAGACAATCACATTCTGAAGCAAATTAAATAATCTTATACCGGTAACTTAAACACACAATACAAGTTACATGTATTAATCTAAATGCAGATAAACAATGTGTTGTTTTTGTTCTTTTTTTATCCAAATGAGAGTCTGAGCTTACCTGTCTGTGTTCTCACTTCTTGAAGGCCTATCTTGTGGCTGAATGTTTTGAAACAATCTGACTTTCAGTTGTTTGTTCAGTTCTCCATTCATTCACTTCTTCCATGTAAGGGCGAGATGGCAGCAATAACCAGTTTAGAAATAAGACGGCTGCTCCACTCTTTCTCCATTCTCTCCATTACTGAGTACTCCGCCATTACTGCTCGGCTCAGGCAATTACTAAAACCCAGGACGGAACTGGATGTCACTGGTTTTAGCAACAACTGCAGGGAGGTCACTGCCTGAGCGATATGTCACGTCCTGTTCCGTCCCGGGTTTTACCAACAACCCTCGGCTCACTTCGGGAAAACTGGTGCAACTAAACTCACTTTCCTTTTAAAAATAAATAAATAAAATAAATACTTTCCTGGGCGGCACGGTGGTGTAGTGGTTAGTGCTGTCGCCTCACAGCAAGAAGGTCCTGGGTTCGAGCCCCGGGGCCGGCGAGGGCCTTTCTGTGTGGAGTTTGCATGTTCTCCCCGTGTCCGCGTGGGTTTCCTCCGGGTGCTCCGGTTTCCCCCACAGTCCAAAGACATGCAGGTTAGGTTAACTGGTGACTCTAAATTGACCGTAGGTGTGAATGTGAGTGTGAATGGTTGTCTGTGTCTATGTGTCAGCCCTGTGATGACCTGGCGACTTGTCCAGGGTGTACCCCGCCTTTCGCCTGTAGTCAGCTGGGATAGGCTCCAGCTTGCCTGCGACCCTGTAGAAGGATAAAGCGGCTAGAGATAATGAGATGAGATGAAATACTTTCCTTTTCATGTAGTTTTATTTAATTGCCGATACTGCACCCTCTTTCAATACGGGCTTATAGCCAATGCAAAGATCAGAGGTTTTGTACGAGTCTTCAGTAAAATGTGCAGAGCAGAGGAAAAACCACTTTGTAGGTGCCCAATGTGCCCGTGAACTTCTCGCAAAATGCGTCCAAATCTTTGCAGTTTGAACATTCTTGGGCCATGAATGCAACGTAAATCCACCTTCTGCCATGTTGCTGCACTGGCCAAAAACGCATCTACATGGCATGGCAATAAATTAGCTCAAAATGGAGGATCAGAGTTGTAGTCAGCTCTGTGTTTTAGTATAGCAGAAATGAGACCGATAGACTTCCTGCTGTGATGTTACAGACGTCAAGGTCGTTCACTCAGACCACTACCTATATGAATCACTTTAATCATAAAAAATTACTATATTATATTTGTTAACGCTTAAAACTATTCCTCTGCCATTCTTGAGGTCTTAAGGCATTTATAAACGAAAGTGAGGCCATGGCTCTGCGTATATGCTTTAAGTTTACCCATACACCTGCTGTTTTATGCAGTTCTCTAATCAACCAATCCCTTGACAGCAACACAATGCATAAAATCATGCAGATACAAAGAACTTCAGTTAATGTTCAAACATCAGAAAATTGTGATCTTTGTGACTTTCACTCTGGCATGGGTGTTGGTGCCAGATGGACTGGTTTGAGTATTTCAGAAACTGTTGATCTCCTGGAGTTTTCACATACAACAGTCTTTAGAGATTACACACAATGGTGTGGAAAAACAAAAAACACTGAGTGAGCAACAGTTCTGTGGATGGAAACATCTTGTTGATAAGAGAGGTCAGAGGAAAATGGACAGATTGGTGCGAGCTTTTTTTTTCCAGGAAGGATATACAGTGGTGCTTGAAAGTTTGTGAACCCTTTAGAATTTTCTCTATTTCTGCATAAATATGGCCTAAAACATCATCAGATTTTCACACAAGTCCTAAAAGTAGATAAAGAGAACCCAGTTAAACAAATGAGACAAAAAATATTCTACTTGGTCATTTATTTATTGAGGAAAATGATCCAATATTACATATCTGTGAGTGGCAAAAGTATGTGAACCTCTAGGATTAGTAGTAAATTTAAAGGTGAAATTAGAGTCAGGTGTTTTCAATCAATGGGATGACAATCAGGTGTGAGTGGGCACCCTGCTTTATTTAAAGAACAGGGATCTATCAAAGTCTGATCTTCACAACACATGTTTGTGGAAGTGTATCATGGCACGAACAAAGGAGATTTCTGAGGACCTCAGAAAAAGCATTGTTGATGCTCATCAGGCTGGAAAAGGTTACAAAACCATCTCTAAAGAGTTTGGACTCCACAAATCTACAGTCAGACAGATTGTGTACAAATGGAGGAAATACAAGACCATTGTTACCCTCCCCAGGAGTGGTCGACCAGCAAAGATCACTCCAAGAGCAAGGCGTGTAATAGTTGGCGAGGTCACAAAAGACCCCAGGGTAACTTCTAAGCAACTGAAGGCCTCTCTCACATTGACTAATGTTAAGGTTCATGAGTCCACCATCAGGAGAACACTGAACAACAATGGTGTGCATGGCAGGGTTGCAAGGGGAAAGCCACTGCTCTCCAAAAAGAACATTGCTGCTCGTCTGCAGTTTGCAAAAGATCACGTGGACAAGCCAGAAGGTTATTGGAAAAATATTTTGTGGACGGATGAGACCGAAATAGAACTTTTTGGTTTAAATGAGAAGCGTTATGTTTGGAGAAAGGAAAGCACTGCATTCTAGCATCAGAACCTTATCCCATTTGTGAAACATGGTGGTGGCAGTATCATGGTTTGGGCCTGTTTTACTGCATCTGGGCCAGGACGGTTTGCCATCATTGATGGAACAATGAATTCTGAATTATACCAGCGAATTCTAAAGGAAACTGTCATGACATCTGTCCATGAAGTGAATCTCAAGAGAAGGTGGATCATGCAGCAAGACAACAACCCTAAGCACACAAGTCGTTCTACCAAAGAATCGTTAAAGAGGGATAAAGTTAATGTTTTGGAATGGCCAAGTCAAAGTCCTGACCTTAATCCAATGGAAATGTTGTGGGAGGACCTGAAGTGAGCAGTTCATGTGAGGAAACCCACCAACATCCCAGTTGAAGCTGTTCTGTATGGAGGAATGGGCTAAAATTCCTCCAAGCCGGTGTGCAGGACTGATCAACAGTTACTGGAAATGTTTAGTTGCAGTTATTGCTGCACAAGGGGGTCACACCAGATACTGAAAGCAAAGGTTCACATACTTTTGCCACTCACAGATATGTAATATTGGATCATTTTCCTCAATAAATAAATGACCAAGGATAATATTTTTGTCTCATTTCTTTAACTGGGTTCTCTTTATCAACTTTTAGGACTTGTGTGAAAATCTGATGATGTTTTAGGTCATATTTATGCAGAAATATAGAAAATTCTAAAGGGTTCACAAACTTTCAAGCACCACTGTAGCAACTCATAGCAACTCTTTACAACCGTGGTGAGCAGAAACGCATCTCAGCATGCAACAGCAGAAGACCACATTGGGTTCTGCTCCTGCAGCCAAGAGCAGGAATCTTAGAATCAAGAACAAGTTCCTCATAAAGTGGCCAGTGAGAGTGCGTATCATATTGTGTTGTAACAGACTGCATGTAATCTGGTTTGTATAATCTGATTGAATACTTGTGAAGTATGTTTTGAAATCAGATTATCTTTATATAAAAATAATTCATTGCATTTGTGGACTATGTTTAGTTTTAGAATAATCATGAGGGGAAGCTTTTGTACTTATGTGAAATGCTATATTGAATTGTTAAACATTTACAAAAAATACACCAAGTAAAGTAACATTTTTAAAATTATAAATTAAGGTTGTGTTAACAAAATGAAAATATTGCCACAAGAAGTATTGAAATGATTGAAATGAGTACTGAAGTGTGAAATGATTGAAATTAGTCATGAATCGAACTATAATTCAAAATCACAATACTCCATTTATCAGAAACCTGCTGATAGATGTAAACAGCATCCATCCTTTTAATGATAAAGTTTAAAAGCTGCTTGTGCTTTCTATGAGTGTTACAATGATATCCATGTAAGCAGGTTAATGTTATGACATAACACATCATGGTAGGGTAGAGGCATTTGCAACTTATATTCTAGTGTTTTGAAAGTCACCGTCATGTAAAACAGTAAAAAATGTATGGAAGTCACATAATCAACATGTCTAAGGTACGTCTGTCAAGCCCACTGCATATGCATGTTGTCCCAAATACTGAGACCATGTTAGACCCATGGGTATCACTACTCCAAGCCATACTGCAGCACATTAGGAACAGGTAATGTTGACATCAGTGCCAACATCAACAAGCTCCTCACTGGTAGAACTGGCATTGATTATCAGCCCCCAAACACACTGACATTAAACACTGATAGCCAAGTGCAACACAATCCCTAGAATAGATGAAGGATATCCCAGAGATGAACACAAGCAAAGGACAGATTAAAGATTTGGGGTCCTAAAATCACTGATGTTTTTATTTATGCTATCCCAGCTACAGAACCAGTCAAAAGTTTGGACACCTTTTAATTCAATGTTTCTTTATTTTTATGAATTAAAAGACATTTCATGTCTTAAAGTAATGATGGATGTCATTTCTCTTTACTTAGTTGAGCCATTCTTGATATAATATGGATTACTACAGTTGTGGTGTGGAATAGGGCTATTTACTGTATTATTATTTACTGTTCGATCTCAAATGCATTAAGAAATTGCGCTAATAAACTTTTGACGAGAAAAGCATTCCAGGTGACTACCTCATGAACCTGGTTAAGAAAATGTGTGCAAAGTATCATCACAGTAAACACTGGCTACTTTGAAGAATCTAAAATATGAAGCATATTTTGTTTTTCACACTTTTTCTTTCCTGCATAATTCCAGATACGTTCCATATGTTACTTCATAGTTTTGATGTCTTCAGTATTGTTCTACAATGTACAAAATAGTCAAAATACAGAAAACCCGATGAATCAGTAGGGGTGTACAAACTTTTGACTGGTACTGTATATGCCAATATGAAAACTGGCTGGCCTTGCTATTTGCATCAGTCTGTGACTGTACACAAAATAGTCCAATATTTATCTAATTGCTGCCTGTAATATACAGTCAGTTTAGCTAACATTAGCTATCCAGCACCAGCTACTCCCTGCTGCCACCTTCTGCCCAAGTTTAGCTAGGATAGATAGCTGGCATTAAAATAGCCCAAGTAGTCATGGGCAAATACAGATCTAACTTAGCTAACAAGAGGAAGGCTTATGAATAAACCAGTCTTACCTTTATATGGTCCACTAAAAATGCTCCATGTAGTATTGTGTTATTTTGTGTCCATAGTTATTTTTATAGTAAGTTGCTTGATTATTTTCAGAAAGCAATGCAGTTTCTAGTGGCTGACTAGTGTGTGTGTGTGTGTGTGTGTGTGTGTGTGTGTGTGTTATGGTCATCAAAAAAAGCTATATTGTTACATCATATGTAAAAGACTGCACAACAGCAATGTAAGTGTTTTGATTTAGATTTATCGATCTATGGGTCTCTCTTAATGACATGTACCAATATAATTTTATTCATTATTAAGTTCAACTAAGGGGCGGCACAGTGGTGTAGTGGTTAGCGCTGTCGCCTCACAGCAAGAAGGTCCTGGGTTCGAGCCCCGGGGCCAGCGAGGGCCTTTCTGTGTGGAGTTTGCATGTTCTCCCCATGTCCGTGTGGATTTCCTCCGGGTGCTCCGGTTTCCCCCACAGTCCAAAGACATGCAGGTTAGGTTAACTGGTGACTCTAAATTGACCGTAGGTGTGAGTGTGAATGGTTTTCTGTGTCTATGTGTCAGCCCTGTGATGACCTGGCGACTTGTCCAGGGTGTACCCCGCCTTTCGCCCGTAGTCAGCTGGGATAGGCTCCAGCTTGCCTGCGACCCTGTAGAAGGATAAAGCGGCTAGAGATAATAAGATGAGATGAGAAGTTCAACTAAGGGGCAGCACAGTAGTGTAGTGGTTAGCGCTGTCGCCTCACAGCAAGAAGGTCCGGGTTCGAGCCCCATGGCTGGCGAGGGCCTTTCTGTGCGGAGTTTGCATGTTCTCCCCGTGTCCGCATGGGTTTCCTCCGGGTACTCTGGATTCCCCCACAGTCCAAAGACATGCAGGTTAGGTTAACTGGTGACTCTAAATTGACCATAGGTGTAAATGTGAGCGTGAATGGTTGTCATGTCTATGTCAGCCCTGTGATGACCTGGCAACTTGTCCAGGGTGTACCCCGCCTTTCGCCCGTAGTCAGCTGGGATAGGCTCCAGCTTGCCTGAGACCCTGTAGAACAGGATAAAGTGGCTAGAGATAATGAGATGAGATGAGAAGTTCAACTAAGGCTTTCTAAAAGTGTTGGAAATGAAACGGGGCATGACAAAGAGTGATGGAGATGTGTGTTTAGTGTCCCCAATATAAAGGATGCCGATGGCTTCGGCAATTTCTTTTCCCCAAAATAATATTTTTTAAACTTAACTATTGTGTCTTTCATTGTATCTCTGGTAATCTCATATTCGTCCTCTGTGAAATTTCTTTAAATACAGGAGCAGAATATTATTCAAGGGAAAAAAAGAGATTTCCATGCTTGATTTTTGTAGCTTAAATTTTTTTGTTCTTGAATGAGACACTGGTTGTGGCTCTGGTGTTTCTTACAGCTTCAGTGAAGATTTATAAGCTTGCAGTTCACATCCAGTTTAGGTGTGAATGGAAAGGCAAAATAGATATGAAAATGTCAGTTTCCATGTTTACCCATGTTAGTGTGAACTAGGCCATACTTCATACAACACAAATACAGGCAACGTTTTGTAAACGTTTGTTGTATGAAAATGCAATTTTGAACACAGTCCATGTTTTCTCTTTTGAATTTAAGAAATAAAAGATCTGTTAAGTGTAAGATAAATGAACTAAATTTTACTGGTGAATGCATTTAATATGTTTGCACAGTAATATTTACATGCTACCACAAACAGTTTTTTGCATCTACTGTGTATTCACAGATTTTGACTCTGACTCTTCAACTCACAGCTCACAGCTTTCACTTCCTTCTTGTATTTCTTACAAATCCACTCCCTTTCAGCAGTTTTGGCTTAGATAGCAAAAAGTGGAAGTTAAGACCATCCTTTTTAGAGCAGATAAAGCACAACTGAAATTTAGCAAGTGTCACATTTGCTGTATAAACTCAGTCAAAACACACCTCGTTTTATCCTGAAACTACTTATAGAATCTTGGTAATGTGACTTTTTGAGAGATGACTCATAAGTGACAAACTACGGTACACCCGTGGAAACAAGAAATGAAAGTTAAGATGTAAAGTTAATTATTGTCCTAACTCTGGCAATAAGTATAAATACTGCAATTTGTGCTTTTTAAGAATGTGACTCATAACTCATAGGATGAATGTACTTTTTTTTTTTTTTTACATCTCACAAACGAGCCCTGCAAAGGTGTGTACAGTGTATTCGGGTTGAAGCATTCAGAGAAGGTGGAAGATCTGTCCAACATTTCCGTTTAGAAGCTCAAATGTTATCTACTGTGTCTACTGTATTGGTCACATTGTTTCTGTATTAAGCCAGATGATGAACTTTTTTTTCTCTGTGAGTCCCACTTCACCTTCACCAGTTCCTTCCAACCCCAACATTGGGTGGGTTGAAGATCTGAAATGCTAAATAATATTGTAATTAATTAAAAGCTTTCTTAAACCATAAATGGAAACAAAGACTGGTGAAAGATGGCACTGTTGTGACATTACACCTTTTTAAAAAGGTCAATTATGAAAATATACCAATGTTACTTGAGTTAATTAATATAGGCTTATTTTTTAAACACAAGCATGAAATTTAGTATAAGTTGTATTGGCCGTTGGCTTTTTCTGTAATAATACTGTGCAGTTGTTGGTACAGAATTATGGAAGATGGTTTCACCAACAATGCAACAGTCATACTTGATGCTTAGGATCTACTTCAAGGAGGTAAATGTCTTTAGCACAAGTTAACTTCTACTCCTCACCATTTGTAGCCTTTATTTCAGGCCATAAAGAAAGGACAGAGCATTACATAATATACAGTATCATTTTGAAATGAAGCACAAGGATATCAAGTGAAATGATAGATAAACCCGCATTAATCAAGCGTGCACCTCCTTAGTGCATGTAAAAATATTCTGTCCTTCTTTGCAATACACTGCTGTGTTTCAAACCACCGCTGTTACAGCCGCAAAGGATGGTCTGACTGATTTTTATCTCTCCTAGCTCTTTTACATCTATCTTTTTTTCATTGTAGATCGGCACAGAAAAGATTGTTGTTACCTGGTTTAGAATATTGAAATTATTTGCAAACATAATTTCACAGAGATCATTAGGCCTTTTTTAAGGGCCTAGAAAGCCTTAATGCTCTGTTCTCTGGGAAACAGTAACCCAGTTCAACCAGAAGATGGAGAAATAACCATGTCACTCTTTTGTAATAAACCTCACTTTCCACTGTGCATCTGATGTACACATTCAGTTGCATCACGCAACCCCAAATGAGAAAACGTTGGGACGGTACAGTGCTCAGCGTAAATTAGTACACCCCCTTTGAAAAGTAACATTTTAAACAATATCTCAATGAACACAAACAATCAGGGGCACCGCCAGAAATTTTGGGCCCCATGATAGATTAGAATTTTGGGCCCCCCAACTTTGCCCACCCTCGTCACAATTGCACTATTGCCATTATTTGACTTTTGATAGCCCATGGACCTTGAGTTTGTGACTTTGTTATTACATTTTATGTATTAACCTACCAGGGACTAGATGAAAACTGGTCAGTGACGAATTCTGGTGCATTTACAATCACAAATGAAAATTCAAGATTTTGCCACATGCCTTCTTGTGCTAGGACAGTTGGTAGTGAAATGTGTGATGTGACTGCTAATAAATCATAGAAAAAGTCAAACACTTGACTGGTGTCTGTTATTAGCAACACTTTAATCTAGCAAACTGTATATGGCGCTCGCTCATTAAAAACTTCAATCCTAAAGCATTTATGGGTTGTATTGCTGTTTACCTCCTTCTCCAAAGGGGGGTTCAGTGGTTTGGTAGGGTGGAGGTCCCCCTGAGGCTGAATCTGTGCATATTTAGGGCACCCCATTAGTTATGAAACTGGTTATTAGCACTAGTTATTAGCACCAGCATAACGTAATATTTCATCTTGTTTATCACACAAGTCAGTTCAGTTATTAAAATGGAAAAAATGTCACTGTACAAACTGTAAAAGTGTTCTCTTGATAGGCTAATCCAACCACGTTCATACTGTTCATTTACGATTTGCTAATATTTTGAACACACATGTGAGCGATAGCTACCTTTCTTTGGGAAAAACTGAGTGACCAGTTGCCTGCCTCTCCGGTCCCTCTCAGCTTTCAGCTGCCTTTCTTTACGTTTTTGACAGCCACTCTTCATACTGTATTTAGCGATCATAGACTGTACGCACTCCACTGCTGGCTGGCTGCTGCACCGCGACACAGCAGCAAGTAGCGTTGCACTGATCAGCACACAGATTTAACGCATCACGCTTCTACCAGAACTGGACCGTACCATTTCGCAAAAGGGGGAGGGTTAAATGACAATATGTTGAAGAACTCAAGAAATAGACAACCTTGTTCAATTAGCTCATTTTACCAGATGGAATATTGCATTGTTCTTATTTCAAAAGTCTTATTAAAATCATTAAAAGCATATTATCAGCCCCTTAAAGGGCCCCATGGCAGTGCTGGGCCCCTAGAATTGTTCTAATCTTTCCCCCCCTGGCAGTGCCCATGCAAACAATTTCCAAAATGTAAATAATATTTGGCCTGTATTGCACTCACAACAATACAGCACATTATTTGATATTTTATCTTATGAATTTTATTGTTTTTCAAAAAAAAAAACCTTATTTCAATTTTGAGTCTTGCAACACATTTCAAAACAGCTGGGATAGTAAAGCATTTACCACTTTATAATGTTGTCATTCCTTCTCACAACACTTATAATATGCTTACGGACTGAAGACATGTTCCCTTGTGTCTGAAATCACTCACTTGTTCACTACTCCCTACTCACTATATAGGGAACTACTAGCTTCTTCTTTCTTCTTTGCCAACACCTTATTATTTCGCAGGTTGGGGGTCGGTGGTCATGATCCCCCTCCTCCATTTCTGCCTGTCCTCGGTGTCCTGTTCGTTCAACCCTAGTTCTTCCAGTCTCTCACTCAGTCCATCTTTCCATCTCTTCAACTGGGAACTACTATATAGAGGCCTATATAGTAGCTCATTGGTAAAATGAAAAACGCTTTCGGACACTAGTCCGTCGTGCTGTTATTAACATCATTACCACACGATTAAAATGTGCCAGATCAGTTGGCTGGTGGGTCTTCAAAATAATAATACATGCCTGTATTTTTGTAATAAATGCATATTATACTGAGTGTATTTCCCATATTAATAAATACAAAGTACTTTGAGTCTGCTGCATCTTTCAGTTCTTTTAAATCAAGGTTGAATACTTTCTTCTTTGCCGCTTCCTTTTATTAAATCAAATTTGAGGCTTTTGATTTGATTTCTTTCAGTGCAATCGAAATTCATGATGGGATATATTGCTTGGTTAGTGACTGTCTGGATGGTCCTTTTCATCTTTGGTCCATATTGTAGTTCTTGTGAAAGGTTTGCCAAAGTAATCCCAAGTCCATGTGGTTTTATCAGCTATTGATGAATGACGGTTCTTGACACAGTGCCGTCTGAGGGATCAGAGATCATGGGTGTTCAGCTTAGGCTTGTGCCCTTGCCCTTTATGCATCAAAATTCCTCCAGATTCCTTGAATTGTTTTATGATATTATGCACCGTAGAGGGTAAAATATCCAAATCCCTTCCTATCGTTCTTTGAGGAACATGGTTTTTAAACACTTCAATTATCTTCTCACACATTGGTTCACAAACTGGAGATCCTCGGCCCATCTTTGCTCATCAAGGCTAGGCCTTTCTTGAATACTGATTTTTGTACCAAATCATGATTATAATCACTTGTTGACATCACCTGTTTCAAGTCATATCATTATTTAATTGTTTTACCTCATTACTTGCCCTAAATTGCCCAATCTGAACTTTTTTGGAATGTGTTGCAGGCCTTAAACTCTGGAATGGATGTATATTAATAAATCAAATGAAGTTGACTTGACAAAACATGAAATATCTTGGGCTCATACTGTCTGCAATGAAATACAAGTCAAAGTAAATTTAGTCATCACTATTTTATTTTTATTTTTTTATTTGCATTTTCTATACTGTCTCAACTTTTTCTGATTTAGGTTTGGACAACCAGCAATTAAGATGTGTAAGTGTGTATTTATAAGTCTGTATATTACACAAACACACCCCACTTCCACCTTTTTTTAGACATGATAAAATATTTACCAAGAATAATTACAAAATTGTTTCTATGTACATGTCATGACATCAGTACTTCCATCCTACAAGTGGCCATGTTAAATAAACAGGATCCTGTTCAGTTAAAGTATATTAACCCTTACATGTCTGTAACTTCAGAATGATACATGCAGTAAAAAATATAAATGCTCGTTGCACATACCCAACATATTTGAAGTAGATTGTGTGTAGCCTTGTGGTCACCAATGGCGTATACACTCGATATGTACACAGACCTCTGAACAGGAAGTGAGACAGCACATTGCCTGGAGCCCACTCCGCTGACTTCAGGTCAGTTTCAGGAGCTTAACTTTCCATTCACCAACATTTTCAGATCAAGCAAAAGGACTGGTGTCAGATCAGGACCACTTTTGCCCACAAGAAACAGCGACACTTCCTTATGTCTAAACTTGACAACGTTTCTGTTCATCTGCTCACTTATTCTCTGATAATGAAGTGAGTTACTGGCACTCAGAAAGGAAGAAGGATGTGGAAGTCTTTTAAAAGACTTACCTGGAATTTTACCCAGCTCATCAGAAGACAGCAGTGAAAGCCTATGCAGGAAAAATGATGACGTGCTCATAAAAGAGAATTCATAAGAGACACATATAACAACAGAGTAAACGTGTCAAATCTGTTCCCTTGTTTCAGTGAACTTTAGCTTTATACACTTTATGAAGCTCTGCGTGTTTTAACAGAGCCGTGGTGAGTGTCCGTGACACAGTTCATGAGAAGTGAGAAAGCAGCTAAACCACTTTCATACAATTCACTGTGTGAAAAGACATTATATAGACCACTCTCTTTGGCCTTGCATTCACAGCAATTTTTTTATAGATTAAGAGACCTCAGACACGCTGTGAGTGAGGAAGTGTTTTTGGTGACTTGGACTTCATCTAGTGTTGAGTCAACAGTCTCAGTCGAGCTGCAGCAGGACGGAAGAGTCTTTAAGTAATACAGCAATGTGGACCTTTAATGGATACTGTCTTTACATCTTTGTCATACTAATCTTTGGGAATCTCCAGGGTATGTACAAAGATAAATATGGGGCATTTTTTAATGCACATTGAGGTATAAACTGTTGATTATTCAATGAGCTTTCTTCTTCATAATGTCGTAAGTCAGGGGCAAAAATTTTTACACAGACTTAGGAAAATGTCCAGAAATGAACAATACACAGCATGAATGACTGCATAAAGTTTTTTTTTTTATGTTTGCATATTGTATTACACTGAATTGTCCAAATATAAGCATTAATTAAAAAAAAAAGTTGAATAGAAAAAGTTGTGCTGTGAATATATTTTCTAAAATGCGTGAGGTTTGAAGTTATATTGCGAAACCATCCTGGACTGTTAGGATTGCTAAACATTATGCTTTTCATTTTACATTCAGTACATTTTTAAAATGTCATTCTATTACCTTTAATAACATTTACTGGTATTTGTCATTTGTCACTACAGTAACAGGACACTACTGCTGTTTAACATGTTTCTCGTGTAGCTGTCTTACCACTCTATCTTTTAGAAAAAAAATATGGTTAGGTTCAGAAAACCTCAGGCCTTATCTATGAAAGAAAAAAAATGGGTGTAATTGTATAGTACATGCATTTTGTACTAGCTACTTGGTTACTGCAAATTATAAGAATATTATAATTATAAATATTTTTTCATGTATGTATTTCATGTATTTTTTCATGTACATAGAAATGTGCCACATTTCTATATTTACATGTAACACACTCACTCATACACAACACTTATGCACTCTCTTAACACACTGTCTATCTCACTCTCACACACATGCACACAATTTGTGCACTACATTTCTATATTTACATGTAACATTCATACACTCTCAACACAGACACACAACTCATGCACTAAATTTTTATATTTAAATGTAACACTCATGTACTGTCTTCACTCTCTCTCACTCATATATGAACACATACTTCACTCTCTTAATACACACTATGTCTTTCTCTCACTCACTGTAAGATACAACTCATGCACTCTCGACACACACCCTCTCTTAGACACACACACCACTCATGCATGATGCACTACATTTCTATATTTACATGAAACACACTCACTGGTATACACAACACTCATGCACTCTGAACACACACTCACCCACACACCACCCATGCACTACATTTCTATATTCACATATAACACACACAACACTTATGCACTCTGAACATACACTCTCTCTCACACACACACAACTTATGCACTTCATTTTTGTATTTACATGTAACATATCTTCACACACACTTAAAAAAATGGCCTGTTAAATTAACACAAAAAAATCTTGTACATCGGTTGCACTTATTAAAATCATATCCACTAAGACCAATTAAGTCATGTTCAGTCAAATAAACATGACTTAATTGGTCTTAGTGGATATGATTTTAATAAGTGCAACCGATGTACAAGATTTTTTTGTGTTAATTTAACAGGCCATTTTTTTTCAGTGCACACACACAATTCGTATACTACAGCTCATCTATATCTACATGCAGTGCACATACTTTCCCCCTCTCTCTCACACACACACACACACACACACACACCACTCATGCACTACACCTCATCTATGCCATGTGTTACATCAGTGTAAAGGCCAATTTATGCTGACAACCTCGCAGATGGCATCGCAGATGGCGTCTGCAAAGCCCCCCCTTCACAGACGCTCTGCGCGCACCTCCCAAAAATTGTGACCACCGCAGACAGCGTCGCAGACAAGAGGGCTCTGATTGGTCCACTCTACATCCGCTGTACACGCACTTCCGCTTCCCTACTTTCCCGGTTTGGTTTGTTTTCACGACCGCCATTTTTAAAAACACGAGCGAAGATGGAGCAGCACGAAGAGCGGTTGATCGAGGAAGTGAGGAAGTACGTACATCTATACGACTCCAGTTCTAGTCATTGTAAGGACAGCGGAGGATAAACACTCCACTAACCACACCCACCAACTACTCCTAGCGATTTCGCGACTTCGCGCCCCCTTGCATTGTGGCAGTGAATAACATCGCGCACGCCTATTACTCCCCGCTCAACGATAAATTACAACTGTCTGCGAAAAGCTATCTGCGAAAGCCTTGTCGCAAGAGCATGCAGAGCCCCTAACACTTTCTCTCACACACACGCACACACACAAACACATTTTGTAACTCAACACATTTAGTTTGTACAGTACTTACAATGGACAATATCACAACATGTTGTAAGTGTTTACATATGTTGTATGTATGAGTTAAGTATACAAGTATTTTCCTTTTCCTGAGCAAAGCACTCTTTATTCAAGCCTGACTAATATCCTTACTACTTCCCAGGTGCCTGGGACAGGTGATCTTTTAGTTTTTACTTTTGCATTTTAGTAGTGATCGTTAAAATCCTGATGCTTAACTGGAGTAAACAAGTTGGATAGTTTCTTTGTTTTGCAGATGCTTTATGTTACATAAATAAATTAATACATTAATTTCTGACCTCTTGGCTCACATGGGTTTTGTTCATGAGTTAGGCACCAGATATGCCACCAGATACATCAGAATACAGGAAATCAAATCTAGCTAATTCAAAATTTCCCAGGGGAGGACCTCCGGAACCCCCCCCCCCTTAATTTAGTCACAGCATGGCCACCCCTTGTATATCCTTGGCCCCCCTTTGGCCACCCCATGTAAAAAATCCTGGCTACACCACTGCATGCAAAGTAAACTGACACGTCATATAGTTCGTGTATAATGACAATTATTTTCAGCCTGAGCTTAGGTAAATGTTCCAGAGCTATTCTGGCATATCCACAAATAGCAGGTGTTTGTGCATGTGTTTATTACAGCCTTAGTCCTATCATTTGGTCAACTGTTATTTTTTTTTCCTCCAGTATGGCTCTTATTTAGCTGGAATGAGAACCTACACGTATGACATTAGATTAGACTCCTAATAGAAGTGAACTAGAAAATTGCCTACAATTCAAAAATTGTACCAAAACTATTCTGTAATCTTGAAGGAACCTGATTGTGGAGCACATTGTGTTACCAAGTTCTTGGTGAGTTTGCTCTGTAAGACCAACAAATGTCTTTGGAATGTCTTAGTAATCATTCATCACTGTGTGTTTCACTGAGCAAATCTATACTGACATAAATTCCGATTAACAGTGTGAGAATTTTCACGCTGACAAAACACAGCAACATTGTGCTCTATAGTTGACGTTTATGTGTACTTCTCATATGTGTTTGTGTGATTGTATTGACGCAAATGAGAAAGAGGTGGTTTACACTGTCTGTCTGTTGCCATCCTCAGAGTTGAGGGTCAGCAATCCAGGAGGCTATTCTGCAAATTTCACAACTAGCTTGTCTGTGAAGGTTCTCAGTCAGTACGTTTACATGCACATCCAAATCGAGCTGCTGTCGGTAATCGAGCTAAGGGTTCCAGAGAAATCCAATCCTACATGCACACAAGGAAATCGAGCTATTGTGTGAGGTACATTGTGCACCCGAGCCACAGGTGGCGCTACACACCCCATCGTGTTGGTACACTTCCGGTTGTCGTCATGAAGAAGAGCTATTCAAGAGTATAAACAAAGTTATCAGTTCCGTGTTCACAAGAAGAGTGTTTGTAGTTTGTATGTACGAACAGAAGTGTTCCTAATAATAGCGGCTAAGGTGAAGTGTCATGCCGACCGAGGCTGTTTTTTTTTTTTTCAACTGAGGCTGTTGTGTTTCCCACTTGTGCTCTCGTCACTCGTCACTTCTGGAAGGGGCAGTGCTGAAGTAAGTAGCTCGACTACGTAGCTCGATAGGGTACATGCACTAAGTAGCTCGGCAAAAATCGCATAATCTAGGTCATGTAGGTTGATTACGAGAAATCAAGTTCAGTTCAATTTCAGCCTAGCTAAGGTGTTTCCATGCCATTTAGAACTTCGATTTCAGTCGAGCAACGGCAGAAATTCGATTTTCTTTATGTGCATGTAAACGCACTGAGTGCTAACCACTACACCACTGTGCCGCCTCAGTTTATACTGTTAGACACCAAATACTTTATGTCTTTTGGAAACTGAAATGAGGTTCACCTGGCAAAAACCTCCATACAGTTATGGCATTGAAATAAACTTCGTGGTTCTCCAACCAGTCCTTGGAAGTCAAGTCAAGTCATTTGTATAGTGCTTTTAACAATAAACATTGTCGCAAAGCAGCTTTACAGAATTTGAACAACTTAAAATATGAGCTAATTTTATCCCTAATCTATCCCCAATGAGCAAGCCTGTGGTGACGGTGGCAAGGAAAAACTCCCTCAGACGACATGAGGAAGAAACCTCGAGAGGAAGCAGACTCAAATGGGAACACATCCTCATTTGGGCAACAACAGACAGCCTGACTATAACATTAACAGTTTTAACATGAAGTCAGTTTTGTTGACGTTGTAACTCTTCATTGATGGAAACTTGAGTGCAAAACTGTTCATGACAACTGCAGTCCTAAAGTTAGCAAGTCAACTGTAGTCCTCAGCCATAAAAGCATTACTGTAAGAGTCCAGAGCGTCCTCCAGGTATAACCCTCAACTGTCCTCATTTGGAACCACCCAAATGGTCCACATTCTACCTCTATTCCTGTGTTGTGAGTTGAGATAGAGCTAAAAAAAAATGTGGGCCATTTTGAGAAAATTTGAGAACCACAGAATAGTGCAGTGATGTAGGGGAGAGCGGTGAGACTTGCGATACACTTTCAGCTTTTGTAAATTGTGTGAAATGATTTGCAGATAGCGTCACATTCATATTGCATTAGAGAGTATTTACTGTACCCTCTTACCACATTAGTTTGTCAGCTTGTCACATATACTGGCCTTCAGGCTTCACTTTTTCTGTTATTATTGTTTGCAGGGAGACATGAGACATTGAGGGGAGATATGGGACAATATGTTGGGAGACTTGGGACATAGTGGGGAGATATGGCACAAAAATAAAATATCTAAGCTTAAATGTTTAATTTTTATTTATTATCAAAATTTGTACCACATGAACTGTATGAACCCACAATGCTGGTACAGCTATAGAAAAAATGTCAGTTTACCCAAAACCTGATGAAACAAAACAGTTTCATTCTCAAGAAGGAATGAAATAAGTTTAATAGTAATAATAATAATAATAAGAAGAAGGAGAAGAATAATTTACATTTATAGTGTGCAGGCTGCATGAATATATGATCATCTGCACAGCACAAAGATTAACTATAAAACAATATCTACTTATTAAAAGCTAAAAATATGCAATAATATAAAAATGAGCTAAAACTATGATAAAAATATAATATAGAAAAAAGATAGAATAAGTCTTATTAAATCTTACTTATAAAAGCTAACTTAAAGAAATGCGTCTTTGACATATTCTTAAAATTGTCCAAAGTTCTATAGTTACGAATACTACTTGGTAACGAGTTCCATAGTTTTGGGGCAGCAGCACAAAAAGTCTTGTCCCCCAATGTCCTCTTTGTTCGCTGTCTTAGAAACTCAAGAAGAACCCCATTATTTGCTCTCAAAGAATAGCATGATGTACCCTTTGTGATAATTAAGGAATTAATATATTCTGGGACTAGCCTGTGAATAGCCTTAAATGTAATTACTAGTATCTTAAATTTAATTCTAAATTGCACTGGCAGCCAGTGAAGCTTAAAAAGCACAGGCGATATCTGATCAAAACATGAAACATTGCAACTAAGGTGCACAGCTGCGTTCTGGACATGCTGTAACCTCGAGAACTGTGTTTGCAGCAAACCATATAATAAACACAGTAGTCAATTCTACTAATGACTAGAGCATGCACTAACTTCTTAGTTGATTCAGTTGATAGAAACTTTCTAATGCATCTAATGTTGTGCAAATGAAAATAAGACACACTACAAATCTTATGTGTCCCCATACAAAGTTGCTGATCAAACCAGCAGCCCAGATTCTTGGCCTCTTGAGCTGGAATAATCTAATGATCACCAACAGCAAGAGAGCCTGTGATGACCTTAGACAATCGTTGTCTTGTTCCTATAAGTAAATATTCAGTTTTATCATCATTAAGCTTGAGCCGGTCAGTCAGCATCCATTGATGTACAGTATGTCCTCTATACAATGCTGCATTGCTGTAACTGCTTCATCTTGACTTGCTTACGAATCAGGTTTAAATGAAAGATAAAGCTGGGAGTCATCTGCATAACAATGAACGCTAGGTAGATGTGAGTTTACAGTCTCAAAAAGCTTGAATGCATAAATGATAAACAATACAGGATCAGGAAGTTTAATCCTCATGCAGGTACATGCCCACATTTTTAACAAAAATTTTTTAAACAATTTTATATTTGTAAACCACAAGAAAAAACCTGTAACTTAATGAACTGTCCCAATTCTTGGGCGGCATGGTGGTGTAGTGGTTTGCACGGTTGCCTCACAGCAAAAAGGTTCTGGGTTCGAACCCAGCAGCCAGCAAGGGCCTTTCTGTGTGGAGTTGGCATGTTGTCTGTGTGGGTTTCCTCTGGGTGCTCCAGTTTCCCCCACAGTCTAAAGACATGTGGTTAGGTTAATATGGGACGGCCTTGGGCTGAGGTGTCCTTGAGCGAGGCACCGAACTCCCAACTGGGGAGCTGTTAGCATGGCTGCCTACTGCTCTGGGTGTGTGTGTGCTCATTGTGCATGTGTGTTCACATGGGTTAAATGCAGAGAGGAAAGTTCATAAGTGTGTGATGAATAAAGTTGTGCTTTCTTTCTCTCCCCATCTGGCCATTTTGAAAAAAATCACCCCCTCCCCCCAGAATTTAAGTTGATTAAATAATATTATATATGGTAACTCTAGGCTACATACTTTAATTTCTAACAAATCCCCAATTCACCAGTGCACATTACACTATAAAATGGAGGTGAAGGCGAAGTACAAAATACAAGTTTTGGTTGATAAAAATATTGAACTGCATGGACCTCACTGCAGTGTCCAGCTTTGTGGCTCCAAAGGAAGTAGGTTACTCTAAGGGGCAACATATAACTTCTGATGCAATCTAAAGCCTGATTGGTTGAAATTAATTTATGGGAGTATAAACTGGCCCAAGTCTCCCCCATCCCAAGTCTCCCCGCTGTCCCCTATTTGGTGTGTTGTTTGTGCCATGAAAATCTCACAGGCCTCAAATATACTGCTTAATTTATGGAAAGTGATAGATAGCCAATCAGGTGTATTGGGCATGTGCCCAATGACCTTTGTTACTGGGGGGCAACAACCATTGATAGAATGCAACTTATGAGACTGATTGGAATGGTGGCCCTGAATGGCAAATCACAACCACAATGGGAAAACACAACAAATCGCAAAACTGAAAACACATCCACAAAGCAGAAAATCCAATGACATAAAATTCTTACCAGAAATAGTAGGGACGTGCTATCAACAAGGATCGTCGCTGATTAGACAAACACACTGCCCGTCAATGGTCCTTCTTCCCATATCCTGATTGCTTCACTGTTTCTGAGACCTGGGACCAAATGGCATGTGTGGTGCATTTCCTTCCAGTAAAAAAAAAAAGGGCAGTGTGGTCATCCAATCAGTGATATCCAATCCTTATTGATAGCACGTTCCTACTATTTCTAGTAGAAGTTAATGTTGTTTTTTGGTTATGCTTTTTGTTTTGTTATTTGCATTTGTTGTGTTTTCCAATTTGTGGTTGTGATTTGCCCTTCAGGGCCACTATATGTGTGACTCAGCCATTACACTACCTACCAATATCAAGTTAATAGCTCGCACATCTATAAACGTAAAATCAAAGAATCTAAAATACATTTGGAAATAATGTTGGCGTTGGTCTAAATTTGCAACCAGTGATTGCTGCAATATTTTATGAGTATGAATGGAAGCTTGCTCACTTTTGTGTGCTTTTGGTTGTGACATTGTGTAACTGTGTTGTGTAGAAGTGACAAAGTACACTCAAATTTGCATATAAGTAGTATGTTTCATGAATGTAAAATGAAAAAAAAACACATGTGGACACTCAGTGGGGGAGATTTTTTGCACATACTGATGTGTTATGTTTTCCTCTGCTGCAGGTGTGTGTGTTGTTTTGGCCGACACAGTGATGGTGCTCAAAGCTGGGAGCTCCCTGGATCTTCCATTAAAATATCCAGTCGAATCAGGGTTATTAGTTCAGTGGGCCTTCAATAAGAGCGCTTTTGCCGAATACAGTGCAGACCAAAATTACACATTTCTGGACTCACAGTTCACTGGACGGTTAAAGGGGGATGATGATAAAGTTGGAGTAACTGTACAAGATCTTCGACCTCAAGACTCTGGAACCTTTGTGGTGACTGCAAATAGCATTAATACACAGTATCCAACACAGATATTTAAAGTTTATATTCAGAGTGAGTATGATTTAATTTTCATCTCATCTCATTATCTCTAGCCGCTTTATCCTGTTCTACAGGGTCGCAGGCAAGCTGGACCAGTATCCCAGCTGACTACGGGCGAAATGAAAATTTTAAACTTATAAAGATTAATTACATAAACATATTTATTTACATATTTATTGTTAATTGTTTCACCTCTCCTTGTCCATATATTTTAAATAAGTGTTTTTAGTCTGACCATCGCAAACTTGTAGCTTTGTGAATGTTTTGTTACAGTAAAACATTGTAGTTGCAGTTTCATGGGATGCTTGTGTGTGTGTGTGTGTGTGTGTGTGTGTGTGTGAATGTATGCATAGGTCCTATAACAGCTGTGCAGATTGAGAAGTCTCAAACATGGCTGACATCCACAAACAGTTGTGAAGTTGTTGTGAAGTGTGCAGCACCCGGAGCTGAGAGGGTCTCCTACTCATGGAGCGGCTATCAGATTGCAAGTGAAGCTCAGCTGCAGTTCAGTCTCTCACCAGCAGAAGGAGCTGTTACACTGAACTGTACTGCAGCTAACAGCATCAGCTACGGTTCTGCTACAGAGACACTGAGCTGTGAGCAGAACAAAACAAGTATATTTGCACCTTACCTTCTGGTTTTAAAAGGGGGGGGGGACAAGATTGCAGGATTCATATTTGTTGGTGTTTTCATGACCATTAAGCAACTTAGTTAGGTCTGCTGCTGAGATATCCAATCAAATCCACTTTTCTTATTCCTTCATTCACTCCTGAGTGTGTGGTTTTAAGAATAGGGACATTTGTATAATTATTTTTTGAGGCTAAAGTTAGATTTTATTCAGAGATTAATAAGCTGGTTGACGAAATAGACAGCTTGTTTGTCGCTAGATTTTATATCAATATTTTTGTGGGAGTTTTGCGTGTGTGTTTATATTATTTTTTATTTTATTAAGCTTCCACCTCAGATACAATAAATAAACACATAATTTTAAAAAAATGGTGGGGGTCACACAACACAGCTAGGCTCCAATAACAGTGTGCCCTATAATAATTAAAAGGGGGGGGATGAATATACATATAAATAGAACTAAATAATGAATATAAATACATCATCACATCACAAAAAATATAAATAAAACTAAATAATAATAATCTTTACTTAATTGATATTCAAAAGCCCATTCAGCAGAAGCCTAAAAAATATTCATCTCACAGAAACATGCTTGTGGATACCATGAATTAAAATATATTCTAAAAACCTCATAACAAAAGAATATAAAATTTAAAATTATAATATTCCAATTACTATGGCCAAATATTGTTTATAATATTATTTGTGTGTGTGTGTGTGTGTGTGAGTGAGAGAGAGAGAGAGAGAGAGAGAGAGAGAGAGAGAGAGATTATGATAAAAATGCTATTGCAGACTAACAATAGAACAGTTAGAGCATGGTAAAATGAAATGTCTCTGATCTGGAATATCTCATCTCATCTCATTATCTCTAGCCGCTTTATCCTTCTACAGGGTCGCAGGCAAGCTGGAGCCTATCCCAGCTGACTACGGGCAAAAGGCGGGGTACACCCTGGACAAGTCGCCAGGTCATCACAGGGCTGACACATAGACACAGACAACCATTCACACTCACATTCACACCTACGGTCAATTTAGAGTCACCAGTTAACCTAACCTGCATGTCTTTGGACTGTGGGGGAAACCGGAGCACCCGGAGGAAACCCACGCGGACACGGGGAGAACATGCAAACTCCGCACAGAAAGGCCCTCGCCGGCCCCGGGGCTCGAACCCAGGACCTTCTTGCTGTGAGGCGACAGCGCTAACCACTACACCACCGTGCCGCCCCTGATCTGGAATATGACGTGTATAAAAGAAAATGAAAGTGGGGCACAATGGACTTGTGGTGAAGTGTGCATTTGACTCAGAATGCAAGTTGATTATTTTGAATTATTTTAAATTGAATATTATTTTTAATAGATTTGGGTGGAGGGTGGCACGGTGGTGTAGTGGTTAGCGCTGTCACCTCACAGCAAGAAGGTCTGGGTTCAAGCCCCGAAAGCGGCTAGAGATAATGAGATGAGATTTGAGTGGCATTCTATGGAGTTTGTAAGTAAATATAATCACATGTGTAGACAAAACAGTCTTGGCATTCATGGCACTTATGTGGAATTAATTATCTGTTGTATTTGGTATTTCAGAAGTATTTCTGTTGATGTGGGGTGACAGGTAATGTACATCAATAACCTAGTTCTCAAAATGGAATATGATTTTATGGCTACAATTGGAGTTTTATCCCAAACAATATAACAAAGGTCCAGCATTTGCAGACAAATCGCACTTGTTCTGGTATTAAAATAGAGCCTATCGTGTCTGAAACAATTATTAGATATATGAGTGGACACTTTTGTGAGTCGTTTTGTGGAATTTTTTTGGTCATGAGCTTGAGATTGCTCAGAAGGTCAAAATTGGAGTCTGCAAAGTACAGTACCAGTCAAAAGTTTGTACACCCCTATTCATTCACCGTTTTTTCTGTATTTGGACTATTTTCTACATTGTAGAACAACACTGAAGACATCAGAACTATGAAGTAACATATGGACAGTTTTGGGAGGGTTACTTTTAAAATGCATTGCACTATAGATGACAGAACACGTGCTAAAATGTAATTTGTAACATATTACATTAGATTACTCAATATGAGTAATGCATTCTAAATACTTTGGATTACTTTCAAATTGTCTTACAGTTCATGTAACAATATGTGGCATTCACAAGATACTGCTTTACTTCTTATTTGACTATTCTGTTGTTGTATCAACTGGCTGAAGTCATTTGACTAAACCTGATTCTAGATACGCTGACATTGTAGAACTTGCTTGTTTTGTTCTTACTAATAATTTTTTTGAGTTTAACAACCAGTTATTTTTTACAGATTTCAGGTACTGCCATTGGTACGAGGATGGCACCCTCCTATGCGATTATCTTTATGCATCCAATTGAGACACTTATTCTCCAGAATCCTGTTTCCCCATTCATTTGGTGGCGTTTTATTGATGACATTGTTTGTGTTTGGACTCATGGTGAGGAGGCCCTTTTAGCCTTCCTTGATTTTGTAAACCAGATCCACCCGTCTATCAGGTTTACTGTGGATTATTCTCCTGTTGGAGTTAATTTTCTAAGCCTTTGGTCTGCTTCTGACGTCCCCTTAATTTACATAATTTGCTGGTACGGGCGAAGCTGCCCAACCCAGACACTAACTCGGCTACACAAGGTTCTTGTGGGCCATGTGGAAAGTCACACTGTCAGATTTGTAGTATTCTTCCTTCACAAACTTCAATCACGAGTACAACTACTTGGGCTACTTTTGCCCTTGCCAGTAGTGGGGCCAACTGCACCTCTACCAACTGTATCTACATTATCACCTGTACCCTGTGTAAAGACCAGTATGTTGGCCAGGCAAAAATGTTTAGACTTAATGTTAATAATCATAAAAGTGCTATTAGAAACACTAGGGTAAACTCGGGTAACAATTGTACGCAGTTGTATGAACATTTTACTACGAACGAACATTCTCAATCTAACTTGTCCTTCATCATTGTACAGGTGTGTTCCAAAACTCAGGATCTACTGGAAGCAGAAAGAGATTGGATCTGGAAACTAAAAACAGTGCACCCTTCAGGTCTGAATGTTAATGACGGTTACTGTAGTCAGCTTAGAGGCCCACGTGCCACTCATTCCTAACCCTTTTCTGATTGGCCTTTGGGTCGCTGTTCTTTATTGGTCGGTTTACCATTGTAAACTTTTAGCTATTTTTGATTGGACTTTCATAATTATTTGCTTAATTAATGTAATTCATGCCACTTCGCTCATGTTTTGACACTAATGGCTTTCTGGAATATATATGTATATATGTGTGTGTGTGTGTGTATACTGTACAGTATATATACTGTGTGTATACTCCTCATTTCCTGTCTTTTCTCAGTCACTCCATGTACTGCTGTTTGTACATTTACAGCCCCACTCAGCTCCACTCAGCCCAACTCAGCACCGCACGGCTCAGCCCAACTCAGCCATGTTGGTAGTGGAAAAGCCCCAATACAGTGCTCGAAGAAGATCCCTGTGTGGGATAAAAAATTTGCTATTGGAAACCGGCTTTTTGTTAGTCTCTCTCTCTCTCTCTCTCTCTCTCATATATAGACTAACACTTAGCAAATGCTATGAGTAGGCTCACAAAAGCCATTTGAAGTTATGGCTGGTTAAAAAAAAAACGAGAAAGAAGGCCCAAATTTTCCTTGATCTTTTCTTTATTTCCAGAACTGTCAGAATATAAAACACTACAAACATGAAAATATTCTGGTTTTATCAAATTAACATTTAGTTATCACTCAGTATTCTGAAGTGCATTTTGTGTTTCAGCAAATCTTAAAAATGACACAAGAGAAAGAAAATTGGTACTTTAGCTTTTCTTGATTTAAAATGATAAAAACATAAAATATAATAAGTAGGCCTATAATACAGACATGCCCTGTTCAACAATCAGTGAAAGCCCTGCGTCGACAACCATATTCTGAAACAGTTTTGCTACCCAACATAAACAGCACTGCACATGAATAGGCTAAATAACGTGTCTCAAAGCTGCAATGCTGTACCGAGCGACGTAGCTAACAATAGCTAGGTAAGATAGATAATATGCCAAGTGGTGTCTGTGAAGATTCTCAGGCTACATCCACACGACAAATGGCAACGAGATGTTATTTAAAAATATATCGCGTCCAAATGGGCAACGATCAGTAAAATATCAGGTCCATATGGCAACGCAACGCTTGCTGAAAACAATGCAATACACATGCCACACCTCTAGGGGCGCTGTAAGACGGTCCCTTCGGAGACACCAGAACAATAGAAGAAGTAAGGACGCATGCGCATAAACTATTATGCGCGAGACTTCATATTAGCCACCAGAGGTGGAAAGTAGCGAATTACATTACTCACATTACTGTACTTGAGTAGCTTTTTTGTGTACTTATACTTTTTCAAGTAATTTTTAAAGAGTGTACTTTTACTTTTACTTAAGTATGTTTTCTTTTAAGTAGTGTACTTCGGTACATTTTACATCACAACCGTTACTGAGTAAAAAAAATAAATAAATAAAAAATAAAAAAGGCTAAAACAGAGAAGGGGAAATGCGTTCTGGAAATGAATCACGGGAAGGACAATTGTCGCGCGCGCGAGTCTCACACAGACGATGACGGACATGCACCGGCGCTTTAAGGGGGGGGGGGGGGGGGGGGGGCTCAAGCCCCTGAGCCACAGCCAATCAGGGGCCTTGTAATATTAATAAAATAATAAACTGTCGGAATCGTGGGCCTACATTAATGTACGGATAGAAATAAGGTTAGAAATAAATGAGCGCACAGTAGCCTGCTGTAAGAGACATGGTGGATGTGGTTCGCGAAACGAACACCCACAACTGTACCAGAATAAAATGTAACAAAATGTAACGTCACACACGAAAGCGCGCCAAAGACTGCAGACTACAGAGACACAAATTTAGAGGCTTTGAAAGATGAAGCGTTCACATGTTAGCGGGGCGCATAAAAGGAAAAAAAGAGAGATGCAGGTAATGATAGAATCGTTGCCTAAAGTCACAGACTTTTTTAAGGTAAGGATCACCAATCTGTTCAGAATATCAGCTACTTATCAGTTATCAGCCTACCAGCAGCTAGGCTATGTGCAGCTAGGCTAGATATGCTATGATCTGTCCAACAGTAAAATAAATCAGTTGTGATTTGAATACGTGTCGTGTGATTTGAGTTATAATCCTGTTAGTATAATAGCATATTTCGATGGGGATAATAAAATTTCTAAAATGGCATCTACTGAAGAAATTGATGAAAAGATTGTAGCCTATAGAGTGCTCCGAGATGATGCTAAAAATAGTAACCATGCGGTCGGCGCGGCCAACTTGGAAGTCACTCGCTCCAGAGCGCTCATAGAGTACACATCATAGAGTAAACATTCACCGCTTCGTTTCCGCGTTAGAGGGCTTAGAAGCTTTGATTTTTTAATAATTTAGACATCTGAAGTGATGGAGCACTACTGTGAAAGTTTGGATAAGCAGGCACGGGAGCGTTATGCTGAGAAGGTACGTTTCATTGGGAATGTAGATCCATACACTGTTAGTGAGAAGGAATGGAAAGCTGACCCCAGCTTGTTGCCGCATAATTATCAATTATTTTAGTCAGTGAATAAAATGTAGGCCTAGTATGTAACTTGTACTAACAGCATGTGTACATAAACATTACTAGGCCTAGATCTTAAATGCCATTTGATGCAACAATGCACTGCAGTAGACATAAGCTACCTAATGTGACAAATATATCCATTAATCATTGCTGAAAGTACATAGAAAAGATAATAGTTTGTATCACATTTATTTTAGTAACTATGAAATTCAAGACAATTTAACCTACCTGTCACAAAGTGATCAGAAAGTCTAGTTGTCCTAAATTTGATCGGTTGATGGCAGCCAGCCACTGTCGTCTCCTCCGCTCGCTTTTCTCCTGTGCTGCAATTCCCTGGTTTGTCAGGACTTTAGGGAGTCTGTGGAAGCTTTTGCCACCCTTTCCCCCCGGCTACTACAGCCAACAATGACACACGTATTCGGCATTTTGCTTCGCTGAGCAACAACAATGCACTGACACAGCGACGTTTGACTTCCAATATGGCCGCCGCCGGGTTCACGCTGATCTCGAAGCACTCTATAATTGTCACAGTTCGGGCAGCAGACAGAGTAAGCATACTGAGGGGAACAGCAATACAAAGCTAGCGCAGATCCACATTTCTCGCTAGCTGTGTTGGGTGTGTTGTTAACCCGTGTGGATTTAAGTGAAATACTTGAGAAGTTCTGTGGTCAAGACAATGTTTTAAGGTAAGGACACTTGATTATTATTGTTTGCCCGCCGTGGCTTCTTGTTGACGAAAGGCCCACATGATTTTGCCTTATGCAGCTACTGCTAGCGTCATGCTTTGAACTATAGGTTAAGCTCATTTGCGCTAAAGGATGGGTTTATTGAAGGACTTTGATGTAGCTAGTTTCTTTTTAAAAAATCGTATGCTCAAAACAGTATGCCCGTGTTCATCATGTTTAACTTTTTTCTTGATGGAGTGCGTGAAATATTGTTGCAAGTGGTTTTTCAATGCAGTCATGTCAAAAAGGCAGTTGAATGCACGGTCTTATTCAAGGAGAAGGAAGACTTGCATGATGCTTGAACATAGATCAGTAAAATAGACCCTAGTAGGACTTGGTTTCGTGTATTTCGGTCTGTAGAGTTATGAGTTTGGCTGCTGTCCATGGTGTTTATGTTTCATGTGACCGCCGAGCCAAGTACCTTGACTTGCAGTGAATGTTTGTTTTCATGCCGCCGAGCTATTTTTATGTATTTTATTTTTTAAAAGGACTTGTCTGTAGGTGTGTGTGTTTTATGTTTACAACACATAGGTCTACATTATAGCGCACGCAGGCTTGTGTGGTTATCTCTGGCCATGCCCCTGCGTGAAAGTTACGCAATATCACTGTCCTGTCCGTGGTAATAATCAGAACCAGCTCTGTAATGATAATGCGCGTGTTCTTCTCTCCCTCTGTGGTCGGATGTGTTGAGCGATGTGAGCGTGGGCCTTGCGCAGCGACGCTGAGCCAAACATAACCTATCGTAGGCTTCTAGGCTAATTACGCGCTTACACTGTAAATGCTTGACACGTATTGCAAATAAAATAAGAGTGTTTTCCTGGCCAACAGTAAGGGTAGGGTTGACAGGTAGCCTATGAGGGGCCTAGCCCCTGGGCCACGGGGGTTGATAAAGCGCCCCTGCAGACATAGAGGAGACCGAGGAACCTGTGGTGGACGACCCTGCAGAAAACGCAATTTCTTCCAGTAATGAAGTGCACCCCTGGCCCTACATACATGATCACTTCAGCTTCGTAGAGAAAAGGGGGTGACAGTTTCATTATGCAATGCAGATTATGTGTGCCCAAGAAGACAACCATTGCGGCATACAAAAATTCGACATCTAATCTGTGCAAGCATGTTGAGGTAAGTATTGTCATTGGCATCATAATCACGGGCGCAGATAGAGGGTGGGACGGGTGGGATTCGTCCCACTCAGATTTAAGTTCACCTCGTTCGGTCCCCCCCACTTATAGGGAGGAAAAAACGTCTATGCTGTCTTTGTTTGCATAAGGCAAACCTCACGGAAAAATCAAAAGACTAATTACCATTCGGTTTATTGAGGTGCACAGCAGTGTATACATAGTTGCAACAACTCACATAAAACAAAACAAAGACTGATATTCGGTTGGTTGAGCTGCGCAGACTGCACAGGTTGCGAGCTCGAGCTTGGTTGCTATGGTTACCCACAACAAGTTTGACAGGCATATTGGGGTTGGGGTTGGTTTGCTGGCAGCTTTGTCCCCCCCAGTTTTTTGTCCCCCCCAGTTCAAAAAACGTACCTGCGCCCCTGATCATAATGTTTCCTTTCCATAATAAAACCGACAATAGGCTGGTTATATTCCAAAAATAGTGGATGGCATTGCTAATGTTGAAGTAGCAAACTGTTGGTACTGTAACATAACGGTAACTAGTCTGTTATTCGGTTGGCTAATCATGCAAGCAAGTTAGCTCGCCAACCTGACGTGATCAGTCCTCCTACCATTCTACATCCAACAGGCCAGAAAGGAATACTAAACAAAACAAATAATGTTTGAATTGAATTGTTCAATAACACAGTGCACACAGGCAAGCTACGAGATTTCGGTGCAACATTTCACTTTCATATTTCGTGTACAATGCTTTGTGTGTGGTCAGGGCGATGTAAACGACATGACTGTGTGTATTGACCTTTTTTGTTTGTCTCAGTTTTAATGCAGCATTATCCTAAGCATTCAATTTGATACACTTCCTTTAAATAAAACATCTGGGTTGAGATGTACATATATCCTTGTTTCCTCTTCTTTTTCATTTTTGCACAACACAATGGAGGCAGAAAACACCCATTGTTAAAAGTAACGTTTTACTTTTACTCAAAGTACATTTTAAATGATCTACTTTTTACTTTTACTTGAGTAGATTTTTTGTTCGGTAACTTTACTTGTACTTAAGTAAAATTTCATCAGAGTAACAGTACTTGTACTTGAGTATAATATTTTAGTACTCTTTCCACCTCTGTTAGCCACAAAGTCAGGAAAATCTGTTCGTAAAATTACATTATAATGACCAAATACAATGAAAAGTATTTTTCCAGTCTCACCTGTGAAAGGTAATCCCATGTGATCTCGTTTGGACGGCAAACCTGTTGGTACAGTTAAACGCAGCTAATCTTTATTCTCCGCTTTGACCTATCCAATATGGCGGCGAGGATGACGTATGATTCTACGCGGAAGGCGGCGTCTTTAATGGTCCGGAATAAATTGAATACTACACGTTGATGGATTAATTTGTTGTTTCTCACCTGTGAAAGGTAATCCCATGTGATCTCGTTTGGACGGTAAACCTGTTGGTACAGTTAAAGGCAGCGCATGAATCTTTATTCTCCGCTTTGACCTATCCAAAATGGCGGCGAGGATGACGTATGATTCTACGCGGAAGGTGGCGTCTTTAATGGTCCGGAATAAATTGAATGATACACGTTCATGGATTAATTTGCTCCTCTACGCCCTTTTTGAGGAATGTATTGTCGGACTTAAACCAGCATCTGAAGAGGTGAGATCGCTCCTTTTTTTCCCTGTTTTTGCTGGCGGGATTGACTCTGCCCTAAGGGCAGAGTCTCTCTCTCTCTCTCTCTCTCTCTCTCACTTTGCACCATTACACAATAAATATTCACAGTGAAAATATTTTGTAAGCGCGTTTCATGAACCAAGTTATAGGATTTGTTGACAACTCGCATCGCATCACAATGAGAAGATCATTGGCACTACTGGTGTTAAGAATCAGACCATTTCATAAATGAATATTTTGCTGTAGAGCTGCAGTGTTTGTACAATTGCATGTTTTTGTTTCACTATTACTGTCACTATTCTGCTTCTTGCATTACTACTGTGAACTAACACTGAACATAATAATAATAATAATAATAATAATAATATCCAAGCTCGTGTTTCACTCTCACTAGTGCTCTGTAAGGCTTTTTCCTGGTGATATTTGTTACACTTCTACCCGGCGTGAAGCACTCACAGTCATGTGGTTGTGACGTCATCGTAAACAAATCCGTTCTACTCATCCAGACGGCTTCACAACGGCAACGTTGCCAGATCTTTCCACTCTGGAACCCGTTCTCAAAAAGATTGCGTTTTGGGCTCCCAAAATGCCGGTGCCGTGTGGACGCCAGGCCTAAATGATAAGCAATTGCATCGGAGCCACCTGAATCCGTTGCCGTGTGGACAGGGCCTCAGCCATCCAGATCATAGTAACTGTGGGTGGTAAAAGAGAGCAACCGGACTTGCTTGAAGATTCTTGAAGATGTTTCACCTCTCATCCGAAAGGCTTCTTCAGTTCTGTCTGACTAGTAGGGAGTATCAGGTATTTATCCTCTCATGGATGAAAAGCTCATCTAAGGTGTCGTTGAGTCATCCTGTTGGTGTGGGTCAATGGGGGCTGGATGTGAATGGCCTCGAGAGTCGTTTGGGTGATCAATGGATTGCCCGTTAAGGTGATCAATGGATTGCTGATTTTCTCTGTCCTCTTGTGAGTCACTGAAAACAGCTGGGTTTTGGTGTGCATTCAGTTGTCTGGGAAGTGTGCCAAGGACTGCATTGTAGGTGGCTGATAAATGATGTCTTAAGCTACATCCACACGACAACGGCAACGAGATGTTATTTAAAAATATATCGCGTCCAAATGGGCAACGATCAGTAAAATATCAGGTCCATATGGCAATGCAACGCTTGCTGAAAACGATGCAATACACATGCCACACCTCTAGGGGCGCTGTAAGACGGTCCCTTCGGAGACACCAGAACAATAGAAGAAGTAAGGACACATGCGCATAAACTATTATGCGTGAGACTTCATATTAGCCACAAAGTCAGAAAAATCTGTTCGTAAAATTACATTATAATGACCAAATACAATGAAAAGTATTTTTCCAGTCTCACCTGTGAAAGGTAATCCCATGTGATCTCGTTTGGACGGCAAACCTGTTAGTACAGTTAAACGCAGCTAATCTTTATTCTCCGCTTTGACCTATCCAATATGGTGGCGAGGATGACGTATGATTCTACGCGGAAGGCGGCGTCTTTAATGGTCCGGAATAAATTGAATGCTACACGTTGATGGATTAATTTGTTGTTTCTCACCTGTGAAAGGTAATCCCATGTGATCTCATTTGGATGGCAAACCTGTTGGTACAGTTAAACGCAGCTAATCTTTATTCTCCGCTTTGACCTATCCAATATGGCGGCGAGGATGACGTATGATTCTACACGGAAGGCGGCGTCTTTAATGGTCCAGAATAAATTGAATGCTACACGTTGATGGATTAATTTGTTGTTTCTCACCTGTGAAAGGTAATCCCATGTGATCTCGTTTGGATGGTAAACCTGTTGGTACAGTTAAATGCAGCACATGAATCTTTATTCTCCGCTTTGACCTATCCAATATGGCGGCGAGGATGACGTATGATTCTACGCGGAAGGTGGCGTCTTTAATGGTCCGGAATAAATTGAATGCTACACGTTGATGGATTAATTTGCTCTTCTACGCCCTTTTTGAGGAATGTATTGTTGGACTTAAACCAACATCTGAAGAGGTGAGATCGCTCCTTTTTTTCCCTATTTTTGCTGGCGGGATTGACTCTGCCCTAAGGGCAGAGTCTCTCTCTCTCTCTCTCTCTCTCACTTTGCACCATTACACAATAAATATTCACAGTGAAAATATTTTGTAAGCGCGTTTCATGAACCAAGTTATAGGATTTGTTGACAACTCGATTCGAGTTCGTTACACTTCTACCCGGCATGAAGCACTCACAGTCATGTGGTTGTGACGTCATCATAAACAAATCCGTTCTGCTCATCCAGACGACTTCGCAACGGCAACGTTGCCAGATCTTTCCACTCTGGAACCCGTTCTCAAAAAGATTGCGTTTTGGGCACCCAAAACGGCGGTGCCGTGTGGACGCCAGGCCTAAATGATAAGCAATTGCATCGGAGTCACCTGAATCCGTTGCCGTGTGGACAGGGCCTTAGACCCCCACCTCTGTTCAGTGATGGCCGTTCCAGGTTGACAAAAATGGCTTCTTTAACTCCTCGCTCATACCAACGATCCTCTCTAGCTAAAATGTATATGTTGCAATCCTGAAATGAGTGTCCTTTGTTGTTAAGATGAAGGTAGACAGCAGAGTCCTGGCCTGAGGAACTGGCTCTCCTGTGTTGAGCCATATGCCTGTGGAGCGGTTGTTTAATTTCTCCAATATACGAATCCGTGCATTCCTCACTGCACTGAATTGCATACACTACGTTGTCCTGTTTGTGTCTGGGTATTCTGTCCTTAGGGTGGACCAGTTTCTGCTTCAGGGTGTTACTGGGTCTGAAATGTACTGGAATGTTGTGTTTGTAGAAGATCCTCCTGAGTTTCTCAGATAGACCGGAAATGTAGGGAATGACAATGTTCTTGCGTTTGTTCCTGTTATCCTCCTTGTCCGTCATGTTCCTTTTTCTACTCTTGAAGAAAGACCAGTTGGGATACCCGCAGCTCTGAAGTGCTTTCTTGATGTGATTCTGCTCCTTCTCTTTTCCCTCTACCGTTGTAGGGATGTTCTGAGTCCTGTGTTGCAAGGTCCTAATGACCCCCAATTTGTGTTCCAGTGGGTGGTGAGAGTCGAAGAGTAGGTACTGGTCTGTGTGTGTGGGTTTCCGGTAGACCTCGATGCTAAGGCTTCTGTTTTGTCTAATGTGTACATCACAATCCAAGAAGGCTAGATTATTCCCACTGACGTCCTCCCAAGTGAAATTGATGTTGATATCCACTGCATTGATGTGCTTAAAGAAGGCTTCCACTTCATGGGTTTTGATTTGTTGGATTTGTTGTGGATGACACCTGGGTTAAAATCAAAACCCATGAAGTGGAAGCCTTCTGTAAGCACATCAATGCAGTGGATATCAACATCAATTTCACTCGGGAGGACATCAGTGGGAATAATCTAGCCTTCTTGGATTGTGATGTACACATTAGACAAGACAGAAGCCTTAGCATCGAGGTCTACCGGAAACCCACACACACAGACCAGTACCTACTCTTCGACTCTCACCACCCACTGGAACACAAATTGGGGGTCATTAGGACCTTTCAACACAGGGCTCAGAACATCCCCACAACGGTAGAGGGAAAAGAGAAGGAGCAGAATCACATCAAGAAAGCACTTCAACGACACCTTAGATGAGCTTTTCATCCATGAGAGGATAAATACCTGATACTCCCTACTAGTCAGACAGAACTGAAGAAGCCTTTCGGATGAGAGGTGAAACGTCTTCAAGAATCTTCAAGCAAGTCCAGTTGCTCTCTTTTACCACCCACAGTTATGCCAAGTGGTTTGCAAATGCAAATTTGCAGATAATCAGTTGTCAGTTTGGCTAATTAGGTAGTGATCTAATTGCTAGCTAGTTAAGATCGTCAAGCTAACCAGTAAGTTATCAGACAACTTTTGCCAGATGAAAAAAAAAAAAAACCTAATTTGAGATGCTTCTTTAAGTTAGAAGTGGAGTCTTTTAACGCTGAAGGCAACTTGCCTGCTAGGAAGCAGAGTTTGTACTCCACAGTGATGTTGCAATCTCCTTTTCCTTCCTTTAAACTGAACATGTTTGAATGTCCATGACAGAAACACATTTCTGTCCTGGCTGTGTCCCAGCTCCATTAGCTCATTTTGTGGTTTGTGGGCAGGTGTCATGGTGTAATATGAAGGCATACTGCAATTTTTTCAGTCAAGGCTTCTGGACAATGCATTGAATTTCCATCATTTAATTTGAGAGTGAATTAATATGTGAAGAAATCAGTTATTTCAAGTAATCCATTAAAGGGGAACTGAAGGCAAAGTTTTTTATTATCATAATTCTATTTATCTCATTTTATTAAATATAGGAATGCATTTTTGATAGCTATTTTGTCACTGCTATAGCAAGTTTTGAGTGTTTGAAATATGCTATGTAATATATCAGTCCATACAGTGGTGCTTGAAAGTTTGTGAACCCTTTAGAATTTTTAATAATAATAATAATAATAATAATAATAATAATAAGTTCAAGTTATATAGCGCCTTTCACAAACCCAAGGACGCTTTACACAGGAGTTACAAAAAAAAAAAAACCTAGGAAGAATAGTGTGAGGTAAAGAGAAAAGTTTTCAAGTTAGCTTTGAAGGAAGAGAGAGTGGAACAGTCACGAAGCGATTGTGGTAACGAGTTCCAAAGTTTAGGAGCAGCAACACTAAATGATCTGCCACCCATAGATGCCAGTTTAAAACGTGGAACAGTCAGAAGTCCACAGACAGAAGATCTGAGGGAGCAGGAGGGACAGTACAAATGAATTAGCTCACAGAGATAGGAAGGGGCAAGACCGTGAAGAGCTTTATAGGTTAAAAGCAAGATTTTGTATTTGATCCGAGAGATAACTGGCAACCAATGCAGTTGCTGTAAAACAGGAGTGATGTGAGCAATGCGCTTGGTGAGTGTGAGGACTCTTGCTGCTGAGTTTTGGATGTACTGCAGGCGATTGAGCAATGTGGCAGGGAGACCATAAAAGAGAGAATTGCAGTAGTCAAGATGAGAAAAAATAAATGCATTGACCAATCTTTTGGCATCAGTTTCCAAGAGAAAAGGGTGGAGATGTGCAATATTGCGGAATATTTATGCAGTATTATTTCTGCATAAATATGACCTAAAACATCATCAGATTTTCACACAAGTCCTAAGAGTAGATAAAGAGAACCCAGTTAAACAAATGAGACAAAAATATTATACTTGGTCATTTATTTATTGAGGAAAATGATCCAATATTACATATGTCAGTGGCAAAAGTATGTGAACCTTTGCTTTCAGTATCTGGTGTGACCCCCATGTGCAGCAATAACTGCAACTAAACGTTTCCGGTAACTGTTGATCAGTCCTGGTACTGTAGATATGGCCATTTGGACAGTGTGTCTTCCTTTCACCAACCCATACTGGTCATGTGAGGAGTATACACAGTGACAGGCATATATCAAGTGCAAAAATGTAAGATGACAAAGAATTTTGGTTCAAAACTATAAAAATTGCAGGTGCATAATTTGTGCATATAATTGTATTGGGTTGAGCTTACTGTTGCCACAAATGTTTTAGAGTAGACCTTTTCAGAGACATTTAGAGCAATACATTACCCAAGTAATGGTGGTAAAATACATATATGTTATTTACCAGCTGGGAGGTCTGTATTGTGAAATACCGTGACAGAGGTCTTGAAAGTACTGAGCGAGGCCCTCTGGGCCGAGGTCAGTATTCAAGGCCGAGGTCACGGTATTTCACCATACAGACCGACCTTAAGCTGGTAAATAATATATTGATTTTTTTCTTTACCAAATTCTAACAGAAAACGAGAGCACCCAAAAGGGAAAACCGAGCCGAACTGCCATTTTGAATCCTCATTCACGGCTGTAATGCAAATGGCTTCCTCCTCGGTATACAAGTGCACTTCCATGGCAGGAAAAAAACTACATTTTGCTATGTAGTACCCTATTTATACAAATAGGAGTCATTCAGGATTCAGCCATGTTTTTGCTCAACCAACGTTATACAGTATTATGACCTTTATGTTTATTTCTTCTTCCTCAGGGTAGTAAAACTCGCTTTTGCTGTGAACACTGTCGTTATCGCTATCCATGCTGTAAAATTAATGCTATTCTCCTGAGAAATGCTGGCAAAAATGTATAAGATTTTTGATAATCTTATAAATAAATCTTATAAAAGAAAATATAAATGTTGACAAAAAACGTGACTATGTTTGCTGTTGTTGTGAATGAGTGAGTCGCCAGAGGTCTGTAACTGGGGTCCGTACCATAGGATACGGACCCACTCACCAGCCAATCAGAGCGCAGGATTTGGACTGCGAAAAAAATAAATATATGTTATTTACCAGCTGGGAGGTCCATATCATGAAATATCATGACCGAGGTCTTGAAAGTACTGAGCGAGGCCCTCTGGGCCGAGGTCAGTATTCAAGGCCGAGGTCACGGTATTTCACCATATGGACCGACCTTAAGCTGGTAAATAATTTTTTTTCTTTACCAAATTCGAACAGAAAACAAGTGCGCCCGAAAGGGAAAACCGAGGCAAGGCGCCATTTTGAATCCTCATTCACGGCTGTCATGCAAATGGCTTCCTCCTCAGTATACAAGTGCACTTCCATGGCAGGAAAAAACTACATTTTGCCACCTACAGTGGGGCAAAAAAGTATTTAGTCAGTCACCAATTGTGCAAGTTCTCCCACTTAAAAAGATGAGAGGCCTGTAATTTTCATCATAGGTATACCTCGACTATGAGAGACAAAATGAGAAAAAAAATCCAGAAAATCACATTGTCTGATTTTTAAAGAATTTATTTGCAAATTATGGTGGAAAATAAGTATTTGGTCAATAACAAAAGTTCATCTCAATACTTTGTTATATACCCTTTGTTGGCAATGACAGAGGTCAAATGTTTTCTGTAAGTCTTCACAAGGTTTTCACACACTGTTGCTGGTATTTTGGCGCATTCCTCCAGGCAGATCTCCTCTAGAGCAGTGATGTTTTGGGGCTGTCGCTGGGCAACATGGACTTTGAACTTGCTCCAAAGATTTTCTGTGGGGTTGAGATCTGGAGACTGTCTAGGCCACTCCAGGACCTTGAAATGCTTCTTACGAAGCCACTCCTTCGTTGCCCGGGCGGTGTGTTTGGGATCATTGTCATGCTGAAAGACCCAGCCACCTTTCATCTTCAATGCCCTTGCTGATGGAAGGAGGTTTTCACTCAAAATCTCACGATACATGGCCCCATTCATTCTTTCCTTTACATGGATCAGTCGTCCTGGTCCCTTTGCAGAAAAACAGCCCCAAAGCATGATGTTTTCCACCCCCATGCTTCACAGTAGGTATGGTGTTCTTTGGATGCAACTCAGCATTCTTTCTCCTCCAAACACGACAAGTTGAGTTTTTACCAAAAAGTTCTATTTTGGTTTCATCTGACCATATGACATTCTCCCAATCCTCTTCTGGATCATCCAAATGCTCTCTAGCAAACTTCAGACAGGCCTGGACATGTACTGGCTTAAGCAGGGGGACACGTCTGGCACTGCAGGATTTGAGTCCCTGGCGGCGTAGTGTGTTACTGATGGTAGCCTTTGTTACTTTGGTCCCAGTTCTCTGCAGGTCATTCACTAGGTCCCCCCGTGTGGTTCTGGGATTTTTGCTCACCGTTCTTGTGATCATTTTGACCCCACAGGGTGAGATCTTGCGTGGAGCCCCAGATCGAGGGAGATTATCAGTGGTCTTGTATGTCTTCCATTTTCTAATAATTGCTCCCACAGTTGATTTCTTCACACCAAGCTGCTTACCTATTGCAGATTCAGTCTTCCCAGCCTGGTGCAGGTCTACAACTTTGTTTCTGGTGTCCTTTGACAGCTCTTTGGTCTTGGCCATAGTGGAGTTTGGAGTGTGACTGTTTGAGGTTGTGGACAGGTGTCTTTTATGCTGTTAACGAGTTCAAACAGGTGCCATTAATACAGGTAATAAGTGGAGGACAGAGGAGCCTCTTAAAGAAGTTGTTACAGGTCTGTGAGAGCCAGAAATCTTGCTTGTTTGTAGGTGACCAAATACTTATTTTACTGAGGAATTTACCAATTAATTCATTAAAAATCCTACAATGTGATTTCCTGGATTCTTTCCCCCCCCCATTCCGTCTCTCATAGTTGAAGTGTACCTATGATGAAAATTACAGGCCTCTCTCATCTTTTTAAGTGGAAGAACTTGCACAATTGGTGACTGACTAAATACGTTTTTGCCCCACTGTATGTAGTCCCCTATTTATACAAAATTGAGTCATTCAGGATTCAGCCATGTTTTTGCTCAGCGTTAGCAACAGTTATAGGTTTTTAGCATTCTCCTGAAATGTTTTCTTTTATTTCTTCTTCCTCAGGGGAGTAAAACTCGCTTTCGCTGTGAAGACTGTCGTTATCACTATCCATGATGTAAAATTAATGCTATTCTCCTGAGAAATGCGAAAATAAATGTTGACAAAAATTGCTACTATGTTTGTTGTTGTGAATGAGCGAGTCGCCAGAGGTCCATAACCGGGGTCCGTACCATAGGATACGGACCCACTCGCCAGCCAATCAGAGCGCAGGATTTGGACCGCGAAAAAAATAAATATATGTTATTTACCAGCTGGGAGGTCCATATCATGAAATATCATGACTGAGGTCTTGAAAGTACTGAGCAATAAATACAAACCCGCTCGCCAGCCAATCAGAGTGTAGGAGTTGATGGAAACCAGACCGCAAAAAAAAAACACTTTTGTACTCTACTTATTTGGTTGGTTGAGTATGTTTAAAAAGGAGTGAGTGGCTAACCTCCTAAATGAACAGGAAGATAACATGATTAATTTCAATATGACATGACTTGGGCAATTTTAATATCCAACCCAAATTAATATTAGGACTTCTAGCTAGACACTCATGGTCGTGAGGTAATATTTCATCTTCTCTTAAAGTTGTTTCAGTTTGCTAATGTTATCTCACAGCTAGCTAGAGAGTTAATGAGCTAGTTTAGGCATCAAAATGAGTTACATGCTGCAAAAAAAAAAAAATGCAAAGAACTTCTTCCAGAGGGTCTGTTAGAATGGTTTACAGCAAAACAAGACATGGTTTTCCTACAGAACTCAAATTGTCAACACTATAAATCTTTTTGCATAAAGTCTGAAAGGTATTAAATGAAGCTTGTTATTTCCGCCCAAAACTGTCAATAACCTCATTAACCACACCTCTGACATTATCATCACATAACTCCTATAAAAATATTTATCAAAAAGAAAACATACTGGGGAAGGTATCAAGGTGACCTAAGCTTATATAAACGACAGACCTCTATTCCCCAAATGATTTGTGCAATAAGTTTAAGTTGCTTTTCCAGTTATCACGCCATGATTTACTTTGAATGTTGTAAAAAAAAGTATACTATTTATGATGTGTTTGCAGGTGCCATACAACAGTATGTGTGGATTGCAGTAGCAGGAGGAGCTCTTCTTTTACTCTTGATTTTGGTTGTTGCACTGATTTGTTGCTGGAGATCCCGCAAAAGTATGTTAAGTTCTAACACACACACACACACACACACACACACACACACACACACACACACACACACACACACAGAGTATATACAGTACCATTCAAAGGCATTACAGAGGAATTGATAGAAATAATCTCTTCATGTATTTATTTCTATGAAACAGCATTAGATTTACAGTACCAGTCAAAAGTTTGTACACCCCTACTATTCATAAGGTTTTCTGTATTTTGACTATTTTCTATATTGTAGAACAATACTGAATACATCAAAACTATAAAATATCATCTGGAACATATGTGGAATTATGTGGTAAGCAAAAAAGTGTTAAAAAACAAAATATGTTTGATATTTTAGATTCTTCTAAAGTAGCCATCGTTTACCTTGATGACGCTTTGCACACTATTGGCATTATCTTAACCAGCTTCATGAGGGCCCTGTGATGACCTGGTGACTTGTCCAGGGTGTACCCCGCCTTTCGCCCGTAGTCAGCTGGAATAGGCTCCAGCTTGCCTGCGACCCTGTAGAAGGATAAAGCGGCTAGAGATAATGAGATGAGATGAGATGAGATGAGATGAGATGAGATGAGATGAGATGAGATGAGATGAGCTTCATGAGGTGCCTTGTCAAAAGTTAATTAGCGGACTAATTTTTTGCCTTCTTAATGCATTTGAGATCAAACAGTAAATAATAAAAATAAAGTAAATAGCCCTATTTCACAACTGTAATCCATATTATGTCAGGAACTGCTCAACTAATACTGTATACACACACGAATGTCAACGTGTGGTCAAGATGTCAATATTTCAATAAGTTTTCCACACATTTGTTGACACTCTAGAGCTCCTCGGCCCATCTTTTCTCCTCAAAGACTAGGCCTTTCCTGGATACTGATTTTGTGCCAAATCATGATTACAATCACTTGTTGACATCACCTGTTTCAAATCAGGTCATTATTTAATTGTTTTACCTCATTAATTGCCTTTAAGAAACCGTCTGTCACCTACCAGAATATTAGGTCTATTAACCACAAACTCTTTGAAGAAAGAAGAAACCTTTATTCATCACATGCACACTTCAAGCACAGTGAAATTCATCCTCTGCATTTAACCCATCTGAAGCAGTGAACACACGCACACACTCAGAGCAGTGGGCAGCCACACCAGAGCGCCTGGGGAGCAGTTTCTATACAGGCATCATCCTTGTTTGACCTACGTGATGAGCTCTTCTCCCCTGACAATCTGGTTACCATTTACAATGACACTTTTTCTAGCTCATTGGATGAATTAGCCCCTGTAAAGAACAGGCTTGTCCCTACCAGCCACACCTGTCCCTGGTTCACCCCTGAGCTCAGAGTAATGAAGGCCACTGACCAACGTCTTGAGCGCTTGCATAAGAAAACCAGTCTTACTATCTACTCGTTGCTCTACACTGAGCACATTCCTAAGTATAGGAATGCCTTAAATGCTGCCCATTCTAACAACTACTCATTAATCATAAGTGGCTCTAAGTCTTAGCCGAAAACACTGTTTAGGACTGTTGATAAACTTCTCAAACCTCCTGTGGCAGCTTGCCCCAAGACAGCTAAACAGTGTCAGGCTTTCTTAAATTTCTTTGAAGATAAAATTAACCAAATTTACCAGTGATTTCAACCTACTGCTTTATTTCTCTCCCCCTATTCTCCTCCTCTGGGCCTTAAACTCACCCTCTTCACAACTGTTGACTCCCTTTCTGTTTATAATAGCATTGCTAAGTCAAACTTCTCCTCATGCCAGCTTGACCCTGCCCCAACTCCTGTACTCAAGGCATGCTCCACAATCGTCTGTGAACCAATTGCATTGTTGGTTAATTCATGCCTCAACTCTGATGTTGTTCCCACTGCCCTCAAAACGGCTGCAGTTACGCCCATTTTAAAGAAGCCTGATTTAGATCCAACGTTTCTGTCTAATTATCGACTGATCCAACCTCCCTTTTTTAGCAAAAATACTGGAAAGAGTGCAGGCCCGTTTCAAGCTATTTGGGGGCCCTAGGCAAAGGGGGATCTGGGGCCCATAATTATCCCCCCCTCGACGAAAGGCCTTATGGCCGCCTACCCACTGAAGACTTAATAAATAAACATCACACATATTGTAATCATTCTTGCAATTTTTACTTTACATTATTATAAATAATTATCAAACCCAATTAAACACAAGAATAGACAAAGTATACACACACACACACACACACATATATATATATATATATATATATATATATATATATATATATATATATATATATATATATATCAAATATGAAAATAAGACAAAGTAATATAAAATGTGCAAATAACACAACACTAAATATTTACAGTATATACACAAGTAGAAATCACTTCAAATGGTGATTAAATGATTACAAACATGAATAAGAATCTTAATAAGAACCAGCACACACAGAAAAGTGCAAAAGGTATAGAAAAACACATAAAAATTTAAGAATACACAACTAGAATCATGGGCAAAATGTCTAAAACTCCTGCTTGCGGGCCTTGGCTTCAGCAAAGGCAGCCACAATACCCTCCATGTCCAACGACCTGCGGACATCACATTCAATTGACATCAGTGCCACTTTTTTACATAAATAGGCTATTTATGTAAAAAAGAGCTTTCTTGTGAGCCATCCCCTGTCCTACTCCATTCATGCTCACGACACACTAGCTACTTCTGATGAAAGCCATGCAGCTTGCTGAAACTAACTCTGACTATGACATTTTGATAAACACAATAAGTTAATCTGGGAGAAGTTGACAGTCTTTCACCTATTTGTGTGGCACATATTAGAATTTTTAGCCAGTCCTTGCAAGTTTGTAAGCCTGTTGTGCATGACAACGTTTACATCACTGTTATAAACACTGTCTACAAGATAACTACCATTAACGTAAGCTAGCTACCAAATTTGCTTGTCGACCCGCTTGGTATTAATGAGTGTGTACATTCTCACTTACCAGTGTCTTGTTTTTTTCTGTCTTCCTCTTCCCTTTTCTTCTTTCTCTTCTGGCTCCCTGAGGGGTAATTTCGCTTCATATTTGATTTTGGGGGTTTTTTTTGCCGCGGAGCTCTGCAACCACTTGACTGGACGGAGATGGGCATTGAGGGGTTGACAACAGACTGTCATTGCACTTTTTGGCCAAAGCATGTAGGGAGGCGCTGTTGTGCATTAGAGGGCCCCCTTTGGAACTAGGGTATTTCAACAAGTGTCATTAGGCGCCGCGCTGCCACGCTCAAAAAGTTGTCATTGCTATTGAATACATAACCAGTCGTTCAGCAGCGGGGGCCCTTCGAGGGCTGGGGCCCTAGGCAATTGCCAAGTCTGCCTACCTTGTTGCAATGGGTCTGAAAGAGTGGTTCCTTTGCAACTTCATTCCTTTCTCATTGAAAACAATCTGTATGAACTCTTTCAATTCAAGTCAAGTCAAGTTTATTTGTATAGCGCTTTTAACAATAAACATTGTCGCAAAGCAGCTTTACAGAATTTGAACGACTTAAAATATGAGCTAATTTTATCCCTAATCTATCCCCAATGAGCACACCTGTGGTGACGGTGGCAAGGAAAAACTCCCTCAGACGACATGAGGAAGAAACCTTGAGAGGAACCAGACTCAAAAGGGAACCCATCCCCATCCAGGCAACAACAGACAACATGACTATAACATTAACAGTCCTAATGTAAAGTCAGCTTCATTGATGCTATAAACCCCCCACCGATGGAAACCCGAGCGCAAAACTGTTCACGACAACCGTAGTCCCAAAGTTAGCAAGTCAACTGCAGTCCTAAAGTCAGCAAGTCAACTGCAGTCCTAAAGTCAGCAAGTCAACTGCAGTCCCCAGCCACAAAAGCACCACTGCAAGAGTCCAGAGCATCCTCCAGGCATGAGGGAGTCCCGGGACATAAAGCAGCCAGCCACTACACCATCAACAAACTTGAGTGAGCAAGCGAGTGGGGACCGACAGCATCCATACATCCCAGTTTACCAAAACACTCTATGTCTGAGGACCCTCCAGATCTACACCTTTACCTCATAAATACCATTAACAAAAGGCTTGACTAAACAGATGTTTTCAGCCTAGACATAAATACTGAGACTGTGTCTGATTCCCGAACACTACTTGGAAGGCTGTTCCATAACTTTGGGGCTTTGTAAGAAAAGGCTCTGCCCCCTGATGTAGCCTTCACTATATGAGGTACCAGCAGATAGCCTGCACCTTTTGATCTAAGTACTGTAGGTGTGACGGGTCATAGAGGAGCAGAAGTTCACTCAGGTACTGTGGTGCGAGACCATTCAGTGCTTTAAAGGTCAATAGTAGTACTTTATAATCAATACGAAATTTGATTGGGAGCCAATGTAGTGTGGATAAGACAGGGGTGATGTGGTCATATTTTCTAGTTCTAGTAAGGACTCTTGCTGCTTCATTTTGAACTAACTGGAGCTTGATTATGCACTTATTGGAACATCCAGACAGTAAGGCATTACAATAATCCAACCTGGAGGTAACAAAAGCATGAATTAGTTTTTCCGTGTCATGTAGTAACATTAAATTTCTTATCTTAGCAATATTTCTGAGATGAAAGAAAGCTATCTGGGTAATGTTATCAATGTGAGTTTCGAATGAAAGACTGGGGTCAATAATCACTCTGAGATCTTTTACTGCTGCATGTGAAGAAACAGAAAGGCCATCCAGAGTTACTGTGTAATCAGAAAACTTACTTCTAGCTGCATGTTCTCCTAGTACAAGTACTTCAGTCTTGTCAGAGTTAAGCAGAAGGAAATTAATAAGCATCCAGTGTCTAATGTCCTTTACACATTCCTCAATTCTATTAAGCTGGTGTCTCTCATCAGGTTTTACAGAAACATACAACTGTGTGTCATCAGCATAACAGTGGAAACTAATACAATGCTTACGAATAATATCACCCAGAGGTACCACCCTGATTCCAAAAAAAATTGGGACAAAGTACAAATTGTAAATAAAAACGGAATGCACTAATTTACAAATCTCAAAAACTGATATTGTATTCAGAATAGAACATAGACAACATATCAAATGTCGAAAGTGAGACATTTTGAAATTTCATGCCAAATATTGGCTCATTTGAAATTTCATGGCAGCAACACATCTCAAAAAAGTTGGGACAGGGGCAATAAGAGGCTGGAAAAGTTAAAGGTACAAAAAAGGAACAGCTGGAGGACCAAATTGCAACTCATTAGGTCAATTGGCAATAGGTCATTAACATGACTGGGTATAAAAAGAGCATCTTGGAGTGGCAGCGGCTCTCAGAAGTAAAGATGGGAAGAGGATCACCAATCCCCCTAATTCTGCGCCGACAAATAGTGGAGCAATATCATAAAGGAGTTCGACAGTGTAAAATTGCAAAGAGTTTGAACATATCATCATATACAGTGCATAATATCATCAAAAGATTCAGAGAATCTGGAAGAATCTCTGTGCGTAAGGGTCAAGGCCGGAAAACCATACTGGGTGCCCGTGATCTTCAGGCCCTTAGACGGCACTGCATCACATACAGGCATGCTTCTGTATTGGAAATCACAAAATGGGCTCAGGAATATTTCCAGAGAACATTATCTGTGAACACAATTCACCGTGCCATCCGCCGTTGCCAGCTAAAACTCTATAGTTCAAAGAAGAAGCCGTATCTAAACATGATCCAGAAGCGCAGACGTCTTCTCTGGGCCAAGGCTCATTTAAAATGGACTGTGGCAAAGTGGAAAACTGTTCTACGGTCAGACGCATCAAAATTTGAAGTTCTTTATGGAAATCAGGGACGCCGTGTCATTCGGACTAAAGAGGAGAAGGACGACCCAAGTTGTTATCAGCGCTCAGTTCAGAAGCCTGCATCTCTGATGGTATGGGGTTGCATTAGTCCGTGTGGCATGGGCAGCCTACACATCTGGAAAGACACCATCAGTGCTGAAAGGTATATCCAGGTTCTAGAGCAACATATGCTCCCATCCAGACGATGTCTCTTTCAGGGAAGACCTTGCATTTTCCAACATGACAATGCCAAACCACATCCTGCATCAATTACAGCATCATGGCTGCTTAGAAGAAGGGTCCAGGTACTGAACTGGTCAGCCTGCAGTCCAGATCTTTCACCCATAGAAAACATTTGGCGCATCATAAAACGGAAGATACGACAAAAAAGACCTAAGACAGTTGAGCAACTAGAATCCTACATTAGACAAGAATGGGTTAACATTCCTATCCCTAAACTTGAGCAACTTGTCTCCTCAGTCCCCAGACACTTACAGACTGTTGTAAAGAGAAAAGGGGATGTCTCACAGTGGTAAACATGGCCTTGTTCCAACTTTTTTGAGATGTGTTGTTGTCATGAAATTTAAAATCACCTAATATTTCTCTTTAAATTATACATTTTCTCAGTTTAAACATTTGATATGTCATCTATGTTCTATTCTGAATAAAATATGGAATTTTGAAACTTCCACATCATTGCATTCCATTTTTATTTACAATTTGTACTTTGTCCCAACTTTTTTGGAATCGGGGTTGTAACATATATAAAGAAAAAAGCAGTGGACCCAAGACAGAACCTTGTGGAACACCAAACTTTACCTCAGTACGTCTAGAAATATCACCATTTATATCAACATACTGATAGCGATCAGTTAAATAAGACCTGAGCCAGGAGAGGGCCGTTCCCTTAACTCCCACAACATTTTCTAGTCTATCCAGAAGAATGGAATGATCAGTGGTATCAAATGCTGCACTAAGGTCAAGCAACACAAGCAGCTAGACACAGCCCTGATCAGACGCCAACAGTAGGTCATTTACTATTTTAACCAGAGCTGTCTCTGTGCTATGATGAGGTCTAAATCCTGACTGATACATTTCATGGATGTTATTCCTATGTAAATATAAGCATAACTGCTGTGCCACAGCTTTTTCAAGGATCTTGGAGATAAAGGGGAGGTTTGATATTGGCCGATAATTGGACAGCCGACAGGGATCAAGGTCAGGTTTTTTAATCAGGGTTTTTCAATCTGGTTTCCACACACATCGCAGTACAGAGACTGCTCTCCTGCGAGTGGTAAATGACCCCCTCCTATCTGCTGATAGTGGTTCACTTAACATTCTTATTCTCCTTGACTTATCTGCTGCATTTGACACCATCAGTCATGACACACTCATCTCCCGTCTGTCAGATATTGGTTTCACAGACCTAGCCCTCCAATGGTTTCAGTCCTACCTCACCAACAGACAACAGTTTGTCACACTGGGTCTACATAAGTCCTCCATGTCCCCTATTACTTGTGGTGTCCCCCAGGGGTCTGTTCTTGGGTCCCTCCTTTTCCTTATACACATCCTCCTCCTTGGCCAAATTATTCGTAACCATGGTCTTAACTTCCATTGCTACACTGATGACATCCAATTATACCTCACTACATCCTCCCCCACTGACCCCCCTCCTAGTTCCCTCAGTGACTGTCTATCAGACCTAAAGTTGTGGATGCAGAATAATTTTCTAAAACTTAACACAGATAAAACAGAAATCATGCATATCAGCCCCAAATCTTCATTGTCTAAATCCTCCAGTTTCAGTCTTAACATCGATGGTGCACTTGTTAAATCTTCACCTGTTGTTAGAAACCTTGGAATATTGCTTGACCCCTCACACTCAACTTTGATCCCCACATTAAATTCCTCACCAAGACTGCTTTCTTCCACCTCTGGAACATTGCCCCCTTTCACTGCTTTCTTTCCACTAGTGATGCTCAAATGTTGGTCCACTCCTTCATTATGTCCTGCCTAGATTATTGTAACTCCCTTCTTATTGGCCTCCCTACTAAATCCCTTCAAAGACTACAATACATTCAGAACTCTGCTGCAAGACTCCTCACCCATACTGTAGCAAACCATCTGCTCATATCACCCCCATTCTTTCTCAGCTTCACTGGCTACCTGTTCTGTCCAGAATTAAATATAAAATCATACTACTCACCTTCAAAGCTCTCGATAACCTCACTCCTTCTTACATCTGTGATCTTATGACCCCTTATACTCCATCCCGCTCTCTCAGATCCTCTAGCTATAATCTCCTTGCTGTTCCTCGCACTAGAGACTCTACCCTGGGTGGCAGGTCCTTCAGTGCCATGGCTTCCAAGCTCTGAGCCCTTCCTCAACCCCTCTGTGACTGCTTTTCTCTTCCTTTCTTCAAATCCCATCTCAAAACCTTTCTGTTTCATGAACATTTCTCCACCAGTGCATAAACTCACTACTCTTTAGCAACTCCTTTGTGTGTGTGTGTGTGTGTGTGTTGTTTTCTCTGACCTCTGTAAAGCAACCTTGAGTTTGAGAAAAGCACTCTATAAATCTAACTTATTATTATTTATTATAAATTGCACCCACCATAACTTTTTTTGGAATGTGTTCCAGGCCTGAAACACAGGAACGTATTAACAAATGAAACAAAGTTGACCAGAAAAAACATCTTGGGGTTATACTGCCTGCAATGAAATACAAGTCAAATATATATACAGCAGGGCTTAATTTGAGCCGGAACATGACGGAACAAGATCCGGAACCTCCGTCGTCGGATCCGGCAGCTATTTTCATTTCATTCGGTGTTCCGGTAGCTAAAATGGATCAGATCACCTCCGTGACCATCACAAAGGGAAAAAAAAAATCAAACAATAAATTAAATAAATAAGTAAATAAAAATTTGTTTAGTGTTCGGTTTTGATATCTGTTGTTGATTTCTCTCCTATGACATCCACAAAATCTATACGGGGGGGGGACATGGAGTGTATACTTCCGCTCAATAGAACACCGGGTTTTTTGTAGCCGTTAGCTTGCGCTGTGGAAAAAATGGCAAAAAAAAAAACAAGAAAGCTTACTAAAATTTTTTAAATGAATTCTCCAACTTGTTTTGTAAACCCTTTTTTCTTAACCATTACTTGAATTGATTGCCCTTATGTTTGCTGGCACTGCTTTTAAATTATTTTCTTTTTTGGGCTTTTTCCACCTTTATTGGATAGGACAGTGTAGAGACAGGAAATGAGCAGGAGAAAAACAGGGAGGGCTCGGAAAATGACCGCATGTCGGAATCAAACCCAGGTCTCCGGATTTATGGTATGACGCCTTATCCACCTGAGCCACAAAGTCCTGCTGGCACTGCTTTTAAATATGCTACTTAAATCCTTAAAATGAGTCATTTAACTCATGTTTTGTGTGATCTGATCTCCAATGGTGAAATAAACCGGTTGTGATATGAGTGCAGTCTGTTATTTTAGAAGATAAATTTAATATATTGTAAGAATGCTAGGGACACTTCTTAACACACACTGCGTCCTTTATTTTTATTAACAAGTATTTAACAAGGAGTTGCTGTTTTAGCCACAACTCACGCGTCCTAACAGCCCATAAAACAGCGCCAACTCAACTTCCTGTCTCAACCCCTGCGCTCACTCTCGCGCCCCCACACCTAAACTCCACCCCTCAGTTCCCCTAAAAGGCATATAACAACATAAGAAACTCAACAGGTAACAGAACACAACACAGGTTATCACACTGCCCCCCCCCCCTTATGAAGCCCCTCGCCCTCGAGGGGTCATGTAAAAGTCATTAAACCATGGTGGTCTCCGCCTCTGTCTCTGTGGCCTGCTTGGATCTGGTCCCGGTCTGGCTTGCGGTGACACAGGGGAGTGAGCAGGGAATGCTGAGGGGGTGTCAGGGACATTGAGGCTGGGGGACATCCATGCAGGGGAGGCCAAGGAGTTTGAACCTGCAGAGGGCCCGGGGTTTGTCTGTGAACTAGACCCCAACTCAAATAATGGAACAGCATTTCCCCTGTATGATGCTAATCTATCCCAGTGGAGAACTACTTTCCTTCCCCTAGGTGGAACCTGGATTCTATAGACCACCTCGCCCACACGCTCAATGACCCTACAAGGCCCATCCCAGTGGCAGTCCAGTTTGGGACACCGCCCCTTCTTCCGCTTGGGAGTATAAACCCAAACCAACTCCCCGGCCTGGAAATCTCTGCCCTTACTCCTCACATCATAGTTCCGCTTTTGCCTCATGCCGGCCTGCTTCAGCTGGTCTCTGGCAAAGGCATGGGCCTTTTCTAGACGATCCTGAAGCTTCCGAGCATACTCCGGTCCAGGTGGATGTTCAGTGTCTGGTGGCCTACCAAATGCCAGCTCAGCGGGCGTCCGAATCTCTCTGGCTAGCATTAGTAAACCAGGGGTGCAGTTGGTGGAGCTTTGGACAGCCGAACGATAGGCCATTAAAACAAGAGGAATGTGTCTGTCCCAATCACGTTGGTGGTCTGCTGTGAGAATGGCTAGTTGCTGTTGCATAGTTAAATTAAACCGCTCCACTAAACCATCACTTTGCGGGTGTAATGGAGTTGTGTGTGTTTTCTCCATGCCTAAACGCTCACACATGGCAGCAAAAACCCTGGACTCAAAATTACGACCTTGGTCGCTGTGGATGACCTCTGCTGTCCCGAACCGGCTGAACATGCCCTCTATCAGTGCATCTGCCACTGTTTCAGCTTCCTGGTCCGGTAGAGCATAAGCCTCCAGCCATTTTGTAAAATAGTCCATTGCACACAGCACGTATTTATTCCCTCTGTCTGTTTCAGGAAACGGGCCCATTATGTCCATACCCACCCTTTCCATCGGTGCCCCTGATACTTGTTGTTGCAAAGGGGCACGGGCCTGGTCCAGGGGCCCTTTGTGTGCTGCACATGCGTCACACCGCCGACAAAAATCCTCAACATCCCGATGGTGCTGGCCCCAGTAGAACCCCCGCCATAACCGCTGGAGAGTTTTGGAGCTCCCGAAGTGACCAGAGCCAGAGCCTCCATGGCAGGCCTCCAGCACAGCTCCTCTGAGGCATTTTGGCACAACGACTTGCCACCTCTCCTCTCCCATGGCCGGCTCCTTCCAAGCACGCTGCAGCACGCCATCAGACAGACGCAGCACACTAAATTTGCTCCACAGACCTTTTGCGGCCACCGACAGTCCTGACACAGCCTCCCAGGGTGGTCTCTGCCTGCTGAGGACCCACTGTCTCACCGGCCCCAGGTCTTCATCCTCTTCTTGATGGGCCACCCACTCATCTGTGTCCACCACCTGTAGTGCACCGCATGTAGGTTCAGCAGCTATCTCCTCACCTCGCAGCTCTCTCTCTCTCTGGCGTCTCTTCTGTCGCAGTAGCTACAGCCATCCACAGCACATGGGTGCCAGGACAGGGCATCAGCATTGGCGTGCTGAGACCCAGGCCTGTGCACCACTGTGAAGTGGAAGGACTGCAGCTCCTCAAGCCAGCGCGCTACCTGTCCCTCTGGCTCACGGAAGGACATAAGCCACTGGAGGGAAGCATGGTCCGTCCTGATGGTAAAGGGCACCCCGCATAAATAATACTTGAAGTGCCAGGCAGCCATTACAACGGCCAACAGCTCACACCTTGTCACACAGTAGCACTGCTCGCTTTTATTGAAGATGCAGCTGAAGTATGCCACCACTCTTTCTCCTTCAGGCCCTGCTTGAGACAACACGGCGCCCATACCAATGTTGCTGGCATCCGTATCCAGCAAAATGGGTAAGGCGAGGTCTGGGGGGGGTGAGAACTGGGGTGTGGGTAAGAGCTTGTTGTAGTGTGGTAAATGCCTGCTGACAGTCTGGAGACCATGTGAAGGGCTGATTTTTCTGCAGCAGCCAGAAAAGAGGTGCACCAATGCAGGAAAATCCTTTAACAAACCTCCTATAGTAAGAGGCTAGCCCCAAGAAACTTTTCAGCTGTCTCTGGTTGTTGGGGGTTGGCCAGTCTCTGATAGCCCGGATTTTCTCCTGAAGTGTGCTCACTGCTCACTCTATGACCTAGAAACTCCACTTCCCTCTGAATAAAATGGCACTTTTCAGGATGCAGTTTAAGCCCTGCTCCAGCTATTCTCTCTAGCACCAGCCTCAGGGAATCTAGCGCAGCCTGGAAGGATTTTCCATGGGCTAGAACATCATCTAAATACACTAGGCACTCTTGCCAGGGTACACCAGCTAGTACATTGTCCATAAGTCTTTCAAATGTCCCTGGAGCATTGCACAGTCCAAAACTGAGGACTTTGAACTGCCAGTGCCCCCTACCAGTGCTGAATGCAGTTTTAGGTCTTGACTCAGGAGTGAGAGGGACTTGCCAGTACCCACTCCATAGGTCGAGTGACGAAAACCATGAGGACCCAGACACCAGGTCCAGGGTTTCATCAACTCGCGGGATGGGGTAGCAGTCTTTCCGTGTCACCTTGTTCAGCGGTCTATAATCCACACAAAATCTCCATCTTGAGCTCTTTTTCTTCAGGACCATGACCACAGCTGATGACCATGGACTCTCAGAGGGTTTGATGATACCTGACTTGAGCATGGCACAGACCTCCTGATCCGCTGCCTCCTGTTGCACCAAGGGCAGGCGGCGGGGGCGCACTTTGATGGGCCATGCCTCGCCAGTGTCAATGTGGTGCTGTACTAGATGTGTGAGGCCCACCTCATCATCACTGAGGGCAAAAATGTCTTTAAATTCCCATAGCAGTTGCCACAGGTTCTTTTGCTGTTGGTCATCCAGACCAGCACAGTTTCCTCTCCAAATGTCTCTGATTGCCTCGGTATGATCCTCTAGGCCCCTTGTCTGTTGAGATGGAGTCAAGATTGTATGACCCTTAGGTAGCACAAGTGAGCTAGGCTGTGCCGTTTGAACATGAGAACCCATTACTTCAGGATGTGCCGTTAAGCTGTAGGTGGGCACAACTTGTGTCACTTGCTGTGAGGGGGATGTCAGCTGAACACATTGTCCATCTGGTAGTACTAGCACTCCAGTCTCTAGGTTTAGTGAGCACTCTGTGAATCTCAGGAAATCAAGGCCAAGGATGCATGGGTCACGCACCTCTGCCACCCATGCCGTAAAAGTCACTGCTAACGTCCCCAATGTGAAGACAAACGTCCCTCTACCTCTCATGGGGGCTGTCTGTCCAGTAACTGTTTGCAATTTTACAGCAGTCTGTTCTATGACTGCCCCATCTGGAACAACGTCAGGTCTTACTAATGTGGCAGTGGACCCTGTATCCACCAGGGCTGAGCATTACACATTTCCCACTAGCACTGGAACGTGGCACAAGTTACCCACCTCTGTCCAGCCCACTGTTACGACAGGGTCAGTCTGTTTGAACATGTCCATGTATTCCCTTCCCCCCAATGAACACTGCAGTCCCCCGTGAGTGGCTGAAGGGGTCCGTGGTGTCGGGGCTACCCGGACCCATTCCCATTTCCCTGCTGACTCCTCACTGCAGGACAGCGGCGAAGCAGGTGGCCGCGCTGGCCGCACCCCCAGCAGACAGTTGGGCGGCGTTTGGTATCCTCCTCAGGGGGGTGTGTCCCCGGAGCTCGCACAGCACGCACCAGCTCATCCACCCACCCAGGCCTCTGGTCTGGCACCTCTGTCACAGCAGCAACCATGACTGCAGAAGATGTTGATTGCTTTGCAGCACAAACTGCAGTCTCCCTCTCTATGGCGAGGTCAAGCGCTTCACCTAAGGTCGCTGGATGAGCGAACTGCACATGCAAACGTAGCTTGTCTGGGGTAAGGGCTTGGACAAACTGGTCTCGAGCCAGCTCACACTGAATGGCAGGTGGCATATCAGCATACGCACGTCTGCTGAGACTCTCAATCTCATAGGCTAAGGTGCGGAGAGACTCACCTGGCTGTCTGGCATGATGCTTGAACTCACAGCATAAAGAGTCTCTTAGATTAGATTCCCCAAAACGTCTCTGCAGCGCTCCGACAAACGTCGTATAGTCACCTCTCTCCTCCGGATTCAAGAGCAGCAAGCAGGCAGACGCATCCTCCGTCAGCGACAGAGCCAGCTGAAGAGCTTTTGTTGCTTCCAACCAGCAAGCCGCCGAAGCTAAAAGTTCAAACTGAGCCTGATAGGCTTCCCAGCTTCCTTTGCCATTGAACTTCGGTGTTTTAGGGCAAGCCAGAGCAAACTGCAGGGCGCCGCCATTTTTGTTTACCTCCGAGGTGGACTCACACCTGTGACGAGAGTCTGAGGAAGCCCTCTCTGGCTGCCAGAGGCGGGCGGCAGCAGCATCAGGTCTCACAGAATCAAAATGTTCATCAGTCCAACGCGACAGGCCATGGAACTCCGGGAGGCTCGAATCATCTGCTTCCACCTTCACCTTTGGGCGAATGCTCGCATAGCCATCCATAACGCTTGCGCTTAGTAGTCAGGAACTTTGATAGGAGCAGGGGTCGAATCTCAAAGCTTCTGACACCAATGTAAGACCACTAGGACACTTCTTAACACACACTGTGTCCTTTATTTTTATTAACAAGTATTTAACAAGGAGTTGCTGTTTTAGCCACAACTCACGCTTCCTAACAGCCCATAAAACAGCGCCAACTCAACTTCCTGTCTCAACCCCCGCGCTCACTCTCACGCCCCCACACCTAAACTCCACCCCCCAGTTCCCCTAAAAGGCATATAAAAACATAAGAAACTCAACAGGTAACAGAACACAACACAGGTTATCACAATATAATTTAATATATAGCCTAATAAAAAATAATATTTTATAACATAATATCACGACATATTACTGTCTGTAACTGTTCGTCACTAAAGCGTTTTCTAAGATCATAATGTCTGATATTATTTTTTTTTTTTACACACACAATAGGCATGTGTGCGTAAAGTTATAGTAAACCACCCCCCGACTTTTTTTTTTTGAGTCGCCGGACCCACCCACCTCCTGCGTTCCGGGACCTCCCACTTCACAAATTAAGCACTGATATACAGTGTATAGATAGATAGATAGATAGATAGATAGATAGATAGATAGATAGATAGATAGATAGATAGATAGATAGATAGATAGATAGATAGATAGATAGATAGATAGATAGATTATTACACAGTGGTGAAGAGAATGAGTGAAATATTTTTCAACACAAGAAGATAAACTTCATATCTTCACACCACCGTGTAATGTTCTTTATATTATATGGACACATCCACAAAAAAATATGCAAGTTGATCAAAGGAATTTTAATTTTGAACTGGTTCGCCGTTTTGACAACACACATCTAGTCAGTGGGAAAACACTGGGAGTGACGTCATCGGAGTGAAATATCAGGAATTATTATACGTACAGAACACTTTTTCAATGGAATAAAAACGTGTTTTATTCCTTCTAGTGGGTTTCATTAATTTGGTTTGATAGCATGCAATATAGTTAGCATATCACTTATCCTACGTGTATTACATCATTCAACCCAATGAAGAATGAGCATTCAATATGGTTAAAGATATTGCATAGTTGTCAAGACAGTATGATGTCACATGTCGGAGCTGATGCAAATATCCAGTGAGAGAGTTTTCTGCTGTGCATGTGCAGAAGCATTTCTGTGTTCGCCGACGCCATCCACAGTAAACTGTCACAGTGAACTGAAAATGCCATAAGATATGCATTACACATAAAACTTCTGCACTAGAGAGCAACTGTGACAACTTGTAAACAAACATGGCCACCAGGTTTGCTTCATTAAATACTGAAGATTTTGAGAGAATTTTGAAAGAGAAAGACACGTTGAACACCTGAAATGTATCTATAATTGTTCCATCGAATGTGTATCTATAATAATAATAATATTGGCTGGCTTTTTTTCGTGGTATATCGGATATATTCCATTCAGCTACTCGTCTTTGACTCGCTCAATATCATTCTAGCTGAATGGAATATATCTGATATGACAGTAAAAAGCCAGCCAATATTATTTAATTATGTCACTCAAATCCGTGATGTATTTCGTATGCCAAATGTGGGTTTTTCAACACGAGAAGACAAACTTCATATCTTCAAGCCAACATGCGATTTTCTTTTTATTATATAGACACATTCACAAGCAAAAAGTACCCAAATTTATCAAAACAATTCATTGATATCTTCATGAGTGACATATTGAAAAATATGTGACTCAATGTCCTGGATGTAGTTTGTATGAAAAATATGGGTGGTGTATTTTCCAGTAAAACACTAATGTCCATTAAATATAATATATAATGTGTGTGTGTGTTTGTTTGACAGATAGCAGCACTCTTGAAGTTGGTAATACACTGTATGCTGATGTCAATGCAGGACCCACTGCACACAAAGATGTAAGTCTGCATTTATGCTTCTGGGTATCTTGCTTTATAGTTAGATTTCTATATATTGGCAGGGTCCAATCTAAATAAAAATCATTTAGTTATAAATTAGACTTCTGAACTGAACCTGTTTAGTTACTGAGTAGCAAAGTTATTTTGTTATTTGAAGGTCCTTCGAAATTAATTTAGGTAAAAGTTGAAGTTTAGTGAAATTGAATACAAATTGGCTTAATATGGTGTCAGTGTAATTTAAGTTTCATCTGCATTGCAGAAGCGATCTGACAGCTTTGTAAATGGAATGACAGTTTATGAAACTGTGGATGATCTCAGAGTGAACCCGGAAATGGTAGGTGCTGTTAAACATTGATTATTATTATTATTATTATTATTATTATTATTATTATTATTATTATTATTGTTGTTGTTGTAATATTTTGAGCAAATAATAATGCTGATTAAGGGTGTTAATTGTATTCTTGATGTATTGTGGTAATAAAAAATTGTTGGTCCCCATTTTCTGTCACAGACTATTTATGCTAAAGTGACACTTCCCCAACAGACAAAGGTCAGCGCTACTTCATCCTCACCTTATCAGAAAGTTCTTTAAAATGTAAAGACATTAAGAAACCTTACTTTCCTCTTTTTGTATGTTTTCCTCCCATTTTTGCACAAATCCTGTTTTTTGTGCACCTCCAGTTATGCACGTCAATTATTCTCCCCTCTGCACTTCGATCACACCCATAGCACTTAACTGCAGAATGGAGGTGGTCTCATGAAAGAGGCGTGATTTATTTAAAATTGAGCCACATTTTGGCTTTCAGGAAAATGTGGAATGTGGGCTTCCGCATTGACCATATGAATGTCACTGAAATCCATTAAAGTCATAAACTAGACTTTGATTTTGACAATGAATGCAAAAGGAGGGCTTAGCATTCACATGGTAAATGCAGAAGTCCACAGTCCATGTTTTCCAGACAGCTGAAATGCACAAGGTTGGGACTCAGTCTATTTCTATTTTAAATACATCACATCTCTTTCATGAGGTTGCCTTCATTCTGAAGTTAAGCCCTTTGGGTGTGATCAGAGAATGTAGGGGAGAATGCACATAACTGAAATGTGCACAAGTGGAAGCACGCAAAAAAGGACTTATGTGTGAATGGGACACTTGTGTCCATAGAGAGTGTGTTTAATGTCATGCTAATTCTTGGACTTGGCCCTTTGGACTATGTTCATATACCAGTTTTGTTGTTGTTTTTAAGACTTAGAAATATTTTTTTTCTATAGTTTGGTGTGACATGAGTGCATATGACTATTTTTGCCTTGCTAATGCCTATGTAAAATGTCAAATTGTATATATTGTAACTATATGGATTTTTGTCTTAACTGATGTAACCATTTTTTTTTTTATTCAAGTGATTGAATAGTCCATGGTTAGCATTGCTTTATTTTTATCTATATTACAGAAATAATCTTAATCATAATATCATAATGTTACACAATAACTATGGATTGTTAAATCTGTACAGTATTCTTCATTTAGTTTAAAGTATTTTTGCAAGCATTTTTATGGGGTTGGGATGGGGGACAAGCTGATGTCAGTCTTGATAATTTATGTCGACGTTTCCATAGATCCGAAATATAACGTTTTTAATTATTTACAATAAAAGAAGCACAATAAACAAACAATGAAATATAAATCCAGCTTTATTTGAAATTTATTAAACATTGAACAACTTCAGTTTAATTTCCTCTCTGGTGAACTGGCTGTATTATAGCCCACAGCATCTTAATCCCATTCATGTAATCACTGCTTCTGCGAGTGTAAAAAAAAAAAAAATATATATATATATATATATATATATATATATATATATATATATATATATATATATATATAAAACAAGATTGAATTAGTTTAGTTTCTGAACACTGGAATGTATAAACCAGATCACTAAATGTTGTGGTTTAAAAAGAAAAGAAAAGAAACTGTCTATACTGAACAGCAATGCCTGACAATGCAGCAACATCACAATATCACAACACCTCCTCTCCTCCTTTCAGCTGCTCCCATTAGGGGTCGCAACAGCGGATCTGTTCCAGCCTCAACTCGGTTGCTTGCACTACATAGTGATGTTGCAATCTCCTTTTCCTTCTTTAAAAGTGAAATGCAGTTTGAATTTCCATGACAGAAACACGTTTCTGTCTTGGCTGTGTCTCAGCTCCATTAGCTCATTTCGTGGTTTGTGGGCAGGTGTCATGGTGTAATATGAAGGCATGTTGCAATTTTTTCAGTCAAGGGCTTCTTGGCAATGCTCTGGATTTCCATAATTTAAGTTGAGAGTGAATATGTGAAGAAAGAAATCAGTTCTTTCAGGTAATCCATTAATTTCAAGAATGCAACTGTATTCTGATTACCAGCTATTTATACTGTAACTGTATCTGAATACAGTTACTCATATTTTGTATTCTAAATACATAACACCATTACATGTACCGTACTCCATTACTCACGAGCACTGTGTATGTGAATTATACACTGTGTATGTATAATTCCATATGTGTTTCCCACATATGGAATTATGTGGGAAACATCCTTGTAAAAAAATATGTTTCATATTTTAGATTCTTCAAAGTAGCTACCTTTTACCTTGATGACACTTTGCACACTATTGGCATTATCTTAACCAGCTTCATGACGTAGTCACCTAGAATGCTTTTCAATTAACAGCTGTGCCTCGTCAAAAGTTAATTAGTGGACTAGTTTCTTGCCTTCTTAATGCATTTGATATCAAACAGTAAATAGTAAATAATAAAAATACAGTAAATAGCCCTATTCCACAACTGTAGTAATCCATATTATGTCAAGAACCACTCAGTGAAGTAAAGAGAAATGACAGTCCATCATTACTTTAAGACATGAAGTGACTTTTAATTAATAAAAATAAAGAAAAAACATTTAATTAGAAGGCGTGTCCGAAATTTTGAATTGTACTTTGTCATGGACACGACACGAGCTCTATGAATTATTAGGAATTAAATGAATTCATTTACCATCCACAAACAGACAGCCTTATAGCAGTTTAATCAGATGTTAAAAAACATGATTTGTAAATTCATTAACAAGGATGAGTGAAACTAGGATAAGTGGCTCAAACCCAAGATATTTGCAGTACGAGAGGTCTCACAAGCCTCCAAGGAGTTTTCCCCATTTGAGTTATTGTATGGGTGCAAGCCATGGAGCATCTTATGTCATTAGAGAAAATTGGAAGGATGGACCTTCTAACACAGGGCGGCATGGTGGTGTAGTGGTTAGCACTGTTGCCTCACAGCAAGAAGATCCTGCGTTTGAGCCCAGAGGCCGACAAGGGCCTTTCTGTGTGGAGTTTGCATGTTCTCCCTGTGTTTGTGTGGGTTTCCTCCAGGTGCGCTGGTTTCCCCCTTACAGTCCAAAGACATGCAGATTAGGCTAATTGGTGGCTCTAAATTGACCGTAGGTGTGACTGTGAGTGTGAATGGTTGTTTGTCTCCATGTGTCAGCCCTGTGATGATCTGGCGACTTGTCCAGGGTGTACCCTGCCTCTCGCCCATAGTGAGCTGGGATAGGCTCCAGCTTGCCTGCAACCCTGTACAGGATAAGCGGCTACAGATAATGGATGGATGGATGGATGGATGGACCTTCTAACACTGAAATCACATTTCAGTACTTTCAGGACATAAGAGCAAAACTCCACATTTTAAGTCATCTAACACAGGAGAATTTGCTACAAGTGCAAGAATGACAGTCCCAACTGTATGACAGGGGTACTTGACTGGAAATTTGTACCAGGACATGCAGCACTCATTTTGTTACCCAAGTTGAGCTCTAAATTACTTGCAAATAGTAATTGAATGTAGTAGTAGTGGCAAGGACCCTTTGAGGTCACACAGTGATTTGGAGAAGTCAACTATGAGGTCAGGCAAATGGACAGAGGTGATACACTCCAAATATACCACCTCAATCTCCTAAAACCATGAAGAGCGCTAGTTCCTATGACCCTGGCAATGGTGGTTCCTGGGAGGGAGGAGCTGAGACCAAAAGTAAGTCTAAAAAGCGCAGCCCAATTTGCTCTGGGTCCCTATGGAGACAACCTCTCACCATCCCAAAGAGCACAGGTTGATCAGTTACACCTGAACACACACAAAAAAAAGTTTCAGCATGAACTAAACTCTATGCTCAATATGGGAGTAATGCAAGAGTCCTACAGTGGTTGGAACAGCCTGGTGGTCTTAGTGCCCAAGACCAATGGCTCAGTCTGTTTGGAGCATAGAATGGTCATTGTATGGATCAGAGACATGGAGAACGATGAAGACATCTAGCAACAAGCTACAAAACCTTTATCAACAACTGTTTGAGAAGGATTCTGAAGATAAGATGGACAGACAGAGTAACAAACAAAGATCTTTGGGAACGATCAGGTCAGGAACCCATTCAAATACAAATCATTCAGTGTAAATGGAAATGGATTGGCACACCTTGAGGAAACATCCAGACAGTGTTACAAGCCAAGCTTTAAAATGGAATCCCCAGGGCAAGCGGGAAAGAGGATGCCCCAAAAACACCTGGAGGCATGATGTTGAGGCTGTGATGAAGAGCTGGGGCCACACCTGGAGCACACTTGAAAGGCTAGCTAGCCCAAGACAAGATGAGATGGAGGAGGGAGATTGTCAATGGCCTATACTCCAAGAGTAGCTAAGGGCCTAAGTAAAGCCTCACTCACAACCCGCCATATGTGCTGCTACGGGCGGTCTACAGTAAAAAAATTTGGCAAAACCATGCTTGAGACTTGTGCGACACTTGCGTGTGTTCAGCGCCATAGAAGGTTGCAGACTGCCTGTGGAGACTTTTGGTCCTGCACATGCAACTTCTACGGGTCTTGCGACAGATCAAGAATACATACACTACATACGGGACCCGTACTCCTTTTGTACACCTGAACCAAGTCAGCAGCACAGCTAGTAGGGGCTTTTTGTGATGACAGTAACATGCATGAGTGACGCATGGTCATTGTATGAGTGACGTGCCTCAGAAGTACTACACAAGTGTAGGTATCATACCGCCATCTTGTGTCAGAACTACAATTCCCAGTCCACTTCCGTGTGACCTACGTCACGCGTGGGCGGGATCATCTACGTCATCATACAAGGAAACATAAAACAATGGGACAACGCTTCCATCTTTGCTCTCTCACGTCTGGCTTCCGATGGATCTGGATGTATAAAGAGGCGCGCTCTCCACCCCAAAAAGACGTCTTCTTTCTTGCAAGATCCATCACTCAGCGCGATTTTCCTTCTTACCCTTGGCAAAGGTAAACTCTAGAGTCGCGCGATCTTTAAACTCAACCTGAGTTACAACCGGTTTACTTGCATTAGAAGTGACGTCACGACTGCAGCCCAGGCAGTCAGAAGTTAAGAAGCGATTGAATCCTTTTTAACTCAAAAGCGCTGTGCATCTTATTCTGATCAGAGACTTTTCCTCACGAACGCTGAGGTTCGGACCAAGAACCCTCTGCTTTCCACGGGAACCTCCCAAGTGCTCCGCCGGACCCGAAAGTTTTCTCCGCCTCCATCACGAGCGGCTCACGTGCTCCCACGGCGAGGCCCGAGACTACACCGGCGAATAGTTCTTCATATCTTGCTAAAGGCAGGATTAAGTAAGATTTTGGCATTTGGGCATAATTAGGATAGTCTTAGGAATTTGCTTTTTGTTTGAAATGGTGTGAATTTAAACCCAGGTTTATCTGTTACACTGTTAGACACGCAGCGTGTTGATTTATTTTAGTTCTATGTTCTCTCAATTGTTTAATAGATAGGCTGCGCATGCTTCTCTCTTTTATTCTTTACCACTAACATATAGTTCTCATTATTATACATCTTGATGTCATTAAGATTTCAGTGGATTCAGTATGGTTATGAGCTAGTGGGTTAGCTACAGCTTCGCTTTTGTCTGCTTAGCAACACAAAGCTAATCAAGGCCTACCATGTGCTCAGCAAGCCATCAGGCCTAACAAACACACTTTAGCTAGGCTATAGGGCCTTTCACAAACACATACTAGCAACACAAGGCTAATCTAGGCCTCCACCACGTGTAGTTAGCTACACGAGGCTAAACACAGAGCTAATCCTTTGTTCTGTTTAGATAACATTCTTTTGTTTAGCTACCAACAAGCTAGGCCTCCACCACGTGTAGTTAGCCACACGAGGCTAAACACATGGTCAAGTCCTTCACACCCTCTCTCTCTCTCTCTCTCTCTCACACACACACACACACCTCACTGCTTGTATATATTGATTTATCTTTTTATCTTTGTATAATAAATTCATTTATTAAACAAACTGTGTTTATTTGTGTGAACAACATCTGAAGTCCCCAATTTTCTCAAAGAATTCAAAAAGGGTGCAAATGTTATATAATATGGTAAGTGATCTTAATAATTTGGAAATGTACCATAATTTAGCTGTTTGGTAATTTATTATTAAGCACCAGGATTAATGGTATGATTCATTGAACGATTCCCTAAATGATTCATTGAACGATTCACTGAACGATTCCCTAAATGATTCATTGAACGATTCCCTAAATGATTCATTGAACGATTCACTGAACGATTCACTGAACGATTCACTTCAAATGAGAGTGATTCTATGGTATGATTCAATTCAAACGAGTCAAATTAAATGATTCAATGGGATTGATTCATTTTAATTATTGACCTTCAAAATTTAATGAGACTGATTTAACGAGATTGATCACTTAATATCAATAATTAACTGATTGCACCCACAGTTAAAATGGTGCCCCGTGTGAGGCGATTGGTTTGTTGACTTCTGAAATATTGTTCAACAACAAATAAACTCGGTTTGATTCAGCAACTGCTAAGGTATATCCCCAGGTGTGTTAAAACGGTTAACAGTAGTGTGATAACCATATCACCAATACTCATAACCTATTCAACTTAGGATAAGAGAGCATTTCCAAATAAATCTTATTAATTAATTACATAGTTAATTAATAATGATTAAAATAATAATTAACTTGATTAATTATCTAGCATCCAGCCTAAGTAAAATGGCATCCCCTCATGTCTCAAAAATGGAAGACAACGCTCAAGATGTGTGCCTCCTTGAGGTCATCGCAGACCTCATTCACTGCTCTGCCTCCGGAAAGGCAAACATTAAGAGCACGAGTGAGAGTGAATGCCAAAACAACTTAGATAATTCAAACAAACATATGAGAGATCCAAAAAGAACAACTATTAGTGTCCAAGCGGCACTAGGTAAGCTATTCTTATCATACTTCCAAAATGCTGATTCAGAAATCAGATGCCTTCGCGGAGAGGTTGAAAGGCTGACCACCAGCAACGCCAAGCTGACAGCCGATAATAATGATTTACATAGGGAGTGTGAGCTCTTGAAGACCTCCCTTGATAATTGCACCAAACGGCTAGAGAAAGCCGAAATGGTTGCTAAGAGGGCTGCCCAGGAGCAGACCCCCCATGAGCAGTGCGAGGGGCGTGAAAGACCCCCAACAATGCGCCAAAGCTCAGAGCGGGAAGAGGCGTCCGAACCGGACACCGTAAATGATCTGGTCGAGAACCAGACATCCCGCCAAACTCCATCAACTCGCTACACGACTCCGTCGTCGTCTAGCCAGGATGGAGCCGCCCTGCGCTCATCCCGAGCCCAGGCCCGTAGCACACCTAGGTCAGTGCGCTTCAGTCTCCCTGATCCATCTCCAGACGAATCAGACCACGCATCTCGTGCGAAGCGGGAGCGATTCCAGAGTAGCTCAGACAGTGAGTACTCAGAAGAGCCAAGAAGGTCGCACAAGGACGTGCACCAAACCCTTCGTTTACGGCAAATTGACCTACTTGCCAAAGATGTCGAACAATTCGATCCCGACAATCAAAGAACAAATGTAAATAACTATTTACGAGAAATTGATCGATGCCTGATGGACCTGCCGAACGCCACAACACGTGAAAAACTTAAACTAATCTGGAAGACCTCCAGTAGTAGCGTTCGTGCCTTTTTAGAGACACTACCCCCAAACATTCGCGATAGTTATTCGAAACTTCGCAATTACATGAGGGAAGAATATGCGCCATACACGGACGAAACCTCCGCGATATTGTGTGCATTACAAGTCAAACAAAAACGGTCTGAGGCGCCTCGTGAATATTACAGACGGCTACGTACTGCCTATTTCCAAGGTAGTAGTGCACCAGGGTTGGAAGAAGATAGAGGTTTCATATCTCTCTTCTTGCATAACCTCCACCCAAGCGTGCGGACCCATGTCACACTGACGTGTCGACAAGGTCGCTATTCGATGAGGGAAATTAGGCGACTAGCCCAAATGACCTGGGAGACCATTGTCAAAACCGCAAACGGAAATGATGATGAACCCAGAGTCCTTAGTCTCCAGGGTGAGGACAAGCCCCCGCTAACCTTAGGAGGTGAAGCACCGAAAGGGGGACCCACCTGGAAGAATTCCGGTCCAGCCCGATCCTTGCCGAACCATCACAATGGTGAGTGGAAAAATCGACAAGGTAAGGCCAGGAGGGACCGAGGGCGAGTCCACAGTGACGATGGCAATCGCCCATCACATGAAAAGGGTCGTAGGGAACAAAACGGTTGGCAGCAAAACCGTCATCCCCGCTCTGACCAGAAACGGCAGAAGCGTTCCGACCGTAGCTCTAAACGCAAGGGTAGAGACGACCAACACAGTGACTCAGACCAACCTGGTGAGTTCCACTCAGAGCTGGACTCTTTAAAAGCCCAGTTGGCTGAGATTAAAGAACTGTTACAGGAGACGTCAGACCCCTCAACAGATAAAACACAAGAGCCCAAGAAAAATGACAAAAGACCAGTCACTGGCATGACTAGGCCAGGAACCACGGGTATATCTCGTAAAAGGGGGAAGGAGATCCCTCTGAAACAGCAGGCGAGGGTCAGGATGTAGGGCCCCCCCTGGTGGCGAAGGCAAACACACAAAACGCACTTCTCATGTGCGCTAAAGTCTTCACCACCATTTCTCAGACACATGGCTCTCACAAGGCGACCCAATCCCAACCAAGCCCTGCAACATAAACTTAGTCAACTTCACAAAACAAAACCCCACAGTCGTTGGATCCCACAAAACATGCACAAACCCGTTGCGACGAGATTAGTGCGAACACCGATCAACCAAGCGCCACGCGAGATCAAATTTCTGATGAACTTCAGTTCATGTCTTTGCGCACCGAGTCCGGTGTCGAAACACCCGACATCGCGATTCCCCCTAGTGGCAAAAATCTCCCTCTGTCCATCGACTCAGACACCCATTTCACCGCTGGTGTAATGGCTGCGCTGTGGAACATGTTAGGCGTCGAGGTGAAATTCCATATCGCGTACCACCCTCAATTCTCTGGTCAGGCTGAACGAGCCATTCAAACCATTGTGAGCATGCTGCAAAAGTACATCACAAACCATGGTAAAATTTGTGATGTGAAACTTCCCCTTGGTGCTAAGGGCCATTCGGTCCACCCCTCATTGCGCCACTGAAGTCACACCCTTTGGGATGATGACTGGGCGAGAGTCGGTTCTTCCCCCGCATCTCCTATACAAACCAGAGGCCATGAGCATCGCGATTGCATACACCGCACATCAATATGTCGCCGTCCTACGATGCCACCTACCGTCAACCTTTACAGGTGCCCAAAAGAATCTCGATTCGAGAGTAGAAGGACACAAAGCCTACTACGCTCGAATCTCAGAGAAGTTCCTACCACCCTGGTCGAGACCTTTCGATCGTGGGAAAACCGTTCCCCGTCGCGTATCACATTAGGACATCTAGGCCTAATTAAACGCTTTCATATCGATTTCCACGATAATCGAATCAAACCTTTTGAACAGTCCTCACTCCAAAAGGGGGTGGACGACAGCTAGGCCCATCCTGTCCACCTAGCTTGTACGCATCACTCAACCATAAGCGTACACTAACATTCCCGGTCAGACTTCACCAACACAATGAAGTAACCCTTCAGTATAACATGGTAGATAAAATACTAAAATCCGCTATTATTACTAGTGTGTATTCATCACAAATACACCTGGCATATAGTCTTGGCAGTGCTATCCTCACTTTTGTGAATCCACAAAACTTGGAGATGTGCACCTTCACGAAAGACATCCACTGGGTCTGCCCAGGCAACCCATACATAACACTACACACCTAGCTAGATAAGATGGTCTGTGTCCCCGACAGCTAGCCGCAGTAGCGCACGCTTTCTAGCCAGACCACCCACTGCTATTACACCATTCTAGAAGATTAGGTTTGCCAACCCAAACACTAATACTTCTTTCCTTCCTTCATTTCTTCTCTTTTCTTGTTTTTTTTTTTATGCCTAAGAAATTGAACATGTTTCATGTTCAATGTTTAATGTTTTTTTGATGTGGTTTTGATCTAGTTAGTTAGTTAGTGATTATATGCCCAAAATGCCCATAGTGATTATATTATGCCCAAAATGCCTCTGTCTCCAACTGTCTTACTGGAACTCACAAGTTTACAGTCTTCACAGGACACCATGGACTGCACAGGACAAGTCTACCTCAAGGACTATGGACACGGCGATGATACGATACGGTGCTCTCAGTGCTACGACTCCGTCATACCCCTGAGACCAAAAGGGGGACTGTAGGTATCATACCGCCATCTTGTGTCAGAACTACAATTCCCAGTCCACTTCCGTGTGACCTACGTCACGCGTGGGCGGGATCATCTACGTCATCATACAAGGAAACATAAAACAATGGGACAACGCTTCCATCTTTGCTCTCTCACGTCTGGCTTCCGATGGATCTGGATGTATAAAGAGGCGCGCTCTCCACCCCAAAAAGACGTCTTCTTTCTTGCAAGATCCATCACTCAGCGCGATTTTCCTTCTTACCCTTGGCAAAGGTAAACTCTAGAGTCGCGCGATCTTTAAACTCAACCTGAGTTACAACCGGTTTACTTGCATTAGAAGTGACGTCACGACTGCAGCCCAGGCAGTCAGAAGTTAAGAAGCGATTGAATCCTTTTTAACTCAAAAGCGCTGTGCATCTTATTCTGATCAGAGACTTTTCCTCACGAACGCTGAGGTTCGGACCAAGAACCCTCTGCTTTCCACGGGAACCTCCCAAGTGCTCCGCCGGACCCGAAAGTTTTCTCCGCCTCCATCACGAGCGGCTCACGTGCTCCCACGGCGAGGCCCGAGACTACACCGGCGAATAGTTCTTCATATCTTGCTAAAGGCAGGATTAAGTAAGATTTTGGCATTTGGGCATAATTAGGATAGTCTTAGGAATTTGCTTTTTGTTTGAAATGGTGTGAATTTAAACCCAGGTTTATCTGTTACACTGTTAGACACGCAGCGTGTTGATTTATTTTAGTTCTATGTTCTCTCAATTGTTTAATAGATAGGCTGCGCATGCTTCTCTCTTTTATTCTTTACCACTAACATATAGTTCTCATTATTATACATCTTGATGTCATTAAGATTTCAGTGGATTCAGTATGGTTATGAGCTAGTGGGTTAGCTACAGCTTCGCTTTTGTCTGCTTAGCAACACAAAGCTAATCAAGGCCTACCATGTGCTCAGCAAGCCATCAGGCCTAACAAACACACTTTAGCTAGGCTATAGGGCCTTTCACAAACACATACTAGCAACACAAGGCTAATCTAGGCCTCCACCACGTGTAGTTAGCTACACGAGGCTAAACACAGAGCTAATCCTTTGTTCTGTTTAGATAACATTCTTTTGTTTAGCTACCAACAAGCTAGGCCTCCACCACGTGTAGTTAGCCACACGAGGCTAAACACATGGTCAAGTCCTTCACACTCCCTCTCTCTCTCTCTCTCTCTCACACACACACACACACCTCACTGCTTGTATATATTGATTTATCTTTTTATCTTTGTATAATAAATTCATTTATTAAACAAACTGTGTTTATTTGTGTGAACAACATCTGAAGTCCCCAATTTTCTCAAAGAATTCAAAAAGGGTGCAAATGTTATATAATATGGTAAGTGATCTTAATAATTTGGAAATGTACCATAATTTAGCTGTTTGGTAATTTATTATTAAGCACCAGGATTAATGGTATGATTCATTGAACGATTCCCTAAATGATTCATTGAACGATTCACTGAACGATTCCCTAAATGATTCATTGAACGATTCCCTAAATGATTCATTGAACGATTCACTGAACGATTCACTGAACGATTCACTTCAAATGAGAGTGATTCTATGGTATGATTCAATTCAAACGAGTCAAATTAAATGATTCAATGGGATTGATTCATTTTAATTATTGACCTTCAAACTTTAATGAGACTGATTTAACGAGATTGATCACTTAATATCAATAATTAACTGATTGCACCCACACAAGTATTCCACACTTGCTATTTGTGCGGCCCGCAAAACAGAAGTGCATCTCACTTTCTACCCCTATGTGTAGTGTGCACGCAGTGCACGTGACCTGCACGCAGTGCACGTGACCTGCACACAACACGAGGGGCAAGACTCTTGGTATATATATATTGGGGAGGAACCAAGGAGCCAATCATGTAGCGTCTAGCATTGTAGAAAGGAAGAAGACCACCTCATTTGCTGTTTTTATTTGAGTATATGTTAATTTACCATGCAAATGTCAAATAATAAAACATGAGTATAAGGGAATAATGCATTTTATTACATTGTAAAAAATCCCATCTAAATAGCCTAACAGTTTGAGCACTGAAACACACTTTGAGCTGCTGTCCTGCTCCTACTCCTGCTGAGTGGTGGGAGGGGGTGTTGGGATGTCCTTGTCCTTATCACTGAGCATGGCTCAATGGCCTGACAGTGATGATGAGATTGCAATGTCCTCACTTCTGGGCATCGTTAGCTGAAACATACATGAAAATCTCATCTCATCTCATTATCTCTAGCCGCTTTATCCTTCTACAGGGTCGCAGGCAAGCTGGAGCCTATCCCAGCTGACTATGGGTGAAAGGCAGGGTACACCCTGGACAAGTCATCAGGTCATCACAGGGCTGACACATAGACACAGACAACCATTCACACTCACATTCACACCTACGGTCAATTTAGAGTCACCAGTTAACCTAACCTGCATGTCTTTGGACTGTGGGGGAAACCGGAGCACCCGGAGGAAACCCACGCGGACAGGGGGAGAACACGCAAACTCCACACAGAAAGGCCCTTGCCGGCCACGGGGCACGAACCCGGACCTTCTTGCTGTGAGGTGACAGCGCTAACCACTACACCACCGTGCCGCCCTACGTGAAAATCAGCATATATAATATTAATTACATAAGCATATAGACACTGAAATGAATGTGTAAAGCATGTATTTACCTGTGAAAATACCTCTGGTGGGGTGCTGTGCCTTCTGCCGGCTTGAAGGCATACTTTTCCCTGTCCGTGCAGGGCTTGCTGGTGCTGCTACCATCATCATCAAATTCTATCTCCTCCTCCCCCTCCACTGTTTCAGGCTGCATTACTTCACTTTTGCTCACTTCTTCTTGAGTTCCATTTTCTAAACTTTAAACTGAAAATTTTTTAATTTTTCCCACAAAATATCCAATGTTCTTCAGTCGAAAGACAGATGCAGAATGCTGCAGACATGCTGGTTTTATACCCACTCCTGGCTTGTGTCTAGGGTTGCCAATTGTTCCGTAAAATATGGATTTGTTACGTATTTGGAAGATAAAATCCGTATTCCGTATTAAGTACTCACGGAACGCACTTTGTTCCGTATTTCTGGCATAGACGGGGCTATCTTTGTTTCTGCCAATGGAGTCATTACAAATACCATGACATTAAAATTACACATTTATCTGGTCAAATAAAGCCCTCCTCTGTGTCAGCCAGCCAGGCCTTCATATCTGTCTACTGTCACACCACAGCCGCTTTACAGAAATTAAAATAAATTAATTCCATTAAAATTTCTCTGGTCACACCATCAAACTAAAAATGCGCTATTTTAATTGGCCGTCATTTACCTTGAGTCCTCTGTATCATAGCAACGGAGAAGCTATGAAGAAGATTCGCAAGCATGGCAGCAAACGAAGAACCACAAGATGTGCAGGCGAAGAAACGAAGATTGCAGAAATATAGAAAAGAATGGGAAAGGGAATTTTCGTGGGTGGAGTATGTAAGGGGAAACGATTATAAGGCTAATTGCACTGTCTGCCGTCGTGTGTTCACCATTGGACACGGCGGAGTTTGTGACCTAAAGCAGCATGCATCCGGAGTAACTCACAAGAGGAATGAGAGGGCGCGGAGAATGCAGGCAGATCGAGCCCTCTCAAAGTTTATTGTCCATCAGACATCTCCAGAAGCAGATTTGGTATGTATAATAATTGTTCCTTCCAATGATAGAAAGTAGTAGCCTATACATCGACATGGAAAACTTCTTTTGAAAGTGAAAGTGTATGGGAGTGCCCTGTCAGTGCAGTAGCCTAGACCAAGACTGGATGGATGCGCAGGGATGTCAAACATTAGGCCCAGGGGCTCACTGCTCACATAATTTCAGGCGGCCCTATTTGAAAGAAGTGAAGTTGTGACTATGTGAGCTACTTGAAATGCTTTGTTAACAGCTTCTAATAAGTAGAGGTTTGAGAATAGGATTTTATTTGTTCATTTGATTTTTTTCCCATTAGTCCTATTAAATCACACAGGCACACACTAACATCCAAATAACTCAATTAGTCACAGATAATTCAGAGTCTAATAATAAAGTACACATATTCAATTTATTTATATATATATTTTTTATTTCTGCAGGTGACTGCGGCGGCACGGTGGTGTAGTGGTTAGCACTGTCGCCTCACAGCAAGAAGGTCCTGGGTTCGAGCCCCGGGGCTGGCGAGGGCCTTTCTGTGCAGAGTTTGCATGTTCTCCCCATGTCCGCGTGGGTTTCCTCCGGGTGCTCCGGTTTCCCCCACAGTCCAAAGACATGCAGGTTAGGTTAACTGGTGACTCTAAATTGACCGTAGGTGTGAGTGTGAATGGTTGTCTATGTGTCAGCCCTGTGATGACCTGGCGACTTGTCCAGGGTGTACCCCGCCTTTCGCCCGTAGTCAGCTGGGATAGGCTCCAGCTTGCCTGCGACCCTGTAGAAGGATAAAGCGGCTAGAGATGATGAGATGAGGTGACTGCTGCTGAGGTAGCACACGTCTATCGTACAGTGAAGCACAGTGTAAGTTACAACAGCGCTGACTGTGCACTTAAGCTCTCTCACCGAACACTGAACAATTCCAACATTGTCAAGAAGATGTCTTGTGGGAGGACAAAAGCTGAGGCGCTGGTCACTGATGTCCTTGCTCCAAAGGCAGTAGAGGAGGTGATCAAGAAACTAAAAATGCCTCAGAATCCTCTGCCATTCTCTATACAAACTGATGCCTCTAATAAAGGCAATCGCAAGATGTTTCCCTTGGCTGTGCAATTTTTCAGGGCAGACACTGGGATCACCCACAAATTGATTGACTTTGTTGAAAGTGCAGACGAATCTGCTGAAGGAATACTGTCCACAATTCAACGTTCACTTGAAAATTTGGGTCTTTCATTAGACAATGTCTCTGCATTTAGTGCAGACAATACAAATGTCAATTATGGCATCCACAATTCTGTATATTCCAAACTGAAACAGTGCAATGCTAACATTCTACGAGGCAACTGCCATGCCCACATTGTGCACAACACAGTAAAGCATGCCTTGGATAAGCTCTCCATTGACATAGAAAACATTGTCCTTAAAGTGTATAGCTTTTTTTCCCAATCGGCAAAGAGGAGAGATTCACTGAAGGGCTTTTGTGAATTCTGTGATGTTGAGTTTCATGATATCTTGCGACATGTGGTGACTAGATGGCTGTCACTCAACCCTGCAGTCACCCGTCTTCTCCAGAACTGGGTTCCTCTCAAGTCCTATCTCGTCAGTATTGGTGGAGATTGTCCAAGACATCTCAGAACATTGCTGAGATTAGCAGAAGATGCTGATGAAGTTGAAGAGGATGACCCTGACATCGTGGAGGTGTATCTCCTCTTCTGCAACAACATCCTCTCTGTCTTTGAGGAGGTGGTTAAAAAGCTGGAGAGTAACGATACCACATCAGTTGAGCTCTATGCCATCATGTTGTCTTTTCTGAGACAGCTGGCTAAGAGAAGAGATGATGAATTCTATGGCTACCTGACAAGACAAAAGCTGCAGCAGCTCCTACCATCCGATGCAGATGTGGCCAGAGAGGAGTTCACAGCCTTCCTCAACATAGCCATATCTTACATAGACAAGTGGTTTGATTTTTCACAGGATAACTGGCTCTTTCACATTCAACCCCTCTCTCTGTCATCTGGCAGGATCTCCTATGATGACATGGTTAAGGTCTCTGAACGGCTTCACCTGATTGGCAGGCTCAACATGGATGCACTCTATGATGAGTGTGTTACTGCCAACTCTGTTCTTGAGCATATCACGAAGCATGAGGACTGGGTGTCCAAGGGAACAGCTGAGAGATGGATGGCAGTTCTCCAGCACGCTGAAATTCCAAACATCCTGGCAGTTGTGTCCTTTGTCCTAAGCATCCCATCTTCAACTGGCTATGTGGAGAGGGTCTTCTCCTCAATGAAGAATAAATGGTCAGACGTGCGTAACAGATGTTCAGTTGAACTAATGAAGAGTGAGCTGATGATCACTCTGAATTATGAATTGTCTTGCACTGATTTTTACACTGCAGTGGTGAAGGATAAACAACTACTTGCTACAGCAAGAGATCAAAAAAAGTACAAGTGGAAAAAATAGGCTTTATGGAAGTACATATGCAGTGGTAATCAAATGGCAAATAGCCTACCAATTGTGCAGTAATTAAGTGTCCAAAAAACCAATGGAATGTGTCCAACATTGATGTTAAAAAAGTCAAGCTCAAATGCATTGTTTTGCTTTTATTTCATGTCATATGGTCAACACAAAACTGCACTGTTCATTTAGTTTACCTTTGCAGAATGCATTATCTGTCAGTTGTGTTGTCAGTTTGCTCTTTAAGGGGACATGGAATGGGTGCTAGTATTGTACCTTATTCTCTGATATGTAATGCAATGTGTTCAGCCTTGATGTTAAAAAATATATAAGCTCAAAAGCAACTTTCTGATTTTATTTCATTTCATATGGCCAACACAGATCTACACTTTGCAATTTAATTCCACAATTTGGTATACTGCCATTTAGTTCACAATGCAGTATACTGCTCAGCATGAAGTGTTGTCAGTTTGCTGTTTAAGGGGACATGGAATGGGTCCAAGTATTGTACCTTATTCTCTGATAGGTAATGGAATGTGTTCATCCTTTATGTTAAAAAAAAATAAGCTCAAAACTTTTTGATTTTATTTCATTTCATATGGCCAAGACAAATCTACACTGTGCAATTTAATTTCAAAATTTGGTATACTGCAATTGAGTTCACAATTTAGTATACTGCTCAGTGTTCTCAGGGGACATGGAATGGATGCAAGTACCTCATTCTCTGATATGTAATGGAATGTGTTCAGCCTTGATGTTAATAAAAAAAACACATTTGCTATTACTATTTGCTTTTATTCATGTACGCCCCCCACCCCCTCAATGACCTCCCACCGCCTGTCTGCGCCAAGCCCCCCCCACCACGTTCCTTATTTTCAGATCTGAAAGTTGGCAACCCTACTTGTGTCACATGCAAGTTATGAGTGATTGTAACGTGCTAATCACATGAGTCACACATAATTCACAAATGCGGGCCGAACTCGTAGCACAGGAAACTGGTAAAATGCAAGTCTCTCACACTCCACACTCACTGAACACGCACTGATCACGTGCGTCAGATATATGCTTTCCACGGGCTAATGGAGCAATTTTTCCCACGCCTCAAGAAAGTCAGGTGTGCAACCTGTACTTGACAAGTACTTTGCCCGTACTCCTCCCCCAAACTTTCCTCCGGGTTCACCGTGACCCTGCAGCACGGCTGCGAGCTACCAAACTGTACTACCCGTGCATGTCCAAAACAAGTCAAGTTTCAAGTCAAGTCAAGTTTATTTGTACAGCGCTTTTAACAATAAACATTGTCGCAAAGCAGCTTTACAGAATTTGAACGACTTAAAACATGAGCTAATTTTATCTCTAATCTATCCCCAATGAGCAAGCCTGTGGCGACGGTGGCAAGGAAAAACTCCCTCAGATGACATGAGGAAGAAACCTCGAGAGGAACCAGACTCAAAAGGGAACCCATCCTCATTTGGGCAACAACAGATAGCCTGACTATAATATTAACAGTTTTAACAGATATAACCCTCAACTGTCCTCATGGGGCCGTCCTTCACAGGAGTGGGGCGATAAAACTCCGACCAGACACAGGGCACCAGGATGGATCAAGCAGGTCCGAGGGGCAGAAGAGGCCAGCATCTCAATCCCAGGATCAACATGTAACTCAGAGGGACAGATGGGGGGGGGGGGAGAGAGAGAAAGAAAACACGTTGTTAGGTATGCCCTAAGAATGACAAGTATTAAATCTGTGTGGTAGGCTCGCAGAGACGAGAGTCTTTACATCAGGCATAACACACAATGGCATGTTAATATGGTAAAAAATATATCATGACCTGCTCTGGCTGGATGCTTGATTGGGTGATGGGAGCACACTCCTCAGCAATGATGAGATGCAGATGGGACCCTTAGGCCTGGCCAAGACAATTCAGTTACATTTCACCAGGTCTGGGAAATGCGACAGAATGTCTGACGGCCGATTCCCTGCAGGCTACGATAGCCAGTCGAGGTCCCCACCGTCTCCACCAAAAGATTTCCTGTTGACTCCATGTAACTCAGAGGGACAGATTTGGGGTGGGGGGAAGAGAAAGAAAACACAGGTGGTTAGGTATGCCCAATGTCACCTGAATAAGTAGGAACAGTATACATATTGCACCGAGTACAAGCAGGGACTCCGGCAACTAACTTACGGCGGGTTGTGAGTAAGGCTTAAGTAAGTGTAGAATGGTCATTGCAGTGTCTAAATTTGATACATATCTGATGCCTCACATTGATGTGACATCAAAGTCCCTTCCACACCAGCATCTGGTCTTCCCAGGCAGTCTCCTGTCCCAGTACTAACCAGCACTTTGAGGTGCATGGGTGCAGCGCCAATCTCTGTTTCCATAGCCCTCAGCCTCTTGCCTATACAGCTAGAGTTACAGTGGGAGCTAGTCCTCTGGTAACCACAAGAGTTTGAAGTTGTTTGAAGCCACAGTAATGTTTCAACATCTCATGGACAGAATCCTCCACCTGCACAATGCATTTGCCACTGCTAATTTAGATGACAATCATTTATAGTAATAATTGACAGTGACATTTATAAAATCCTTGAGATAGGCAGTACTCACAGCAAACCCAAAGAAGCATGCAACTGGACAGGTGGAAGTATGGTACCTGGCCTTCCACTTGGACCATGGTCATGTGCATCCCCAAATTGATAAGTCAGCAGTAACTGCAGCCTGTCCAAGGCCCAAGACCAAAAAGGGGGTAAGGCAGTTTGTGGGGCTGGCTGGCTATCATCAGAGGTTTGTACCTAATTTTTCAGATGTCACCAGCCCGCTGAATGACCTCACTAAAAAGGGAATGACAGATCCAATGCAGTGGATAGAGCTGTGCAAGTGGGCTTTCTGTCAGGTAAAAGCAGTTTTGTGTGGGGGCTGTCATGGAAAAATGACAAACACCAACACCAGTCTTGTCCTTTTGCAAGAGAAATAAGGTTTATTGCAGAAATGGACAAGTGATGAGGGTTCAGCACACCCCTCACACGATCCCTTTGTTCTCAAATATATATATATCCTCTTTACTAGATAAAAAGGAGACATTACATCTTTTGCATTACATCATTGCAATTACATACCTTGATCACATGCCGGGAGCATGATCAGCTCTAAAGCTGATTGGATTGTCTCTAATCGCTGTCTTGTATGCACATCTGCTATGTACATGTACTACGCACGTAAGAAACATGATAAGATGAAAAATGTTTCAGTGCAGAATGTTCTGTCATTAGTCCTTGAAGAGACACACTCAGAAAAGAGGAAAATTACAAAACAGTATGACACTAAAATGTACTCTACAATTCCCCCTCTTATCATGTAAATGATAACACAACATTAAATCTATAATACTGTCATACAGAGTTCACCTACTGGTTACTGTCCAGTCTATGGCAATAGTCAGTCAACAAACTACATGGTATTGGGTGTGTTCTATCGAAGTCTCTATGCCTAAGGCGCTTAGTCCCATCACCTAAATCAGCTAGGTATTGTATGCTAGTGTATGTGTAGTCAGAATGTATTCTTTTGGCTGCCACCATGTGATTGGTATTATCAGTCAATATGTCATGAACCCAATTAATAGTTTGATCTCTTTCTATCTTATCTTTCCAGCTGAGAAGTCTGCCACCTGGAGTACCTGTGGCAGGGCCGTCGACAGGGGGGGACAACCGGGTATTTTGTCCCGGGCCCAGGCATGAGGGGGGGGCCCAGAACTGGTCCCTCATGAAGATGCCATTAATCATTCTGTTTCATTTCAAAATGTGTCGATTTGGGGGAGAAAAATGTGCTATATTTGCATTCAATAAATGATTTCTGGTTCTTTTGCCTTTATTCACTGGCGGCTCGTTAATAGGGGCGATTTGGGCGACGCACTCCCAAACAGGGAGGGAGATTTTTTTTTTCTTATCTACTCCTACTACCACGGCAACAGTAATGTCATTGTCCAATCAGGCTAAGGTCGCGCCTGGTGTAGCCACGCCCTTTTGGGGCGATTTCTGTCAGGTTCAGATTTGCCCCAAAATCTCCCATTGACACTAATGGTACGTACATTTTTTTTGAAAATCCTGCTCCCAGTGCATTTTCTATTGGGTTTTATGTGCTCGCACAAGCAGCGTGCTTACGTCATACGCCTGTTGCGCCGCGCAAGTGTTGCCAGATTGGTTTTAAGTGCATTTTGGCGGGTTTTGAACATAATTTTGGGCTGGAAAACGCAACTTGCGCGGGAAATGTGTGAACATTCTATGAAGATGGCGGCGAGTGTTGAGTGCAGCAATACGATAGCGTCTCTGAAAGAAGTTCCCTTTAGTCGTCGTACCAATGAGGAGAAAACGGCAATCAAACAGCTAGGACCTCCTAGACCGAATTTAAACATCAAGCAAGTGTCTACGAAGGGGGAGAAGACCTACTCAAGAGGTTTTAACAAGAACTGGTACCACCGGAAAACTTGGCTAGCTGGCTGTGATGTAGTCAATGCTCTTTTTTGCTAACCTTGCGTTCTCTTCCACCCTGGAAGCAGCACAGCAGACGGTACAGTGATATCTGATATTTGAATTTACTAGGCAGAAGTTGTTTTTGTGTGTGTGTGTGTGTGTGTGTGTGTGTGTGTGTGTGTGTGTGTGTGTGTGTGTGTGTTTTACCAATGGCAGTTTAACATTGCCATGCTTGGAATATTTCAGTAGCCTCAAGTTCTCTCTGACTTGGTGTAAATTAAGCATATTTTCAGTTTTTATATATTGTACAGTATGTGTTCATTGGAGCCAGCAGCACCTTACCTTTTTTCCAACTTGTTAAGCCAAGTTGCACTGACTACAAAACCTTGTGTAACCTTGTGTGTGTATAGCTAAATAACTAAAGCCTTTTGTGTTCATTGACATGCTTGTAATACTTTAAATTTCCTTTTAAGGCATGGCTTTCTGGAGGAATTCTTGGGAAAAAAACTGCAGAATTTATTTAGAATTATTATTTGTTGTTAAAATGGTGCAATTCCATATAAAAAAAAACCCATATAATTAAGCTGCACATGTTTGTTTGATGGTTATGCTTTTCTTCATCTTTTTCAAAACTTAAATAAACACTTGTTTTGGATTTATATCCTGCCACTTTAATTGCATTCTTTAGAATGAAGAAATTAGAATATGTTTATAATTAAGAATTTGTGTCTACTTATTATAGAATACTGGAATAATATGAGAAAATAAATGAGTAATGTAATATTAATTGATTGTGATGCCAAATGTTTTGCTTTGAAGGCTTCACAATGAATCTTCCTTAGTTTTAGCCTGGCAAGCCAGACTAAATGTGAATATTTGCCACTCGTAGGCAAAAATATTTTTGGCCGCTAGGTGGGTGGGTCTAGTTTACTAGGCTACCTTAGTTTGCCACCTTTAACTTGTTTAGTGTTGCCACCTAGTGGAGAGAAGAGATAGTCTATATTGATATCTGAATTTACCAGGCAAAAACAAGTTCGGCCAATTGATTTGCTACCTAGGTCAATTTACTTCAGTCCTGTGAACATTTACGGTCCGTGTAGACATAACGGGGGGAAATTGCCCCCCCCTGAAAAAAAATTCAGGAGCCGCCACTGCCTTTATTGTCTTCGAAAATAGATTCAAGAACCCACCTACCACCCCTAATGCAGAAATGGTTTGGTCTTTGATTAAGGTGCCAAATAACACGGCACTATTCCATCATAACGCTTCGACAATAAGCGTGCGAGCCCGTTTGCCAACATGTACAAGTCAGGAGCAAAGAAAAGAAAAGAGAAAAAGAGATGAAGAAGCCAAGAGCCTCAGGGGCTCACTGCATAGATATTTTAGAAAAGATTCAGATGATGCAGCAGGTGGTGAAGGCAGTGGGGCAGCTGAGCCAGGTAAGACACAGATAACTTTTTTCCAGCCCCGTAATGTAACCCCAGCACGCACGACGCACCATTCATAATTATAAAGTAGGGGATAGCAGGGTACACTGAGTGAACACTGAAATGCACAGGGCATTGAATTATTTCATAAACATATCGGTTTAATAACACTGTGTTGCATATATCTCAATGAAGCAAAGAATAGCACATTGGCCCGCAATCATATCCAAATGTTTTAGGCACGCTTGCTGAGCTGCGCTGAGCTGGACTCCGGTTAGCTGAAAGCCCGTGGAACGCTGCCTCTTGTTAATTAAACCTTATTTTGTTGGAAATCATCCCGTGTAGATACGACGGCATGTGAAATTGCCAGCTAGATAGAGTTTAATGTAACAAATGGGCTATAAATGGGGTGTTTTGAAGTTAGTCTGTTGCAAAACATTAAACTTTTGCTTAGACTGGATACTCTTCAAACAATTCCCTTGCTCAAGTGAAAAATGATAGGCCTGTATGAAAAGCGCAATTAATGAAAGTAGCCTAATAAGCCCTAAATGAATAAACACCCTCTGTTTTATTGTTGTTGCTTACACGTTAAGATTTTGAAATCTTCTCGGTCCAGTTCTATATCCAGGGAACGTTGTAATCCTTTTGGTTTATCCGTAATAAACGTGTCAGCCCCCAGGTCAGATGTGGGTGGTTGCTGTGTGGCGATGTGCGTGCGTGCGCGCGTATGTGTGTGTGTGTGTGGGGGGGGGGGCACTCAGATTATTTTGGGGGGGGGCCCACTCAGATTATTTTGTCCCGGGCCCAGCCAAAGCTGTCAACGGCCCTGACCTGTGGTGTCAGACACTGCTCTTGTAATATGTGTATTAATCTCTGTCACTGGACAAACTACCAAATACTACTTATACCATGTATGAAGTTCACAATTAGATACAGAATGAAGAATGTGTTGGAATGCACAGTCTGTCATGTGGCTGTGTATGTCATTGCTTGTGTTCGTTGGTCCCCCTAAGGGCCTCTTGATAGCAGACTGTCCACTCACGGTGCGACAAGGCCGCCTGAGGGCTTCTTGCATGCTGTCTTAATCTCCTTCCTGTACCAGGGCTTCCTTGTGCTGCTTGTCCATTGGTTCAGGTACTCTTCTGCAGTGGCTGGCGTGTACCTACGTGGCTCTGTTGTCCACCTTTACAGCCGATTGTGTGGTGAGCAGCACTTGGGATGGTCCCGTCCACCTGGGCTTGTTCCACTTTGTCCTTCTGAAGTCCTTTATCACTAACCAGTCACCAGGTTTCAGGTCATGCACTGGTCCCAGTGCCAGGACTGGTAAGGCTGATCTCGCCTGTTTGTGAATATTATTCAGAGCAGAAGAGAGAGTTGTACATATACAAGACATTTTTGACAAAAAAAATTGAGAGTAATTAGAGAATCCTTTGTTATTGCTGCTATCATTCCCCCCTTTTGACACATGGTCTTTCCCATGTGTCAACTTAGCATAATATGGAAACATGTATTTTGGGAGACAAGGTTGACCATCTGGGCTTGCCGAGACCCCATCTTTAATACTACACCCTTCTTTCCGCCACACAGCCTTTTCCTCTGCTGTGGCCCGCTGCTGAAGGTCAGAAACCTGTAAAGGAGGTGTAGAAGGGTTAGTTGAAAACATTAATGAAGTTGGGGTCCTTGTGGCTTTTGCCGCTGCATCGGCTTGTGTGTTACCTAGAGAGACTGGATCGGATTTGTTAGTATACTGCAGGCATCACCAAATGGCGGACCTCGGTCCGGATCCGGACCCAGTGATGGTTCTGTCCAGACCCGTGACCAATGGTAAATTCGCGAGATTAAGTAATTTTCATGGAGCATTATTTTGGACGGTCGTGGCTATTGACAGCGGGCGCTGCTACTCCAGTTAATACGACAATAGCTTCACTCAGTTGAGCCAATAAAATCGTTAGTTTACCCAGCACGCCACAGCAGAGCAACAAGCAGAGAGGAAGAGAGTTAAGTTCAGAGACAACTGACCGAGACAACATGGCTTGCTCCAAAAGGCGGTGGAAAGTAGACAAGGAAAATTGTTTTAAAGATGAATGGACGGAGAAATATATGTTCATTCTTCCGGTGAGCAGTTCAAAACCAGTGTGTCTCATATGCTCCGAAAACGTGGCATTAATTAAAAGCGGCAACGTGAACCGCCACTACAAAACAAAGCACAGCTCTTTTAAGCAAAGTTATCCCCTGAAGTCCGAGCTAAGGGCACGCAAAATAACCGAACTGCAAGCACAGTATGATAGGTCTACCCGACTCATCACACATACATTTACAGCCCAGCAACGTGCAAACAAATGTTCCTTAAAAGTAGCGTAGATTTTGGGGCAACATAAAAAAACATTTAGTGATGGGACAGTTGTGAAGGAGTGCTTAAACGCCGATGCTGAGACATTATTTGAGGCTCAACAATGAACACCTACATATCTGCATGAGAATGGCACTAACTCCATTCCAACCAAGCTTTAAATTACTGGCAGGTCATTTTTCTCAGTAAGAAAAGTAAAAGAAGAAGAATTAAAAGAGAAAAGTTCAAAGAAAAACGTTCTGTTTGCATTTCCCCTCCTAAAAAGCCACTCGTTTTCTGAAGATGTGGACTTTTTTTTTCTTGAAAAGTAGGCCCTCATTTTTTTAGGCTGGGACCTCCTTATTTTAAGAACAAAGAAGAGAAAATGTTAAGTCAACGCTCTGTTTGCACTTTTTAGTTAATGTTTTCTGAGTTGACTTTTTTACTTGAAGTGTAGGCCTTCAATTCTTCAGGTTGGGACCTCTTGAATTTAAGAGAAAAAGGAGTTATTCCACTCTGTTTTAACTTTTTTTATTTATTTTATTCTGAGGTTTCTGTTTTCTTTAATCTGAAATAAAGGCCTTGAATTTATTTTCCTGGGACTACTTTTATTTATGGTAAAAGAGATAGTTGTGCACTCAGTTCATATCCTGCATTGGAAATTAACAATAAATATTGTTGAAACCATATGAAAATGTGGCCATAGGGGAAGGCTATAAGACACAAGCTGGACTTCGGTTCGGACCTTCTACTTGGACAAAATTTAAAAACTGGACCTCAGTGACTTTTAATTGAAGACCCCTGTGTAGCGCTTTCGGCGTGTGGGTGGAGCACAGAGGATGGCAGGACAACGCTTTAAATATAGACACGGCTTTTATTTCTCAACTTTTCAGTCTAATCGCCGGTTTTCAGGAAGTGCCGTAAACACACACACACACACACACACACACACATACACACTCGGTGTTCTGGTCCCGGGTTGCGCTCCCTCTGCTTTCCCTCTGCCTCCTTAAATAGAGAGCGGTTACTGGGAAAACACACAAAACACAGGTTAATCACCGTCAGGTGTAGCGATTCTGCCACTCACCTTCCCTGGCTCCGCCCTCCTGTCACAGACCGGCGCTTGACCACGCCCCCGCTGCCACATACCCCCACCGCCCGACTCAGGCCGGGCGCCCGTCCGGCCTGCAGCCGACTCCCCCCCCCCCCCCTTGACGGGAGAGGAAGTCCGCCACGACCATCTGTGCTCCCAGCCTGTGGACCACCTTGAAGTTGAAGGGTTGGAGTGCCAGATACCAACGGGTGATCCGCGCGTTGGCATCCTTCATGCGGTGGAGACACTGGAGGGGCGCGTGGTCCGAACAGAGGGTGAAAGGGTGCCCCAGCAGGTAATAACGGAGGGCGAGGACCGCCTACTTGATCGCCAGGCATTCCTTCTCAATCATGCTGTAGCGCCCCTCACGCACCGACAGCTTCCGACTGATATACAGGATGGGCCAATCCTCTCCCTCCACCTGCTGGGACAAAACGGCCCCCAGCCCTCTGTTCGACGCATCCGTCTGCAATATAAAAGGGAGAGAGAAGTCAGGGGAGTGTAAAAGTGGCCCCCCACACAGTGCAGCCTTTACCTCAGAGAAAGCCCGCTGGCACTGCTCCGTCCACTGGACCGGATCTGGCGCCCCCTTTTTAGTGAGGTCAGTCAGCGGGCTGGTGACGTCCGAATAATTAGGTATAAACCTACGATAGTAGCCAGCCAGCCCCAGGAACTGTCTCACCCCCTTTTTGGTCTTGGGCCTCGGTCAGGCCGCAATCGCTGCCGTCTTATTAATTTGGGGATGCACCTGCCCGTTGCCCAAGTGGAAGCCCAGATACCGTACGTCCACCCGCCCAATCGCACACTTCTTCGGGTTGGCAGTGAGGCCCACCTGCCTCAGTGACCTAAGGACGGCCCTCAGGTGTTGCAGGTGCCGCTGCCAGTCATTACTATAAATGATAATATCGTCGAGATAAGCGGCCGCATAGGTGGCGTGGGGCCGGAGGACCCTGTCCATCAGCCACTGAAACGTAGCGGGCGCCCCAAACAGCCCAAACGGAAGTGTGACGAACTGGTGTAAGCCGAACGGTGTGGAAAAGGCCGTTTTCTCCCGGGATAATGGAGTCAAGGGGATTTGACAATATCCCTTCGTCAAATCCAGTGTCGAGTAAAAGCGAGCCGTGCCTAGTCGATCGAGCAGCTCATCAATACGAGGCATTGGGTACGCGTCGAATTTAGACACCACGTTGACTTTTCTATAGTCCACACAGAACCGGACCGACCCATCGGCCTTGGGAACCAAGACCACCGGGCTGCTCCAGTCACTGTGGGACTCCTCGATGATGCCCATTTCGAGCATGGCCTTAAGTTCTTCCCGAACCACCTTTTTTTTGTGTTCAGGTAACCTATAAGGGCGGCTACGCACTACCACCCCCGGGGGCGTCTCTATGTGGTGTTCTATGAGGTTAGTGCGACCGGGCAGGGGCGAGAACACATCTGAAAACTCGGCCTGCAACCGGGCGACCTCCGTGAGTTGGGTCGGGGAGAGGTGGTCTCCACAGGGGACCGGAGAGGTACGTGATGCCAATGTCCCTTTTTGAACCTCCGGCCCCAGCTCCGCCTTCTCTGGAACTACCGACACCAACGCCACGGGGACCTCCTCGTTCCAGAGTTTAAGTAGATTGAGGTGGTAGATCTGTGGTGCCCCCTCCCTGTCTGTTCGCCTAACCTCATAGTCGACGTCCCCGACTCGCCGTGTGACCTCAAAGGGTCCTTGCCACTTGGCAATTAATTTGGAGCTCGGCGTGGGCAACAGGATGAGTACCTTATCTCCCGGAGTGAACTCTCTAAGGCGCGTGCCCTTGTTGTACAGGCGGGCTTGCCGTTCCTGGGCCTGCCGCAAATTCTCCTGAGTTAGGTGGGTGAGCGTGTGGAGTTTTGCGCGCAGGTCCATAACGTATTGAATTTCGTTCTTACTCTGTGAAGGTCCCTCCTCCCAATTTTCCCGCAGTACATCTAAGATGCTGCACGGCTTACGCCCATATAATAATTCAAACGGGGAGAACCCCGTGGAGGCTTGGGGGACCTCTCGCACTGCAAACAACAAGGATTCGTGCCACTTATCCCAGTTACGTGCATCCTCACTTACGTATTTTTTGATTATATTTTTGAGGGTGCGATTGAACCGTTCGACTAAGCCGTCCGTTTGTGGGTGATAAACGCTGTTGCGGATCGGCTTAATACCCAGTAGCCCATACAGTTCGCTCAGTGTTCATGACATAAACGAGGTGCCTTGGTCAGTCAGAATCTCTTTCGGGATTCCAACCCGGGAGATGACGTGGAAGAGGGCCTCTGCAATACTGCATGCTGAGATATTGCGAAGAGGCACCACTTCCGGGTATCGCGTTGCATAGTCCACCAGAACCAATATAAAGCGGTACCCTCATGTTGACCGATCTAATGGCCCGACGAGATCCATCCCAATTCTTTCGAACGGGGTCTCGATTAATGGTAGGGGGCGCAAGGGCGCTTTTGGAATGGCCGCTGGATTTACTAACTGGCATTCGCGGCACGCCGTACACCACTTACGGACGTCGCCGCGAATCCCCGGCCAATAAAAGCGGGCCATTATCCGGGCTAGTGTCTTATCCTGCCCTAGGTGTCCAGCCATGGGATTAAAGTGAGCCGCCTAGAATACCAATTTCCGGCGGCTCTTTGGAATTAATAACTGTGTGACTCGCTCTTTTGTCTGAGTGTCCTGCGTCACTCGGTATAATCTATCCTTCAAAATGGAAAAATAGGGGAAGGACGGGGTGGCGTTCGGCTGGAGCGTTTGACCATCGATTACTCTCACTTGGTCAAATGCGTGTCGCAGAGTCTCGTCTCGCGATTGTTCTAGTGGGAAATCCGCGAGGGATTCCCCAACAGAAAGAGGAGGAGCTGGCAGCTCCTCGCTCTGTCGCGGAGATGACGTAGACGGCTCTGCGACCGCAGCTCCAGCCAAAGCGACACCGGGACCTCCCCCTGTCAAACGGCAGGACCCACTCTTTACTAGGCGCATCACCAAACCCTGAAATCCCGGCCAATCAGTCCCCAAAATTAAAGAGTGGGTAAGGCGAGGATTAACCGCCGCCTTTACTATAGATTTTTCCCCTCTGAAATATATGTGGACCGACACCAAAGGGTACCTGTGAACATCCCCGTGCACACACAACACCTTCACCCCCTGTGCTCCCCCCAATGCCTCGTCTTGCACCAGGCTTTGGCGGATCGAGGTCTGATTGCAACCCGAATCCACCAACGCCTGATATGTAGCCCCTTGTACACTCACCGGTATGTGATACGCTCCGACCCGATCGAGGGCAGCCTCTGGCACATCGGGGATCCGCACCACCGCGCCCACCTCCATTGCTGCGCACTGTTGCTGCAGGTGGCCCGGTTCCTCGCAGCGCCAGCAAACCGGCCCGGGCCTTCCCTCTGCAGCTGTGCTCTGGGGCTCACTCACCTGAGGGGGGGAGAGACAGACACAGAAGGGAGAAACGGGAAGGCACCACGGGTGCGGCGGGCCGGCTGGGGTGGAGCCGGCCCCCGCCTCCGTGGTGGGGGAATGGGGCGAGGACGGGACACAGAAGGGGGGGAGGAAGAGAGAGAGAAGAGGAGAGAAGAGACGACATCGGTCGTCCTGCCACCGGAACAGCCGCCAAATGATCCTCCGCCAGTCCTACGGCCTGATCCAGTGACGCAGGCCGGTGACACTGGACCCACTCCGCGGTTCCGGCTGGTAAGCGGGCGATGAATTGCTCCAACACCACCTGATCGATGATTCCCTCGGCGTCGCGATCATCGGCCCTCAGCCACCGCCAGCAGGCATCCCGGAGCTGCTGGCCGAACGCAAATGGCCGGCCAACTTCCTCCATCCGCAGCGTGCGGAAGCGCTGGCGCTGTTGTTCGGGCGTGCGCCCCACGCGCTGGAGGACGGCCCGGCGAAGGTCCGCGTAGGCCAGCCGGCGGTCAGCGGGGAGCTGTAGTGTGGCCAGCTGCGTCTCTCCCGTCAGGAGGGGGAGGAGGCGCGCCGCGCGCTGCTCCATCGGCCACCCCGAGGCTTCGGCGACCTGCTCGAACAAGGCGATAAACACCTCGGGGTCATCCTGCGGGCCCATCTTAGTCATGGTGAGGGGAGACGGGCCCGTGGCCGGGGCGCTGGTGGACCCCGCTGATGCGAGGAGATGCCGGAATGCCTCACGATCTTCCTGCTGGGCCAGCACCAGGGCTTCGAAGCGGCACTCCTGCTCCTTTCGGAGCGTGACGAGTGCCTGGTGCTGGCTCTGCTGAGCCGTGGCGAGGGCGTGGACCAAGTCCGCGAACGGGGAGGATTCCATGGGACTGCAAGCTGGGTGCTCCACCTTTCTCCCGGGTTTCGGCACCACTGTAGCGCTTTCAGCGTGTGGGTGAAGCACAGAGGATGGCAGGACAACGCTTTAAATATAGACATGGCTTTTATTTCTCAACTTTTCAGTCTAATCGCCGGTTTCCAGGAAGCGCCGTAAACACACACACACACACACACACACACACACACACACACACACACTCGGTGTTCTGGTACCGGGTTGCACTCCCTCTGCTCTCCCTCTGCCTCCTTAAATAGAGAGCGGTTACTGGGAAAACACACAAAACACAGGTTAATCACCGTCAGGTGTAGCGATTCTGCCACTCACCTTCCCTGGCTCCGCCCTCCTGTCACAGACCGGCGCTTGACCATGCCCCTGCTGCCACACCCTGGTATACTGTATGCATCACACTTGCATATAGCAAGAGCAGATGGGAGTAGAACAGCATCCAGCAGGTCAGAAACAAGCTTGTGGTGGGCTATTTGTGTGCCTGAGCTGGTCAGGAAATTTCTGTGTTTCCAGATTGTGCCAAAGTCATGTACTACACCAAAGGCATATCTGCTGTCTGTGTAGATAGTGGTTGATTTACCTGTTGCATGTTTACATGCTTCTGTCAAGGTATATAGCTCTGCTGCTTGAGCTGACAAATGATTAGGTAATGCTCCCACTGTGATTAATTATTTGTCTGAAACTACAGCATAGCCCACTTGATTTTTACCTGTTTCTGAGTGTCGTGATGCTGACCCATCCACATACAGAATCATGTCTGGATTCATGAGTGGTTCATCCTTGAGGTCCAACCTAGAGGAACATAATTGGTTAGTAAGTGCCATGCAGTCATGTGGTTCACCATCCTCCTCTGTAGGGAGCAAAGTAGCAGGGTTAAGGACAGTACAACGTTTTACTGTTATGTTCGGCATGTCACAAATGTGTGAAGGTGTAAGCCTTGCCATCAAATGTAAATGCAAATCAGTATTGACTGTCTTTGTGTACTGGAATGCTGAAGAATGCATTCACTAGGTCCACTACTGAAAACCATCTGCTATCAGGTGGCACTTGACCTAGAATAGTGTAAGGGTTCGGAACATCTGGTGCACATTGTCTGACAGCTGCGTTCACTGCTTGTAAGTCTTGTACAAAATGCCACTCATCAGGTTGGGGAGGTTTTCTGACTTTCTTTACAGGAAATATAGGACTGCACACTGGCGAGTCCGGGCAAGGGACAATTACTCCTGCCTGCAACAGAGACTCAAAGACAGGTCTAACACCTTCTATGGTCTCTGGCTTTAGTGGGTACTGTGTCTGTCTAGGTCTAAAATCTGACTTGGGAGTTATCACAACCGGTTCAGCATGCTTCATTAAACCCACATCGTGTTTACCTGTGGCCCAGAGCTCTGGTGGAACCTCTACCAGCCTAGGATGGACTTGGGCTGGGGAGACGTCTCCTGAAACGCTTGCAAAAGCCCCTACTAAGCATGTGGAGAGTTCTGTGCTGCGCTGTACATATACTAGCATAGAGAGAGATTGTTTAAAGACATCCTTTTCTGGACGATAAAATACAGACAGATCCATTGTACTAACCCAATCAGAAGCTTTCTTACTCACACACCCTCGAAGCCAACGTCCCACCTCCTTCCATGGCACTACCTTTGGTTTGGCTAAAGAAATGTGGTGTGTGGATGATAGGACATCAAACAGCTCCTTTTGGCAGCACCTAGGGAATTTGGTTATGCCCTCCAATTGAATCTTGGCACAAATGTCTGTGCAGCGCTGTAATTCAACAGAACAGGCACAATATTCTTTTGACCAGTATAAATCTCTAAGGCAAATACGTTCTCGCTTGCAGGTGTCTTTAAACCATACACTCTCATATGCAGCATCCTTTCCATCATGCACGTGGGCCATGCAGTGAAGGTCCGTATGCTCCATATAGTCAACATCATGTGCTACAATTCTGTCATGTGCTTGCTGCACAAGGTATTGAGTTACATTAGTTAAAGTGTCTGTACAGAGCTTCCACTCATATACATAAACAGGGAGCTTTTGTTCATGTAAAACACACATCAAAGTGATATTTGTCACTGTAATGCCCTCTGGGGATAATGTAAGAACCAAGCCAAACTTGCACATTAAATCTCGCCCTAGTAAATTAACTGGGCAGGAAGAAGAAATCAGGAATGAGTGCTCCACTTCCTGTCCATTTTCATCCTGATATGACACAGGTTTTGAGAACTTTAGAACTTTTCTACAACTGAATGGCCTGTTGCCCCAATTGTGCAAATTGATCGAGAACTTAGTTCAAATGGTAAATGCAATTCTCCCTGTTTAATGACTGAATGGGTAGCTTCTGAATCTACCACGAAATTAAACTTCATTCCCTGTATTGTCAATGGTATGCATGGAAGTTCGGTGAATGGGAAGGCTGAATATTTAAGGAAAGATAAATTTTCATCACCTTGCTACTTTTGGAGACCATGTAGCTGTCTAATGTTGTCTGTGAAATTAGGCTGAGGTGTATGTTCCTGTATAATGTGAACTACCTGATTGGTTTTGTGTTGTGTGTTACCTCCTCTGTTCTCAGTTGTTACTCCGTCCCTCTCCCCCACCCATCAGTCAGCTTTGGGTTGCTCTGCCATACACTCTCTTGCAAAGTGTCCTATCTTCCCACAGTTGTAACACACCAGATCAAATCTGTTGACTCTTCTTGTGCCTCTTCTTCTACCAGGTCTCCAGTCTAGGCCCATCTTGGCCATAAGTCTCTGTTTACTTCTCATCAGTGGCAATGGCTCATTCTGACAAGGTGTTCTGGTGCAGTCCTCGTATCTGGGTGGTGGACCTGTGGCCTCTGCCAGGTCTGGGTAGAGTGGGTGCTGCATTGAGGCCTATGGGGGAGGTGCACTGGGCGTAGGCAACGCGAGGACTGGGGCTCTGCTACTGGTGTTGTTGTAACAGGATGTGAGGACTGGGGCTCTGCTACTGGTGGTGTTGTAACAGGAAGTGTTGGGTCATTCTCATCTGGCTGTGGTAGTTGTCGTCTCGGTGGGGCATAGTTGAGGTCAGGATCAGCCTGCAACTTAAAACACTGAGGAACAGATGAAGGTTCTGCCTGTCATTTTTCTCTCTTATGTGCCTCACTCTGCCACTCTCCAAATGCTTTCCAGTTCACTAAAAATGCCTCATTCTTTTTTTTTTTATTTTTGTCTAATTCATCCTTCTCTTTCTTGTCTAAAGCATTTTTTAAGCCTTCCACCTGCTTCATACTAAAACTTCCCTTTTTGGGAAACCTGCATTCTTTTACCCAGATATCAAACTGTGCTAGAGAGCCTTCCCTATAGTTAACTCTCATAAATGTTGTGTTAGGATGATCATATGAACAACCAGAGTGCCTTATCGTGTGCCATGTTGTGTCTTCGGTGCCTTTGTTATGGCACGAACTCATTTTACTTCAAATTTCTTAACTCTTTGTTACAGAGGGGAAACTCTTATTACAACTGTATGCATAGAATAATGAAATAAAACTTGCATTCACAGTATATAAAACTTGCACCACCCACACTGCGTTAAAAATAGAAATACACACACACATACGAGATCTCTGTCTGTCTTTCTCACACACACACACGCATGCACACACATAGGAGATCTCTCTCTCTCTCACACACACACACACACAGCACTTTGCAATTGTGTGTGAGAAGAAAGCAAAGAGAGAGCACACCGGTGTATATAGGATGAGCCTGGTGTTCTTATTATCTATGTAGGAACAATTTGTGTCATGGGCGATTGTTCAATGATTGAGAATCAATGGCGGATCCGTCTTTTGCTGGCAACTACCCATCACAAGTTATGCCATTCAACCAAACTACCTCTTAACCAACTTGCTTTCATTAGTTTAACAAACTTGCCATAGTTCCATAAGATATACCCGTCAGTATAAATCCTTAGTTTTTCTCAAGAACTAAGGTAAACTTTTAATCCTCGGCCATCGCGGAGGTCGAAGTTCCCAGAACTTCTATCTTAGAAACCCAGTTTTTAGATTATTGACTCCTCACTGATACATCTTTGCCATGACACAGACATAAAACTTCACTGATCATTAATTTCAGTACTCCTTTAATTTTGTAAACTTTAAATAAGGTCAAACAGAATTAGTGGTTCCTACTTATTTAATGGTGGACTGCAGCGTTTCCCGCCCCTGGGCAGCAAAGAGCGTACCGCCTCTTCTCTGAAGAATACGAGGTTTGAGGATGGATGTTTGTTTCTCCACGAGCGTCCTCTGGCCCGCTTGCTGCCCAGAAGACTGCAGAAGTCGTGCAGTCCACCCAGGGATGCCAAGATTTGTTGTGGAAAAATGACAAACACCAACACCAGTCTTGTCCTTTTGCAAGAGAAAGAAGGTTTATTGCAGAAACGGACAAGTGATGAGGGTTCGGTACACCCCTCACACTGTCCCTTTGTTCTCAAATCTATATATACTCTTTACTAGATAAAAAGGAGACATTACATCTTTTGCATTATATCATTGCAATTACATGCCCTGATTACACGCCAGGAGTGTGATCAGCTCTAAAGCTCATTGGATCATCTCTAATCGCTGTCTTGTACGCATGCATATGAATCGAGCGGAATTCGGTATGCCGCGGGGTACACACTTGAGCCCACCCAATGTCTTAGCAGTTACCGATAAAGCATACAGATGGCGCTATTAATGATACGCGTGAGAGAATGAGAAAACCTGCAACACTCAACCATTTTTTGTTTTTTTGGGTCTGCATTTCTCACCTGCTCGTCTTTAACTTTATGTTCACTTGAATGAGATAATGAAACGACGTTCCGTTGGTGGAAATGGCAAAAGCTAAACTACGAAGAAAAAATATCAGAAAATCACCAAGATAAAGTTTGGATCGCCCGTCGCGATGGTCGCCAGGGACGAATGGCGGACTATTTTGTACGGCAGCAAGACGACTCTATATCTGACAAGGTTAGATCACCAGACCAGACATTAGATTCTAACGAACTTGTCTGACTTTTATTTGTCTGACTTTTACTAACTTAGAAATAGAATATTATTAGAAGAACATTATCATCAGAGGGTCTACCACTGGCAATTTATAACAGTCATTATTGACATTAACATTGACTTTAGGCATATTAAAGTTTGGTCTATAGTCACTGCATTTATCTAGATCTGTTACTATTAATAAGATTTAATTGACACGAAATGACACGAAATGTGGTGAATCATTCATATATACACATCATTATATATATACACACACACATTTAATATACAACCCCGATTCCAAAAAAGTTGGGACAAAGTACAAATTGTAAATAAAAACAGAATGCAATGATGTGGAAGTTTCAAAATTCCATATTTTATTCAGAATTGAACATAGATGACATATCAAATGTTTAAACTGAGAAAATGTATCATTTAAAGTGAAAAATTAGGTGATTTTAAATTTCATGACAACAACACATCTCAAAAAAGTTGGGACAAGGCCATGTTTACCACTGTGAGACAATCCCTTTTCTCTTTACAACCGTCTGTAAACGTCTGGGGACTGAGGAGACAAGTTGCTCAAGTTTAGGGATAGGAATGTTAACCCATTCTTGTCTCATGTAGGATTCTAGTTGCTCAACTGTCTTAGGTCTTTTCTGTCGTATCTTCCGTTTTATGATGCGCCAAATGTTTTCTATGGGTGAAAGATCTGGACTGCAGGCTGGCCAGTTCAGTACCCGGACCCTGCTTCTACACAGCCATGATGCTGTAATTGATGCAGTATGTGGTTTGGCATTGTCATGTTGGAAAATGCAAGGTCTTCCCTGAAAGAGACGTCGTCTGAATGGGAGCATATGTTGCTCTAGAACCTGGATATACCTTTCAGCATTGATGGTGTCTTTCCAGATGTGTAAGCTGCCCATGCCACATGCACTAATGCAACCCCATACCATCAGAGATGCAGGCTTCTGAACTAAGCACTGATAACAACTTGGGTCGTCCTTCTCCTCTTTAGTCCGAATGACACAGCGTCCCTGATTTCCATAAAGAACTTCAAATTTTGATTTGTCTGACCACAGAACAGTTTTCCACTTTGCCACAGTCCATTTTAAATGAGCCTTGGCCCAGAGAAGACGTCTGCGCTTCTGGATCGTGTTTAGATATGGCTTCTTCTTTGAACTATAGAGTTTTAGCTGGCAACGGCGGATGGCATGGTGAATTGTGTTCACAAATAATGTTCTCTGGAAATATTCCTGAGCCCATATTGTGATTTCCAATACAGAAGCATGCCTGTATGTGATGCAGTGCCGTCTAAGGGCCCGAAGATCACGGGCACGCAGTATGGTTTTCCAGCCTTGACCCTTACACACAGAGATTCTTCCAGATTCTCTGAATCTTTTGATGATATTATGCACTGTAGATGATGATATGTTCAAACTCTTTGCAATTTTACACTGTCAAACTCCTTTCTGATATTGCTCCACTATTTGTCGGCGCAGAATTAGGGGGATTGGTGATCCTCTTCCCATCTTTACTTCTGAGAGCCGCTGCCACTCCAAGATGCTCTTTTTATACCCAGTCATGTTAATGACCTATTGTCAATTAACCTACTGTAATGAGTTGCAATTTGGTCCTCCAGCTGTTCCTTTTTTTTGTACCTTTAGCTTTTCCAGCCTCTTATTGCCCCTGTCCCAACTTTTTTGAGATGTGTTGCTGTCATGAAATTTCAAATGAGCCAATATTTGGCATGAAATTTCAAAATGCCTCACTTTCGACATTTGATATGTTGTCTATGTTCTATTGTGAATACAATATCAGTTTTTGAGATTTGTAAATTATTGCATTCCGTTTTTATTTACAATTTGTACTTTGTCCCAACTTTTTTGGAATTGGGGTTGTATATAACTCGCCTTCACGCCTACAGCGCTCAAACTTGTCTCACTCTGAGCTACTCGCAGAGAGGGAGAATCTCCCTCTTTGCAATTTCCCAAGTTGGAGCCTCTGTAGTTAGCTAACAAGTTTCCTGTGCTGTTTTTAAATTCGAAAACAAAGCCAAATATGCGGGAACATTTTCAAACAGCTATTTGTTTGCCTCCATATAAGCAGATGTAGAGAAATAAATGATGGAATGCAGTAAGTGAACTCAGTAAACAAAAGAAATGTACTTTGGAAAGTAAGGAAATCTTTTTGTGTACATTTCAAGAATGTAAATAATATGTGTGCACCCCTGTCCCTACAGAGTATGGATGGTAAGATTCATCAATTCACATCCATGCACCAATTTAAAAGTTCACAATTCAACTGCCCTCGTTAAAAAAGCCCTCATTAAAAAATGTGCACAAGATACAACTGGGGATATAGTCAGCATGCATCATTTCTAACATCTTTGCATGGGTAAAAATTTATTAATATATAATTATTAGTAGATTCCGAATATCTTTATTATTTAGAAATGTGACCAACAGACCAAATTTATGACAATTCAAATCATCGAAATAAATAATGAACTGTGATTATTATTATTATTATTATTATTATTATTATTATTATTATTATTAGGCTGTGTAATATCTTAATTTTTCCAAGATATAATTGCATTGTTTAGATAGCAGAGGGCAAAATAATGTACAATAGAAGGAATGCACATTACATCACTGGAGGTGGAAGTAACACAGCTTGAATACTGCAAAAACACAAAAAGCAAATGTAAAATGGGAAAGACTGCAGAAAGCAAAAGAAAAGAGAAGCAAATGGAGATAGTTGTTTTCTGTTTAAGCCTGACTAAGACTTCCCAATATAGATGGATAACAAGGACAAATTAGTTATTTTTCCTCATACCGGTGATATGATAATTATAGATATTATAGATAATTGCACATCCATCCATCTTTTACCACTTATCCAGATCCGGGTTGTGGGAGTAGCAGCCTAAGCAGAGCAGCCCAGACTTCCCTCTCCCCGGCCACCTCCACCAGCTCTTCCGGGGGAATTCTGAGGTGTTCCCAGGCCAGCTGAGAGATGTAATCTCTCCAGAATGTCCTGGGTCTGCCCCAGAGTCTCCTTTCAGTGGGGCATGCCCAGAAAAGCTCCCTTGGGAGGCGTCCAGGGGGCATCCTAACAAGGTGCCCGAACCACCTCAACTGACTCCTTTCAATGTAAAGGAGCAGCAGTTCTACTCTGAGTCCCTCCCGAATGACAGAGCTTCTCACCCTGTCTCTAAGGGAAAGCCCAGCCACCCTGCGGAGAAAACACATTTCTACTACTTGTATCCACAATCTCGTTCTTTTGGTCACTACCCATAGCTCGTGACCATAGATGAGAGTGGGAACAAAGATGGACCATAAATTGAGAGCTTTGCCTTTTGGCTCAGCTCTCTTTTCATGGCAACAGACCAGTTTAGCGTCTGCATCACTGCTGACGCTACCCCGATCCATCTGTCCAACTCTCGCTCCCCCTTACCCTCACTTGTAAACAAAACCCCGAGATACTTAAACTCCTCCACTTTAGGTAGCAACTCCCCCCTGACCCGGAGTAGGCACTCCACCTGTTTCCGGCTGAACGCCATGGCCATGGACTTGGAGGTGCTGATCCTCATCCCAGCCGCTTCACACTCAGCTGCAAACCATCCCAGCGCATGCTGTAAGTCACAGATTGATGAAACCAACAGGACCACATCATCTGCAAAAAGCAGAGACGTGATCCTGCTGCCACCAAACCAGACACCCTCTGCCCCTTGGCTGCACCTAGAAATCCTGTCCATAAAAGTTATGAACAGAACTGGTGACAAAGGGCAGCCCTGGCAGAATCCCACATGCACCGGGATTCTTGACACAAAGGGGATTAAAACAAAAGATATGGTTAAGAATCTTGGTGTTTTCATTGACTGCGAGCTAAACTTTGACAGTCACGTGAAAGCAATCACTAAATCGGCATTTTATCACCTAAAAAACATTTCCAAACTAAGAGGACTTATGTCAAAAAATGATCTGGAAAAACTTATACATGCCTTCATCTCTAGTAGGGTTGATTACTGCAATGGCCTTTTCACAGGCCTGCCAAAAAAGACCATCAAACGACTTCAGCTGGTTCAAAATGCAGCGGCTAGGGTTCTCACACGAACAAAAAGAACAGAGCACATTACTCCAATTCTAAGGTCCCTTCACTGGCTTCCAGTAAGCTACAGAATTAACTTTAAAGTATTGCTGCTGGTGTACAAATCTCTAAATGGTACAGGGCCCAATTACCTCTCTGATATGTTGCAGCGGCCTAACCCAATCAGATCTACCAGATTGCAGCAGCAAAATTTACTGGTAAAACCTGTTGTTAAAGTGTGGTGAAGCAGCTTTTAGCTACTATGCAGTACAGCTATGGAACCAACTCCCAGAGGACATCAAAAATGCTCTTGCTGTTGGCAGCTTCAAATCTAGACTACAGACCAAGTTGTTTTCAGATGCTTTCTGCTAACTGATTAATATTGTCATCTTTACATGTTTTAAAGTTTACTTAACTTTTACAGTCTCTGCATATTTTAAACTTTACTTAACTTTTGTTCTATTTTATTCTGCTGTTTTTTGGGGGTTTTTTTACTGAACTTTTACTTCATTTTATTATTTTATTTCTACTATTGTTTAATTTTTATTATTATTTTTCTCTTCTTCCCCATTTATTTTATGCAATTTTATTTTCTATTGTTTACTGTTTTGCTTTTATTTCTGTAAAGCACATTGAACTGCCACTGTGTATGAAATGTGCTACATAAATAAACTTGCCTTGCCTTGCCTTACCGGGAACAAGTCCGACTTACTGCCGGCAATGCGAACCAAACTCCTGTTCTGGTCATACTGGGACTGAATGGCCTGCAGTAGTGGGCCCTGAACCCCATACTCCCGAAGCACCTCCGACAGGGCACCATGAGGGACATGGTCATAAGCCTTCTCCAGGTCCACAAAACACATGTAGACTGGTTGGGCAAACTCCCATGCACCCTCCAGTACCCTTGCAAGGGTAAAAAGCTGGTCCAGTGTTCCATGACCAGGATGAAAACCACATTGTTCCTCCTGAATCTGAGGTTCAACTATCAACCGGACTTTCCTCTCCAGCACCCCAGCATACGCTTTCCCAGGGAAGCTGAGAAGTGTGATCCCCCTATAGTTGGAACACACTCTCCGGTCCCCCTTTTTAAAAAGGGGGACCACCACCCCAGTTTGCCAATCCAGAGGCACTGTCCCCAACCTCCACACAAGGTTGAAGAGGCGTGTCAGCCAAGACAGCCCAACAACATCCAGTGCCTTCAGGAACTCAGGACAAATCTCATCCACCCCTGGAGCCTGGCCACTGAGGAGCTTTTTAACCACCTCGGCAACCTCAGACCCTGTGATAGGTGAGTCCTCCCAAGCACCCTCAGACTCTGTGTCCTCCTCGGACAACATGAAAGTGGGATTGAGGAGATCCTCAAAGTATTCCTTCCACCATCAGAAGATGTCCCCAGTTGAGGTCAACAGCACTCCATCCTCACTGTAAACAGTAGGGATAGAGCACTACTTCCCCTTCCTGAGCTGCCGGATGGTTTGCCAGAATCTCTTCGAGGCTGACTGAAAGTCACTTTCCATGGCCTCACCGAACTCCTCCCACACCTGAGTTTTTGCTTCAGTGACCACCAGAGCCACGTTCCACTTAGCCTGTCAGCTGTCAGCTGCCTCTGGAGACCCAGAAGCTAACCAAGCCAGATAGGACTCCTTCTTCAGCTTGATGGATCCCCTCACCGTAGGTGTCCACCACCAGGTTCGGGGATTACCACCACGACAGGCACCAACAACCTTGCAGCCGCAGTGCTGCATGGCCACCTCAGCAATGGAGGTGCGGAACATGGTCCACTCGGACTCAATATCCCCATCCTCCCCCAGCATGCAGTTGAAGCTCTGCCGGATGTGGCAGTTGAAGATCCGACGAATGGGAGCCTCCACCAGATGTTCCCAGCATACTGTACCCTCACTACACATTTGGGTCTGTCCAGCCTCCACCCCACCATCTGATCCAGCTCACCACCCCAGTGATCAGTTGACAGCTCTGCTCCTCTCTTCACCTGAGTGTCCAAGACATACAGTCATAGATCAGATGAAACGATTACAAAGTCAATCATCGATCTATGGCCTAGGGTGTCCTCATACCAAGTGCACTTATGGACACCCTTATGCTCAAACATGGTGTTCATTATGGCCAAACTGTGCATAGCACAGAAGTCCAACAACTGAACACCACTCGGGTTCAGATCGGGCAGGCCATTCCTCCCAATCACACCCCTCCAGGTCTCACTGTCATTGCCCACGTAAGCGTTGAAGTCCCTCAGTAAAACAATGGAGTCCCCTCATGGTGCACTGTCTAGCACCCCACTCAAGGACTCCAAGAAAGCCGGGTACTCTGAACTACCATTTGGCGCATAAGTGCAAATGACAGTCAGAGTCCATTTCCCGACCCGAAGGTGCAGGGAAATGACCCTCTCATTCACTGGGGAGAACTACGATGTTAGCGCACCAAACTGGGGGTTACCAATAGCCCCACCCCTGCCCAGCACTGCTCACCCTTGGCAGCTCCAGTATAGAAGAGAGTCCAACCCCTCTCCAGGAAATTGGTTCCAGAGCCCAAGCTATGCATTGAGGTGAGCCCAACTATATCTAGTCGGTACCGCTCAACCTCACGCACAAACTCAGGCTCCTTTCCCACCAGAGAAGTGACAGTCCATGTCCCAAAAGCCAGATTTGTCAGCCAGGGATCAGTACACCAGAGCCTCTGCCTTTGGCTGCCACCCAATCCACAATGCACCAGACCCTTACGACACCTCCTGCAGGTGGTGGGTCCACAGGAGAGTGGTTCCATGTTGCTCATTCTGGCTGGGCCTGGCCAGGCCCCACAGACATAGGCGCAGCCACCAGGCGTTCACTGACAAACCCCTCCCCCAGGCCTGGCTCCAGGGTGGGGCCCCGGTATCTCTGGTCTGGGTGAGGGTACTCGGATACCTGTTTTTCCTTTCATAAGGGTAATTTTGATAATTGCATAATGTATGTTAATTAGGTAATTAAACATTCAGAATTTGGGCATAACAATTACATCACTGGATATGACTCAAAAAAATTGTCCAGGATGCCAATTTTGATTATTGCAGCTGCAGAAAATTAATAGCCAATCAAACCCAAGTCTGCGATGCTGATGCACGTCGTCAACCAAAACAAGACATATATGATTCCATAACAAGTATTATTGTCAAATGTGCGCAAACAGCGTGTGATGCTATGTATTCAAATATTACCATTTTATAGACATCCGTTTGTCTTAGAAGATGATGGTGTAGCACTAGGTGCTGTTACACTTTCTAGAGTGGTTGAATAGGATGACTCTGGAGTGGCAGTCTCTCACACATCTGGCACAAACAAATTCAGATGGAGTGCTTGAGAATGTTACTCTCGCTTTACAATCGGCTCTTTTCACCGATCATAAAGCGAGAGTAACATCCTCAAGAGCTCCATCTGAATTTCTGCCAGATGCGCGAGAGACTGCCACTTCGAGATGCTTGTTCCTGTCCCTTTCAACTTTCTGCAAACCATTTCTCACACAAGCCCTCGAAGACTCTCATGAGGCCGCGATGTTCTCCCATGTGTTAGGGTTGATACCCGCCAATTTTAGGTCCCTTTTGCACACATCTTTGAAGTGGAAGGGAGATCTTCCAACAGGATGAGACCCTTAGTGCAATTCCCCATACAAGATATCCTTGGGAATGCACCCTGAGTCCATACGGTGCATGTGTCGTAGCCACCTGAGATGCCTTTGGATCAGCAGAGTATGGATGCTTGGAATGCCAGCACGTTCAAGGACCTCCATGTTGGTCAGTCTTTCCTGCCAAGAGATGTTCTGGATGCACCTGAGGCAGCAGAGATGGAAGCTGTTAAGCCATTTTTCTTGTCTGGCATATGGTGCCCAAGACTCGCTGCCATACAGTAGAGTGGAAAGAAGACAGGCTTGGTACATGCGAAGTTTGATGTTTGAAGATAACTGGCAGTTGAACCAAACTCTCTTGTACAGTCTTGCCATGACACCTGCAGCTTTATTGATTCTTGCACCGACTTCAGCATCCAAGGAGAGGGAACTAGTGATCATTGAACCCAGATATGTAAAGCTCTCAACTGCCTCTATATAGCTGTCATCAATGACAATGGCTGGAGGGGAGTCAGCACCCTGCACAAGAATGTTAGTCTTCTTGATACTAATCATTTGCCCGATCTCTAGTTTACAGGCATAGGAGAAGCGATCGACCAGTCATTGGAGGCCAGCCTCAGTGTGAGACAACAGTGCCGGGTTGTCAGCAAACAACAGCTCATGAATGAGGATCTCCTTAACTTTCATCTTAGCATGGAGCCTGGCAAGGTTAAAAAGCCTACCATCTGTTCTGTTGCGGAGATAGACGCCCTTGCCACAGTAACCAAATGTGAAATCGAGGAGCTTGGAGAAGAATATCCCATAGAGAGTTGGTGCCAGAACGCAGCCCTGCTTTACTCTGCTGCTCACTGGGAATGAATCAGAAGTTGCTCCATTGAATCGGACTGTGCTTCGCATGCCATCGTGGAAAGATGTAACCATGTTGTAAAGTTTCGGGGAACAGCTGATTTTCTTGAGGATTGCAAAAAGACCACTTCTACTGACTAGATCGAAGGCCTTCATAAGGTCAATGAAGGCGATGTAGAGAGACTGCTGCTGTTCCCAGCACTTCTCCTGAAGCTGGTGTCATGAGATCATATCCACTGTAGATCTACCACCTCTAATTTCTCATTGTGACTCTGGATAGACATGCATAGCAAGATTGCAGGCATCCCAAGATGACAGAAGCAAATACTTTCCTGATGATGACAAGGAGTGAGATTCTGTGGAAGCTGTTGTAGTCGCTGCAGTCACCTTTGTTCTTGTACAGGGTGACAAGAAGTGACTCATGCATGTCTTGTGGGATGCAGCCCTCCTCCCAGCAAAAACATAGCAGCTCGTAGAGGTATGGCAATAGGGTCGGCATACCAGACTTCAGTACTTCAGCTGGAATGCCATCAGCCTTCCTGGTAGTGAGATAGCTTTACTGAGCTCATCCATAGTTGACAGTTGGTCAAGCTCCTCCATGATGGTGAAGTTTGGTAGGGAAGATAGGGCGGAATCAGTGACCACATTATGTGTGCTGTACAGTTCAAGGTAGTGCTCAACCCAACGTTGAAGTTACTTGCGTGGGTCTGTGATAATATTCCCCGTTTTAGACTGGGGGGGGTTAGCAGGTGTAGGACCTGTTGCTGCTTTGATGCCCTTGTACATTCCTGTTTGCAGCTGCTGTCTCAATTTTACAACACAACCTAAGCCAGTAGTCATTTGCGCAGTGGCGTGCAATCTGCTGTGCAACACTCCGTGCAGCCCTGAGAGCATCACATGTGGTGGGGCAGGGGTTTTGTTTATAGGCCAGCAGTGACTTCCTTTTCGCTTCAGTTACTGGTTGCATGACTTGCCAAGAAGCTGCATACCAGTCCGCATTTCTGCACTCCTTTTGCCCATATGCTGTAAGAGCCGAGCTATAGATGGCATCACAGAGCTTGGACCACTTAGAATCAACAGCAACATCGCTGACCATGGTGTTCTCCATGTCATGTTGAAAGAATCTATGAACTTCTGGTTTTTCATGGGATCGTCGGTGCAGCAAGTGTTGATGTGAGCTAGGCCCTTGATTTTTATATGATGGCTCTTCTTTGGCCTCAACTTCACTTTGCTGGCAACAAGGAAATGGTCTGTGTTGCAATCGCTGCTGTGATAAGTGCAGGTGAGGAGGACACTGCATAGGTCGTACTGCCTAGTGATGACAAGGTCTAGCTGGTGCCAATGGCGGGACCAGGGATGGCACCAGGAAGCCTTGTGGATCTCCTTGCACTTGAAATATGTGTTGGTGACACAGGCTATGGAAGGAGCACAGTTCAAGTAATCGCTGCCCATTTTCATTCATCTTGCCAATGCCATGGACACCTAAGCACACAGGCCACGATTGACTGTCAACTCCCACCCCGGCATTGAAGTCGCCTAGGAGAAACAGGCTTTCAGCAGTGGGTATTCTGGGTATGGCAGCATCTATTGCTTCATAAAACTGATCTTTGGCCTCTGGAGTTGAGTAGAGGGTCGGCGCATAAGCACTGATGATGGTTACAGGGCCTGACAATCAGGGCTTTGAACCGGTTCAAGGAACGAAAACGAAAACCGGGAACTTTTTCTATTTCACATGGAACAGAAACGAAACCAGAAACTTTATTATTTTTTATGTTCCGGAACAGAAATGCTTATTAAAAATAATGGTAACCAGTTAATACCGGTTTTTATTTCGTTTCTCAAAGTTTCCGTAGCCTACAAATAAAAGTCATTCTTCTCCTGCGCAAGTTTCTATGACCTGCTGGGGTTCACTTCCTGTGTGACGGTCGCTGACTGAATGGAGAGAGCGGGAAGGTGGACTACTATCACGTCTCCATGTGATAATAAGTGAATTACTGAGTGTCTGAGCAAAGAAGAGCCTGAACGTTGCAACCTCCCTATTGGCTGTTTGTAAAAATGTATCAGTTGTTGCCCTTCCCACGGGAATCATCGCGGGCTCGAGAGACGAGACCTGACGAGTTAGTTCGTTGGTAGCAGAACAAAATGCCTGGACACAAATCGGGTTTTCAGAAAAGGAAAGAAAATAAACGGAGGGTCGAAAATACAAAAAAGGAGGCAGAAAATGCAAAACGAGTTTTAAGGTAGGACAAATGGTTACTTTTCTGAGGCAGCCCGCCGTGGCTGCAGGCTTTCAGTTGTCATTGAATGGTTGCTTTTCTGAGGCAGCCCGCCGTGGCTGCCTGCAGGCTTATTTATTATAGCCCATTTAGTTAAAATAGTTGATATAAAATGTTTATAGTTATGTGATGGTTGTCCTGATTTAGACTGTTTTTTTTTTGGGGGGGGGGGGGTTTGCGCGACGTTGCACCCGGGTCCAGATTAGGGCAGAACTGGCCCTGGCTACATTTCAGGTGTAGTTTGTTTTATGTATGTATGTACTTGCATAGATGTGTACTTGGTCTTCCAATATGGCGCCTAACAAAATCTCGCGGCGCGGTGACGTCATGCGGTAGCCCTCTATAGGGCCTGACTAGCCTTTGGTAACACACTAAATGAATTATCTTTCATTTTTGGCACTTTTTCTGTTTGTGTAGATGGGAAGACATACTGAGAATCCAAATCGCCAACATTTGAAATAATAATTGTTTTGAATTATTTCTTGTCTTATTTAATGAAGGTTGTAATAGAATTAGCCTACATTTGGCTTAAGCTGGATGAGACAGAGACATAATTTTATAGCCATTTGTTAAACAGCTGACAGGGAACGTCATTAACCGTTCCGGGAATGAAATTTTTTTGTTCTAACCGGTTCGGGAACGTCTATTTAATGGTGGAACCGGAAACGTTAAAATTCCGTTTCTGTTCGGAACGAACCAATAGGAAAAAAAATTCTGGTTGAAAGCCCTGCTGACAATGTGGACATGCAAAGTGTGAGGATTCTCTCTGTACCACCGGATGGACTTTCAGTAGAGGCAGTAAATGGGTTGTTCACAGTGAAGCCAACACCATGATGCCTTGGCTAATCTGGTGGCAGACCTTGCCAAAAGAAGGTGTAGCTGGACTCTCTGATGGAACCGCTATCGGGGAGGTGGGTTTCTTGCAGGCACACCATGTTGATGTTCAGTCGTGCTAGCTCCCTGTCGATGACAGCAGGCTTGTGTGCATCATTTATGTGCTGAATGTCTTCAGCCAGCTTCTGGGACATAGTATGAACATTTCAGCTTGTGAAGTGAAGAGCTGGAGTCTTCTTATATCTTTCATTGTTGTCTGGTGCGGATTTGCAGCCTGCTTGTCAAGAGTTGTTCTAAGCCCCATGCACCCAGTGGAGCAGGCAGGCTGTGGCGGAACAGCACTTGACTGGCTGGGGACTGCCCAGCTTGAGGCAGGCAGTAGCTGTTCAATGAGATGCGATGATCTCTCCCACTGTCAGAAGTGACCCCTGGTGCTTTGTTCCTACACCAGTTGGATAGAAGCTTATCACCAGTAACTGCCACATCTTGTGTTTTGCTGCTATCTTGCGACATCGATGGAGTGTCCTCTCCATGTGTGCTACGTTGCCTGGGCAATTTTATGGAAATCTTGGGCTGCCCACATGTCAAGATTCCCCTCTTGGTGTTGCTGATATAATCCAAAGGAAAGGGTGAACCAATAGAGTTTGGTACCAGCTCGGCTGCAGGAGTTGTCAGAAGGGGATGCAGTACATTGTCCAACCGCCTTAGGGGCTCCACTCCAGATTTTTTCAGGTTTACTTCTTAGCCTTTACTATGACAAGGCAGCCAGGGGGGAATCACCCTTTGACCAATACGGCATGGGTGGCCCTGCCAGGAGCATGGAGCTCCAGCTGACATAGCTCTAGGGGTCACTGGGACATGCAAACCACCCTACCACATTAAGGTGGTGATCCCAAGCAAGGGGATTACCTTTTTAGTAATAATGATATTTAGGCATTGCCTAAAACTGGAGCTCCTGATGAGTATCTTCTTCTTCTTCTTTTGGCTGCTCCTGATTAGGGGTCACCACAGCGGATCTTTCGTTTCCATTGCTCCCTGTCTTCCGCATCCTTCTCTACCATGTCTGCCACTTTCATGTCCTCTCTCATCACATCCATGTATCTCCTCTTTGGCCTTCCTCGTTTTCGTTTGCCTGGCAGCTCCATCCTCAACATTTTCCTTCCCACATGCTCTGCATCTCTTCTCAGGATGTGTCCATACCATCTCAGTCTCCTCTCTCTTAGCTTAATTCCCAAGCTCTCCACATGTGCTGTCCCTCTGATGTGCTTGTTCCTTATCCTGTCCAACCTTGTCACTCCCATCGCAAACCTTAACATCCTCAACTCCGCCACCTCCAACTTTGTCTCCTGTTTCTTCATTAAGGGTACAGTCTCCAATCCATACATCACAGCTGGTTTCACTACTGTCTTATACATCTTACCTTTCACTTTTGCTGGGACTTTCCTATCACAAATGACTCCCAAAATCCTTCTCCAACTGCTCCACCCTTCCTGCACTCTCTCACCTCACTATTGCAGCCCCCATTTTCCTGCACAGTTGACCCCAGGTACTTGAATTCACCAACTTTCTTTACATCTACTCCTTGCATCTTCACTACACTCTCATCCCCATTCTCATTGATGCACATGTATTCTGTCTTGCTACTGCTCACCTTCATTCCTCTTCATTCCAATGCATACCTCCATCTCTCCAAACCCAACTCAACCTCCTTTCTACTTTCACCACATATCACAATATCATCCGCAAACATCATGTTCCATGGTGACTCTTGCCTCACTTCATCCATCAAGCTATCCATCACTATGGCAAACAAAAAAGGGCTCAAAGCAGATCCTTGATGGAGTCCCACCTTCACCTTGAACCATTCAGTTGTTCCGACTGCACACCTCACTGCTGTTTCACTGTTCTCATACATGTCTTGCACCACTCTGATATACTTCTCATTCACTCCACTCTTTCTCATACAATACCATAACTCATCTCTCAGCACTCTATCGTATGCCTTCTCCAGGTCTACAAACACACAATGTAGCTTTCTCTGGCCTTCTCTGTACTTCTCCATTAACATTCTTAAAGCAAAAATTGTATCCGACGTGCTCTTCCTTGGCATAAACCCATACTGCTGTTCACAGATTGCTACCTCTCTTCTCAATCTCGCCTCCAATACCCTTTCCCATAGCTTCATGGTGTGGCTCATCAATTTTATTCCTCTGTGTAGGTGTAATTAATGATTTTGTGTATTTAGGATTGGATAAGTGATCAATATTTAATAATTACATGAAATCAGTCTCATTAAATTTGAAGGTTAATAATTAAAATGAATCAATCCTATTGAATCATTTAATTTGACTCATTTGAATTGAATCATACCATAGAATCAGTCTCATTTGAATCGTTTGATGTGAATCATTCAGTGAATCGAATCAGTAAATCATTTAGTGAATCATACCATTAATCCTGGTTAAATTACCAAACAGCTAAATTATGGTATATCATTATTGATCACTTACCATATTACATAAAATTGTCTACACCTTTGAATTCTTTGTGATTGGGCCACTTCAAAGTATTAGAACAGCAGATAGACACCACACAATTTCAATAATAATGGAGTTTATTATAACAAAGATAATAAATATTTTAATAAAAAGAAAAATTGAACAATTTAATAGCAGCAGAATTGAAATCTTCTGTAAACAGTGTGTGTGTGTGTGGTGTGTGTGTATAAGCAGTTTTAGCTTGTGAGCTATGTGAGACACAGGAATTTTGTTATCTGCAATCTTGGTATGTGTGTGTGTGTGTGTGTGTGGGAAGGGAGAGAGAGAGACACCTTGGATCTCTCTTGAAGTTGGAATGTGTCCATGCAAGGACGAGCCAGGGTGTCTTATCTGCAATCTTGGAGGAGGGGAATCCTCATGATTTAGTGAGCACGTGTTTTCTAAGTAACAAAGAAATTCCACACTCATAACATTATCAAACCCCCTGAAATCTTAATAAGGTCAAAATGTGTGTTAAGGAGATTGAGGATATTAGTAAAAGAATAAGAGAGAGAGAGAGACATGCACAAACTTATGGATTAACCAATTTTAAATCAACAAACAAATGATAGAGAACCAAAATTCAGTGTATACACTTCATTTAACTTCATATACCTTCACATTAAGTGAATAACTAATTCCTAAGACTTAAACTTCTACCCAATGCCTTCTTACTGCAAAGGAAGTTCGTCTTCTGTCTGAAGTTGGAAGCTCGAGGAAGTTGCGCGCGCTTCCTGAGGTCGGAAGTCTTCGGTGAGGGAGAGAGAGATTGCTTTGAAGATCTTCGTGGATGATGACGAAAGTCTTTTCAGCAGTGCCACGCGCGCGGATTTAAGAAGAGAAAAGGGGGGGCCAGCCACTTTTCTAAGCAAAAATAAAATTGCTTTCACTTGCCGTTGCGTACGCTTTTAAAAGAAAATAATACTTGCAAAAACCGGTTTAATAACTCGCTTGAGTTGATGATCACGTGTTTCCGATATCTACTTTGATCAGGAGCAGATTAAAGAAGGAAACGCGCTGTTTAGACGTCTGATGGTGAGTGTCTCTTCTTAGGTCCATTCCGCTCGGGATCAGACTTAGAGACAAAGGAAAAATGGAGTTTTCCAAGTCTCTTATGTGAAACCTGAGGAATGATGCACATGCTCCCGCCCAGGCGTGACGTAGTCAACGCGGACGTTGGCTGGGAGTTGTAGTTCTTAGACACAAGATGGCGCATGATACCTACATTCCCCCTTTTGGTCTCAGGGGTATGACAGAGTCATAGCACTGAGAGCACCATACCGTATCATCGCCATGTCCATAGTCCTTGAGGTAGACTTGTTCTGCATAGTTCATGGTGTCCTGTGAAGACTGTGTAAACTTGTGAGTTCCAGTGAGACAGTTGGAGGTAGAGGCATTTGAGCATACAATCACCATAGGCACTTGGGCAGATAATCACTATCTAACTAGATTAGGGTTACCCCAAAGTTCAAACAGTGAACGTTACATATTTTTCCAGTGAAGACTACATATATACTTCATTTCCGTGCAGGCTACATATATACAGTTGAAACCGTATATTTACATACACTTTAGGAAAAGACACAATCTTTTTTTTTCTCATAGTCAGACATGAAATCAGACATTCACTTTAACTTTTTCATGTCTGTCTGAATATTTAAAATTATTTCAATTTACTTAATGCGAAATTAATCAGAGAAGGAGTTTTTTATTCAATATTTTAATTGCTTTTATCAAATCAGAAGTTTACATACACTTCATCAGTACTTGGTACAATTGCCCTTAAACTGTCTGACTTGGGTCAAACGTTTTGGATAACCTTCAACAAGCTTTGCACAATACTTGACAGGAATTTTGGCCCATTCCTCTTGACAGAACTGGTATAACTGGGCCATATTTTTTGGCTGCTTTGCATGCACATGTCGTTTCAGCTCTGCCCACAAATGCTCAATAGGGTTGAGGTCGGGGCTTTGTGATGGCCACTCCAAAACATTGACTTTGTTGTCATCAAGCCATTTTTTGACCAGTTTGGCGGTGTGCTTCGGGTCATTGTCCATTTGGAAGACCCATTTGCGGCCAAGCTTTAACTTCCTGGCAGATGCTTTCAGGTGTTGGTTCAGTATCTCCACATACTGTTCCTTCTTCATTACTCCATTGATTTTGTGAAGTGCACCAGTACCTCCTGCAGCAAAACAACCCCACAACATGATGCTGCCTCTGCCATGTTTCACTGTTGGTATGGTATTGTTAGGATTGTAAGCGTCTCCTTTTTTTCTCCAAACATATCGTTGTTGATTATGGCCAAACAGCTCAATTTTAATTTCATCCAACCACAAGGCATGTCTCCAAAAATTGAGATCCTTTCCCCTGTGTTCATTTGCAAACTGTAATCTGGCCTGTTTATGTTTGTGTTGGAGTAATGGCTTTCTCCTGGCAGAGTGGCCTTTCAGCCCATGTTGGTGCCGAACACGTTTCACCATGGACAGTGACACACTCTTACCAGCTTCAGTCATCATCTTCATGAGGTCCTTTGCATTCATTCTTGGGTTCTTACGCACAGCACTGACCAGAACCCGCTCATCTCTGGGACTCAGAATCCGTCTCCTTCCTGTGCGGTATGATGGCTCGACATTCCCACATTGTTTATACTTTCGTATAATGGTTTGAACTGAAGACCGTGGCACCTTCAGGCTTCTTGAAATTTCCCCCAAAGATGAGCCAGACTTGTGTAAGTTAACCATTCTTAGTCTGAGATCTTGATCAATTTCTTTAGATTTACCCATGTTGTGTACAAGGAAGCACTGTGTTTGAGGTGTTCCTTAAAATACAATCACAGGTGTGTGTCTCAGGTGTGTCTCCAATTAATTCAAATGTTGCCAATTAACCTATCAGAAGCTTCCAAAGACATGACATCATCATCTGGGCATTCCTACATTGTTTAAAGGCACACAAACTGCAGTGTATGTAAACTTCTGATTTGATAAAAGCAATTAAAATATTGAATAAAAAACTCCTTCTCTGATTAATTTGGCATTAAGTACATTGAAATAATTTTAAATATTCAGACAGACATGAAAAAGTTAAAGTGAATGTCTGATTTCATGTCTGACTATGAGAAAAAAAAAGATTGTGTCTTTTCCTAAAGTGTATGTAAATATACGGTTTCAACTGTATACTTCATTTCAGTGAACACTACATATGTACTTCATTTCCTACTCAAAGAAAATAATAAAACAAGGAAAGAGAGGAAGTGGAGTAGAGAAAAGAAGTGTTAGTGGTTAGGGGTTAACCTAATCTTCTGGCACAGTAATGGCAACAGGTGGTTTGGCCAGAAAGCGTGCGCTACTATGGCCGAAGCTGTCAGGAATGCAGACCCCTTTATCCAGCTTGGCGTATAGCGTCGCTATTCGTTTGTGTAGCATGCATGCGATACCAGCAGAAAAGACCCAGCCACAGAGAAGAAGTCCCAAAACAATCAGACTTAGGGCAGATTCGAGGTCAAGTGACCCTCTGACCCGGTTTTGGGAGACTATGGTCGAAATTCCATTCTGATCTACACTAAATTTCACTGTTTTGGTCCCTTCAACCAGCAATTGCTGTTGGAGGGTGTTACTTATCTCAAGATCATAACCTTCGAAGGCGTCTATCATCTCAATCTCCGAATCGTACCTGTCAGTACTAAGATGGTGTAGGGTGATGTCACCTATGTGAATGGTGGCTCCCTGTGATACACTAAGGAACACGGTTTGGTTTGGGATTTTCATTCTTGTGGCTGTGTGGTGCTGGTTGTATGACATCAAGATTTCACTTTTTGGAGTGTTAACAACCCACTGACTACCAGCTCTCTCTACTCTAGTTTCCATATCCTCGTCCTTTGCGGATATTTGACCTGCACACTTTTGTTCAGGCGCTTTCACCCTCAGACCGCACAGGCGATCCATAGTGTCTCTAATAAATGGGTTGCTTGGGCAGACCCAGTGGATGTCTTTAGTGGAGGTGCACATCTCTAGGTTGGGAATAAAATAGACAGAGGGGTTGTCGTCATGGTATGCTACCATGGGTGGTGTTTGTATGTGTATACGGACATTGTCCTTCCAGAAACCTACACTGAGGACAGACTTGAGTCTATATATGTTGTTTCTCTCAATGATGGGTAGATTTAGTATGAAACCTATCTCAAAATCTTGTGGACTCACAAAAATGGGGATAGCACTACCGAGACTATATGCCAGGTGTATTTGCGAGGAATGCACGTCTCTAGTAGTAGTAGTGGATTGTAGTATATTCTCCACCAAGCTAAGGGGTGTGAGATACGATGGGACCTTGCCACTACTCAGGGAACTGATTGAGTCACCTACTTCTCTAAGCAGGTCTTGCATTAAATCCCTTATTTCTCTGACATATTTGATCTCGTTCTTGATTCTTTCAGCCAATTTGTCTACAGTCTGCATAGTGTTATAGATTAGATCAGTATGCATGTTAACGGTTAGTATAGTTCCCTGCAGGGATTTGCCTAAGCCCTGCAGCTTGTCTTGTTGGATAAGCAGTTTCTCTCGGATCTCTGGCATTTCCTTTTGCAGAATGCTAACTTCTTTTTTTAGCATAGTCAAACTGACTGTGTTGGCTGCAGAGAGACCAATAGAAAACAAGGATCCAATGGCAGATGCACCGATAATTAAACCCCCGAGGAACCTTTTCTGACGTGTTTTACCACCCAGTTCTTCCTCGGTGACTATGAATTTTTGTAACTGTCATAGCATGTGGGTAGTGGTGCGTTTAGCGTGTACAACTACATTAGATATCTCGCCATTTGGTCCGTTATCGTCACTCGAAGGTATCCGTGACCTGAAGTGTTTGCGGTATACGGCCCATGGGTCTAGTCGGGCGTATACTCGTTGAGTGTGGATGCGACAGTTTGTAAGAAGGAGCCCAGGAGCCTCCTGCAGGATGATGCCAGCTGGGGGGCCAGGCTCCACCACCTCACTTGACTGACTCAGTTGTAGGGTGAGGAGGATGCACAGGATTCCGAGGGAGTCCATTCTGTAACATACAGAAGGATTTTTTTTTTTTTATTGGGTTGATAAATATGATTGGGAGTGTTAGTATACGCTTAAAGATAAGTGATGCATACAAGCTAAGTAGACAGGATGGGCCTAGCTATCATCCACCCCCCTTTTGGAGTGAGGACTGTTCAAAAAGTTTGCTTCGATTATTATGGACCCATCGATATGAGAGCGTTTGATTAGGTCGGGGTGTCCTAATGTGATACACAACGGGGAACGGTTTTCCCACGATCGAAAGGTCTCAACCAGGATGGTAGGAACTTCTCTGAGATTCAGGCGTAGTAGGCTTTGTGTCTACACTCGAATCGAGATTCTTTTGGGCACCTGTAAAGGTTGACTGTAGGTGGCGCCGTAGGTCGCTGACATGTTGATGTGCGGTGTATGCAGTTGCGACGCTCATGGCCTCTGGTTCGTATAGGAGATGTGGGGGAAGAACCATTTCTCGCCCAGTCATCATCTCAAAAGGTGTGACTCCAGTGGTGCGATGAGGGGTGGACCTGATGGCCCTTAGCACCAAGGAAAGTTTCACATCCCAAATTTTACCATGGTGGGTGACATACTCTTGCAGCATGCTCACAATGGTTTGAATGGCTCGCTCAGCCTGACCAGAGAATTGAGGGTGGTACGCGATATGGAATTTCGCCTCGACGCCTAACCTGTTCCACAGCGCAGCCATTACACCAGCAGTGAAATGGGTGTCTGTGTCTGAGTCGATGGATAGAGGGAGATTTTTCAAAGAATTCTGGCCACTAGGGGGAATCGCGATGTCGGGTGTTTCGACACCGGACTCAGTGTGCAAAGACATGAACTGAAGTTCATCAGAAATTTGATCTCGCATGGCACTTGGTTGATCAGTGTTCGCACTAATCTCATTGCAACGAGTTGGTGCATGTTTTGTGGGATCCAACGACTGTGGGATTTTGATTTGTGTAAAGCTGACTAAGTTTAGGTTGCAGGGCTTGGTTGGGATTGGGTCGCCTTGTGAGAGCCGTGTGTCAGAGATGGTGGTGAAGACTTTAGCGCACGTGAGAGGTGCGTTTTGTGTGTTTGCCTTCGCCACCAGGGGGGCCCTCCATCCTGACCCTCGCCTGCTGTTTCAGAGGGATTTCCTCCCCCTTTCACGAGATCTACTCGTGGTTCCTGGCCTAGTCATGCCAGTGGGTAGCTTTTGTCATTTTTCTCGGGCTCTTTGGTTTTATCGGTTGAGGAATTTGACTGTTCCCGTAACAGTTTCCTAAATTCAGCCAAGCAGGCTTTCAAAGAGTCCAGTTCTGAATGAGACTCATCAGGTTGGTCCGAGTCACTGTGTTGTTCATTTCTACCTCTACGTTTAGTGTTACGGTCGGAATGCCCCTGCCATCTCTGGCCAGAGCAGGGATGATGGTCTTGCTGCCAACCGCTTTGTTCCTTATGACCCTTTTTACATGATGGGCAGTTGCCATAGTCACTATGACCTTGCCATCGGTCTCTCCTGGCCTTACCTTGCCGATTCTCCCACTCACCTTGGTGATGGCTCGGCAAGGAACGGGCTGGACCGGGATTTTTCCAGGTGGGTCCCCCTTTCGGTGCTTCACCTCCTTCTAAGGTTAGCGGGGGCTTGTCCTCACCCTGGAGGCTAAGGACTCTGGGTTCATCATCGTTTCCATTTATGGTTTTGACAATGGTCTCCCAGGTCATTTGGGCTAGCTGCCTAGTTTCCTTCATCGAGTAGCAATTTTGTCGACACATCAGTGTGACTTGAGTCCGCACGCTTGGGTGGAGGTTATGTAAGAAAAGGGATTTAAAGCCTCTATCTTCTTCTAAAACTGGTGCATTGCTACCCTGAAAGTAGGCGGTACGTAGCCGTCTATAATATTCACGAGGTGCCTCAGACCGTTTCTGTTTGATTTGTACTGCACACAACGTTGCAGAGGTTTCATCCGTGTACGGCGCATATTCTTCCCTCATGTAATTGCGAAGTTTCGAATAACTATTGCGAATGTTTGGTGGTAGTGTCTCTAAAAAGGCATGGACGCTGCTACTGGAGGTCTTCCAGACCAGTTTAAGCTTCTCTCGCGTTGTGGCTCTTGGTAGGTCCATCAGGCATCGGTCAATTTCTCGTAAATAATCATTTACATTGGTTCTTTTATTATCGGGATCGAATCGCTCGATATCTTTGGCAAGTAGGTCAATTTGCCGTATGCGGAGGGCTTGGTGCGCGTCCTTACGCGACCCCCTTCACTCTCCTGAGTGCTCACTATCTGAGCTACTCTGGAATTGCTCCCGTTCCGCACGAGAGTCGTAGTCTGATTCACCCGAAGGTGGATCAGGGAAGCTGTAGCGCACTGACCTAGGTGTGCTATGGGCCTGGGCTCAGGATGAGCGCAGGGTGACTCCACCCTGGCTAGATGACGACGGAGTCGTGTAGCGAGTTGATGGAGGTTGGCGGGGTGCCTGGTGCTCGACCAGGTAATCCTCGGTGTCCAGTTCGGATGCCTCTTCCCGCTCTAAACTTTGACACATGGTTGGGGGTCTCTCACGCCCCTTGTGCCCTTCTTTGGGGTTCTGCTCCTTGGCAGCCCTTCCGGCACCTTTCTCGGCTTTCTCTAGCCTTTCGGCGCACTCATCGAGGGAGTCCTTCAAGAGGCTATGCTCCCTAGATAATTCATTGACCTCGGCTGTCAGCTCGGTGTTGCTGGTGGTCAGCCTGTCAACCTTTCCGCGCAGGGACCTGATCTCTTGATCAGCATCCTGGAAGTGTAACAAGAATAGTTTACCTAGTGCATCTTGGACACTGACTGTTCTCTTTGGATCTCTCATTTGTGTTATTGAGTTGATTATGCTAGCTTGGCATTCATGCCTACTCATGCCCCTAATGGTTGCCCTATCGGAGTCAGAGCAGTGAATGAGGTCTGCGATGACCTCAAAAAGAGACACATCCTGGCCGTTGTCTTCAGTCTCTGAGGCACGAGGGGATGCCATTTTACTTATATTGGGTATTGGGTAATTAACCAATCAATTAGTCAATTATCAATTAATTATGATTAATTTATATTAACTATGTAATTAATCAATTAACAAAGTTTATTTGTTTGGAGATGTTCTCTTATCCTAAATTATCAATAGGTTGTTAGAATTTGTGATATGGTTATCACACTCCTGTTTTAACACACCTTAGCAGTGGCTGAATCTGCTGTAACAATACTCAAGAAGTCTACAAACCAATTGCCTCACACGGGGCACCAATTATGTAGGTGTAATTAATGATTTTGTGTATTTAGGATTGGATAAGTGATCAATCTTTAATAATTACATGAAATCAGTCTCATTAAATTTGAAGGTTAATAATTAAAATGAATCAATCCTATTGAATCATTTAATTTGACTCATTTGAATTGAATCATACCATAGAATCAGTCTCATTTGAATTGTTTGACGTGAATCATTCAGTGAATCGAATCAGTGAATCATTTAGTGAATCATACCATTAATCCTGGTTAAATTACCAAACAGCTAAATTATGGTATATCATTATTGATCACTTACCATATTACATAAAATTGTCTACACCTTTGAATTCTTTGCGATTGGGCCACGTCAAAGTATAAGAACAGCAGATAGACACCACACAATTTCAATAATAATGGAGTTTATTATAACAAAGATAATAAAAATTTTAATAAAAAGAAAAGGAAAAATTGAACAATTTAATAGCAGCAGAATTGAAATCTTCTGTAAACAGAGTGTGTGTGTGTGGTGTGTGTGTATAAGCAGTTTTAGCTTGTGAGCTATGTGAGACACAGGAATTTTGTTATCTGCAATCTTGGTATGTGTGTGCGTGTGTGTGTGTGTGTGTGTGTGGGAAGGGAGAGAGAGAGAGACACCTTGGGTCTCTCTTGAAGTTGGAATGTGTCCATGCAAGGACGAGCCAGGGTGTCTTATCTGCAATCTTGGAGGAGGGGAATCCTCATGATTTAATGAGCACGTGTTTTCTAAGTAACAAAGAAATTCCACACTCATAACATTATTAAACCCCCTGAAATCTTAATAAGGTCAAAATGTGTGTTAAGGAGATTGAGGATATTAGTAAAAGAATAAGAGAGAGAGAGACATGCACAAACTTATGGATTAACCAATTTTAAATCAACAAACAAATGATAGAGAACCAAAATTCAGTGTATACACTTCATTTAACTTCATATACCTTCACATTAAGTGAATAACTAATTCCTAAGACTTAAACTTCTGCCCAATGCCTTCTTACTGCAAAGGAAGTTCGTCTTCTGTCTGAAGTTGGAAGCTCGAGGAAGTTGCGCGCGCTTCCTGAGGTCGGAAGTCTTCGGTGAGGGAGAGAGAGATTGCTTTGAAGATCTTCGTGGATGATGATGAAAGTCTTTTCAGCAGTGCCGTGCGTGCAGATTTAAGAAGAGAAAAGGGGAGGCCAGCCACTTTTCTAAGCAAAAATAAAATTGCTTTCACTTGCCATTGCGTACGCTTTTAAAAGAAAATAATACTTGCAAAAACCGGTTTAATAACTCGCTTGAGTTGATGATCGCGTGTTTCCGATATCTACTTTGATCAGGAGCAGATTAAAGAAGGAAACGTGCTGTTTAGACGTCTGATGGTGAGTGTCTCTTCTTAGGTCCATTCCGCTCGGGATCAGACTTAGAGACAAAGGAAAAATGGAGTTTTCCAAGTCTCTTATGTGAAACCTGAGGAATGATGCACATGATCCCGCCCAGGCGTGACGTAGTCAACGCGGAAGTTGGCTGGGAGTTGTAGTTCTTAGACACAAGATGGCGCATGATACCTACAATTACTACAGCTCTGTACATCTCCTTTATTCTTGTATATTGGGACTAGCACACTCTTCCTCCATTCATTTGGCATTTTCTCATTCTCTAGGATCTTATTAAACAATAAGCTCCTGATGAGTATATGAGCAAAATATTTACAAAGGCACAAAATCAACCTGAATAGAATAATAATAATATTGCATATGAACCATTGAATTGTGTAGTGTATTTTGCATCAGTAAAATTGCTGCATTGTCTTGTGACAGTGATACCAATAATGAGATACACATCGCAGTTATGAATACATATTTATTTATTTCTTAACACCATATGCTATGTGCCAGAAACAGCACCATGACATTTATTATGGTGTGACTCTGCTGGGTGCTTGGTGGACAGCAGTGAACGAGTGCTTTCACTTTACATCATTACTATATAGATACAATCAAATATCAAACTTGTCAAACAATTTTCTGGTTACATATTTCACATCTGGTTGCATATTTCACACATGTCCTCGGAATCCACAGCCACCGACTGCAAATTGTATGCACACCATTAAGACTAATTACCATGCACCTGTTCCTGATTAGAGCTCAATCACAGCACATACATATAAGGATTCTCAGTTACACACAGACTTTGTGAAAACCTTGTATTTTGTATCACTTTTCTGGTTTTGACCGTGTTTGTGTTTTTGGACTGCAAGTATTGTGTTCCCTCTGAAATCCTGTCTGTCCTCACTTGACCACTGCCTGTTTTTCAATTCTGCCTTTGTCTACATTTTGGCTCTGTTTGCTAGCATGTTTAAATAGAACTCTTCTTGTGGTTATATCCATTTACCCCCTTACATGACAGCAACTGTCCAACAAGCTAATGGACTAATAAAACTGTTTTAACTAGTTTTATATGAAACTGTTATTAATATTTTCCATAAAATGTGAGTAAATAATCCCATATTATTTTTTAAAAGCAAATTAAAATAACCATTGGATAAAAACCCATCTATCTTATAGAAATAAAGATACAAATTTTGTTGTCCGGTAGTCAAGCATTTATGAGATATGTTGCCTTGCACTTACGGTCAGATACCCTGGGATGGTACACAAACATCATTCATCATACAGATGTCATATGGTCAAGCCATCAAAAATCAAGTTGATGCACTATCATATTCTCTTAAGCATGGGGCTCTGCTCCACGCATGCAAATTGCAAAGCTCTGCTATAAATTCTGCAAATACAAAAGAAAGTAGCAGCATGCCATGCTAATGTCTATCATGCTAATGGCATTTGTGTTACCAAGCAAAGGCTTTCATGCACAAATGATTTCAAACAGTATGTCATTTACTTTGAGTTCACTGTCAAAACAGGAATATATACAGGAATACACGCTGAACTGCGGTAAGGGCTCTGTGAAATCTAGCTGCTACGCAAACCAAGCTCTGGGACTGAGAGGTTGCCTAATGGCCCTTTTCCACTACCCTTTTTCAGCTCACTTCAGCTCGCTTCAGCTCACTTCAGCCCGACACGGCTCGCGTTTCGACTACCAAAAACCAGCACGACTCAGCTCGTTTCAGCCCTGCTTAGCCCCTAAAACTCGCACCGTTTTGGAGTGGGGCTGAAGCGAGCCAAACCGTGCCGAGTGAGGCTGGGGGCGTGAGCAGACACTCCCCTGTGCACTGATTGGTGAGGAGGAGTGTCCTCACATGCCCACACACGCCCCGCGAGCACGCTGGGATCTGTAAACACCGCAAACCCGGAAGAAGAAGAATTACGAGAATTTCTGAAGCCTTATGCGCCTCGCCTCATCTATACGCTCTTGCCAGTATCTGTTGGCGTTGTCGGTGACAACAAGCCACAGCACCAAGACCAGCAACACTAACGACTCCATGTCCTCCATGTTTATTGTTTACTATCCGGGTCGTGAGACTACCGCTTAAAAGATCACTGAATCAGTGACATACAGAGCATCGTGGACGAGTTCGCGGAGCGCAAGGCTCGTCGTATGCCCTTCAAATAATGCGCGCAGTAGGCTATTGATGTTTTATTATGAGCCATGTACAGTATGTCGCCTAATGTTTTTTTGTTTCTGAGTTACATGTTCGTTTGAAGGACTTAATGTACAAAATAACATAGTTGCACCCCGGAGTGTTGAAATTGGTAAACACAGTGCATTCAGTGAGGTTTGCACCGCCCTCCTTTTATTTCTGACTCTTCCTGTCACCGTTGCAACCTCTGAGCGCTCATTCGTATGCCCTTCAAATAATGTGCGCAGTATAGGCTATTGATGTTTTATTATGAGCCATGTACAGTATCCTAATGTTTTTTGTTTCTGAGTTACATGTTCATTTGAAGGACTTGATGTACTAAATAACATAGTTGCACCCGGTAGTGTTGAAATTGGTAAACACCGCAGTTGCGGACATTTTGTAGCCTAAAATGATGTTATGATAAGCTTTAATAAAATGCCCGGTCATTTGCCCTGCCCCCGGCCCGGCTCTGACTTGTTCCGCCACTGTCACTGATGTCACTGTTTGCGCTGCTTAACGACATCACGTGACGTCCACCCACTTTCGCTAACTCCACCCAATGTGTCCACCCACTTCCAGCCAGCACAGTTCAGCGCGGTTGTAGTCGAAATGCAACTTCAATAGCCCCGCTCAGCTCGACTCAGCACGGCACGGCTCAGCCGCGTTTGTAGTGGAAAAGCGGCATAATAGACCATTTGCACATGATATCATATGTCCCATGACCCTCTCTGATTTAGCTGTGTCCACCATCTTTGTGGAATAACACACATGCGTAGCAACAAGTACCTTAATACGAAATGCTGCAAATTTGCACAGTTATCAGCTGCTCAAACAATTTTGCTCAGGCTGGAGTCAGATTGTTTAGTTTACCCACTGTTAAAATTCGAGAAAGACCCCAAATGGAAGATCTAACCCATAGATGACAAAGACAGTGGCTTAAAATTCTGAACAGATCGGACATTAAAGAGACCAGCTACAAATATGTACGAGTATGTGCAGATCATTTCATAAAGGGTAAATTTATATTTCTACTGTTTATGTGAACCATAGACAAAATATATAGATGCAACATACTGTAAGTAATATACATGTAAGCGCTACTCCAATTTATATTGCAGTTACAAATGTATAGCACAAAGCCCCAGTAAAATGTAGATAGTTGAGCTAGATAAAATCTTGCCTTAGAAGACATGAATAATTAGGTTGGGGTTTTTTTTTTTTGGTTTCTGTTTTGTGTAACATTTGCCCACATCAGGAACCTACTAGATCCTAATAGTAAACTTGTGCTAAACTTTTGTATGCTTTCATCTGCTTCCCAGTGACGAAGCTAGTAGTTAACACCAGGTAATTCATGATGTTTATGTAATTCTGTGGCAGTGGGGGCGTGGTCAAGCACCGGTCTGTGACAGGAGGGCGGAGTCAGGGAAGGTAAGTGGCAGAATCACTACACTTGTCGTTAATTAATGTGTTTGTGTGTCTTCCCAGTGACTGCGCCCTATTTAAGGAGAGAGAGCGAGAGCAGAGGGAGCTCTCTCCACTACTAGACTACTGATGTGTGTGCGTGTGCGAGAGAGAGAGAGAGAGAGAGTGAGTATAGAGATAAGCTGAATAAAGAGAGTTTTTGTGAACTCAGTTCTGTCCTGCCGTCCTTCTGTGCTCCACCCACGTACATGAACTGCCACAGTGGTGCCGAAACCCGGGAATGAGCACAGAAGAGAACAGCCCCATGGAGTCCTCCACCTTCGCCGACCTGATCCACGCCCTCACCACGGCCCAACAGAGCCAGCACCAGGCGCTGCTCGCCCTCCGAAAGGAGCAAGAACAACGGTTCGAGGCCCTGGTACTGGCGCAACAGGAAGATCGTCGGGCATTCCGGCACCTCCTCACGTCGGTGGGGTCCACCATCTCCACCGCTGCGGGCCCTTCCACCCTCACCCTCACGAAGATGGGCCCGCAGGACGACCCCGAGGCATTCATCACGCTCTTTGAGCAGGTAGCGGAGACCTCGGGGTGGCCGGTGGAACAGCGCGTGGCGCGCCTCCTCCCCCTGCTAACAGGAGAGGCGCAGCTGGCCGTGCTACAGCTCCCTGCCGACCGCCGGCTGGCCTACGCGGACCTTCGCCGGGCCGTCCTCCAGCGGGTGGGACGCACCCCAGAGCAACAGCGTCAGCATTTCTGCGCTTGGAGGAAGTCGGCCGGCTGTTCGCATTTGGCCAGCAAGGCAAGTTTAATTATATAGCACTTTTCATACACAGTGGCAGTTCAATGTGCTTTACAGAAGTAAAAGCAAAAGAGTAAGCAATAGAAAATAAAATTACATAAAATAAATGGGGAAGAAAAATAATAAGAATTAAACAATAGTAGAAATAAAATGAAGTAAAAGTTCAATTAAAAAAACAGCAGAATAAAATAGAATAAAAGTTAAGTAAAATTTAAAACATGCAGGGACTGTAAAAGTAAAGAGTTTAAAACATGTAGAGATGACAATATTAATAATTTAGCAGAAAGCATCTGAAAACAGCTTGGTCTTTAACCTAGATTTGAAGCTGCCAACAGCAGGAGCATTTTTGATGTCCTCTGGGAGTTAGTTCCATAGCTGTACTGCATAGTAGCTAAAAGCTGCTTCACCACACTTTGTTTTAACAACAGGTTTTACCAGTAAATTTTTCTGCTGCGATCTGGTAGATCTGATTGAGTTAGGCCGCTGCAACATATCAGAGAGGTAATGGGCCCTGTACCATTTAGAGATTTGTACACCAGCAGCAATGCTTTAAAGTCAATTCTGTAGCTTACTGGAAGCCAGTGAAGGGACCTTAGAATTGGAGTAATGTGCTCTGTTCTTTTTGTTCGTGTGAGAACCCTAGCTGTTGCATTTTGAACCAGCTGAAGTCGTTTGATGGTCTTTTTTGGCAGGCCTGTGAAAAGGCCATTGCAGTAATCAACCCTACTAGAGATGAAGGCATGTATAAGTTTTTCCAGATCATTTTTTGACATAAGTCCTCTTAGTTTGGAAATGTTTTTTAGGTGATAAAATGCTGTTTTAGTGATTGCTTTCATGTGCCTGTCAAAGTTTAGCTCGCTGTCAATGAAAACACCAAGATTTTTAACCATTTCTTTTGTTTTAATCCCCTTTGTGTCAAGAATAGTGGTAATCCTGAGTCTTTCATCTTTTTTTCCAAATAGAATTATTTCTGTTTTATCTGTGTTCAGCTGAAGAAAATTTTGTGACATCCAGTTGTTGATTTGATCGATACACTGGTAGAGACATTCAAGGGGGGCATAATCATTAGGTGATAGAGCAAAATAAATTTGGGTGTCATCTGCATAGCAGTGATACAAAATTGAATTGTTCTTGATAATTTGCCCAAGTGGAAGCATATAAAGGTTGAATAGTAATGGTCCAAGAATTAACCCCTGGGGGACACCACAGGTCAAGGACATTGATGTTGAGGAACAATTTCCCATGGTAACAAAGAAGCTTCTATCTTTTAAGTATGATTTTAACCAATTGATAACTTTACCAGTCAACCCAACCCAGTGTTCAAGTCGATATAGCAGTATGTTGTGATCAACAGTATCAAAAGCTGCACTGAGGTCCAGTAATACCAGGACCGATGTTTTGCCTGCATCAGTATTAAGACGTATGTCATTTATAACTTTAATCAACGCTGTTTCAGTGCTATGATTGGCACGAAATCCTGACTGAAAGTTATCAAAACAGCTGTTTGATATCATGAAGGCAGTTAATTGATTGAAGACAATTTTCTTCAAGGATTTTCCCGATGAATGGTAGATTTGATATTGGCCTGTAGTTATTTAATACTGAAGCATCCAGATTATTCTTTTTAAGTAGGGGCTTTACAAAGGCTTTTTTCAGGGACACAGGAACAGTGCCAGTCTCTAGGGATGTATTTATGATTTGAAGCACATCTGTAATTATAAGATGAAGAACAGACTTAAAAAGGTTGGTGCGCAGAATGTCCAATTCAGATGTTGAGGAACTGAGATTTTGTACAGTTTTTTCAAGAATCTCATAATCAATTAAACAAAATTCTGACATTGTGTTGAAGTTATCTGTCTGTGTCACTGGTGATTGCAGTTTTTCAATTATTTGCAACTGAGATATATTATGAGCAATATTCTGCCGTATTTTATCAATTTTACCTTTGAAAAAGGATGCAAACTCATTGCATTTATTAACTGAGAGAAGTTCAGGTGCTAATTGTGGTGGGGGATTAGTTAGCTTCTCTACTGTTGAAAATAGCACACGGGCATTGTTCATATTCCTGTTGATGTTGGAGAAGAAAGACTGTCTTGCTTTACAAATTTCATAATTATATTTACAAAGCATCTCTTTATGGATTTGATAATGGATGTGAAGTTTAGATTTGCACCATTTTTTTCAGTCTTTCTACATTCTCTCTTTAACAGTTTAACAGCTGGGTATTGCTTCCATGGTGCTTTCTGCTTATTATTGACTCTTTTAATTTTGAATGGAGCAATATCATCCATAATTTGGGTCATATTTAAATTAAAAATTTCCAGTAAATTATCTACAGAGTCTGACATTTTGGTTGAGATCCTAGAGAGAGCTTGCTCAAAGAGAACACGTGTTGTCATTTATGACTCTCCTACCCATAGTCGTTGAGCTGTTCTGAATGTGAGGAGACATAGAAACATCAGAGAAAACACAAAAATGATCAGATAAGGCCAGGTCAACAACAGTAGTAGAAACAGTAAGACCCTTTGTGATGACGAGGTCAAGGGTATGACCACGAGAGTGGGTCGGCCCCTGTACATGTTGTACTAGGTTGAAGTTGTCAATAAGTGCAAGTAGTTCTTTGGCATAAGTGTTTTCAGGATTATCTACATGCAAGTTAAAATCCCCAGATATAATAAGACAGTCAAACTCTAAGCAAATGACTGACAACAGTTCACCAAACTCTTCCAGAAAAACTTTGGCTGAATGTCTCGGAGGCCTGTAAATAGTTAATAATATGTTAGGAGAGCATGTAACAAGTGCACATAAGTGTTCAAAGGATGTAAAATCACCAAGTGAGGATTGTTTACATTGAAAAGAGACTTTGAATATATTTGCGATCCCTCCACCTTTCCCCTGTCGGGTAACATCTCATCTCATTCATCTCATTATCTCTAGCCGCTTTATCCTTCTACAGGGTCGCAGGCAAGCTGGAGCCTATCCCAGCTGACTACGGGCGAAAGGCGGGGTACACCCTGGACAAGTCGCCAGGTCATCACAGGGCTGACACATAGACACAGACAACCATTCACACTCACATTCACACCTACGGTCAATTTAGAGTCACCAGTTAACCTAACCTGCATGTCTTTGGACTGTGGGGGAAACCGGAGCACCCGGAGGAAACCCACGCGGACACGGGGAGAACATGCAAACTCCACACAGAAAGGCCCTCGCCGGCCCCGGGGCTCGAACCCAGGACCTTCTTGCTGTGAGGCGACAGCGCTAACCACTACACCACCGTGCCGCCCCGGGTAACATTCATAAAATTAAAATTTGGGGGAGTTGCTTCAATAAGGGTGGTAGCACTATTTGCTTCATCCAGCCAAGTTTCAGTTAGAAGCAAAAAATCAAGACTGTGTTCGCAGATAATATCATTAATTAAAAATGACTTGTTTGAAAGTGATCTAACGTTCAGAAGAGCTAGCTTTACAGAAAGTCTAGAAGTAATATCTGCTTGGGCATTCTGATATTGTTTTGAAACAGGAAGGAGACTAGACTGGTTTACCCCCTGGGTTAAATATGCTCTGTTTTCTATTTCTTATCAACACAGGAATAGAGAATGGCATAGGCATACTGGGTCCCAGCTTGTTTTCAAAACTACACCCAATGCAGGGACCCACAGCACATCATACAAGACTTTCTGTATGTTCCATTTGGTTTGATGGTGAAAGAATTGGAGATGGCATGTATCTTTTAGATGGTGAAAAAGATTGGTAGCCAGCTGAAAGTCCTGGGCGACACAGTTCAGTCTGTTGGTTAATTTTTGTTGAACTGGGTACACTGCTTGTCGCAACAGATTTGGGCTGGAAAAAGAGAGTGTAGCCATTGACAGCAGTCTCTGCATACTATTAGGGAAATCCATGCAGGGGGGAGATGGAGATGGTACAATAAAATCAGAAGAGCGAGACTTTGGTGAGGTCTTTGTAAGTGTCTCTATGACTGTCTCTGTGGTGACTGTCTCCCTGATAGTCTCTGTGATACTTGCATGGGGTCGAGATGTGGATGATGCAGCCTTGACATGATTATCTTTAGTCAGGTCCTCAATCTGGATGGAATCGCATGATAAAATCGCATGCTTACATTCTCCGTGTGATTGTTGATGTTCTTGGCAGTCTGCCCCAGATGGTTCTTGGCAGTCTGCCCCAGATGGTTCTTGGCAGTCTGCCCCAGATGGCTCTTGGCAGTCTGCCCCAGATGGCTGTGTGTCCTTGGTGAAGACTTGCATAGATGATTGTTTTGGCTTTGCAGAGGTATTGTTGATATTAACTAGGTCAGTCTGTGACATCTTATCAACTGTTTTCCTCAATGTTGGCTGAGAGAAAATTGCAAGTCTATAATGATCTGCTAAGACTTTGGTCCCAATCCAGCTGAGTTCAGTGCTATTTGGCTTGAATTCTCTGCGATTCCAGAATAGGTTAAAATTGTCTATCAAGTTTTGATTTTTTTTTGATTGATTACTTTATTCTGAACAATAAAGAAGATATAAAAATTTAAATAAAAAATACAATAATCAAAACATCATCATAAACAAACAGAATAGCGTAGCCACAAGGCAATAACATAATGTTCAGAAAGGATTAGGAAGAAGTAATAACTTATCCAATCCTAACCCTCTATACCACTGCTAATCAAATGTCACTTTCCACCATAATAAACTATATATACAAAAGAAAACAAAAGCAATAAACAAAAAAGAAAACATACCAACATACCAAAACATACCGACATGGTATAATATTGACCAAATCAAATCATATATACAGATACTTATGTTATGCATATATACACACATACAATACATATATACAGTACATACATATACACATACCTATAACTATACACTAAATACAAGAAGACCAGTCACAGACTTACTCTCAATTTCATCATCACCTATATAGTCTGCCTGTCCTCATTCTCATATATTTTTATTAACATGTTTTTATATAATTTTTTAAACAGTTTTATGTTGGTGCTATTTTTGAGTTCATTTTCCAGACCATTCCACAATTTCACCCCACAGACTGTTATGCACATACTTTTCAGAGTTGTTCTAACATTTACTCTCTTAAAATTCATTTCCCCTCTCAGGTTATACCCACCCTGCCTTTCCATAAACGTATTTTGTACCTCACCCGGAAGAAGGTTATGTCTTGCTTTATACATAATTTGTGCAGTCTTGTGTTTAACCAGATCTGTGAATTTCAGAGTGTGTGCTTTTACGAATAATGCGTTTGTATGCTCAAGATATCCCTTATTATTGACAATTCTTATTGCTCTTTTTTGTAATGTGCATAACGGCTGCAGGTTAGATTTGTAGGTATTACCCCATATCTCCACACAGTAGCTCAGATATGGAAGTATGAGTGCATTATACAGAGTATGTAGTGATTTATAGTCCAGAATGTGTCTTGATTTCCCCAAAATTGCAGTAATCTTTGCTATTTTTGCTTTAACATGATTAATATGCGGTTTCCAGCAGACTTTATGATCAACAATCACACCCAGAAATTTTATTTCATAAACTCTTTCTATGTTTATGTTGTCAATTTTCAATTCAACTTGAGGGTTCGACTTATATTTTCCAAATAACATAATCTTTGTTTTACTCAAATTCAATGACAATTTGTTTACATTAAACCACCTTTTTAATTTATTCATTTCGGTTGTGATTGTTTCCATAAGCTGCTGTGCATTGTCCCCGGCGCAAAAGATGTTTGTATCATCAGCAAATAAAATGCATTTCATTATACATGATACATTACATAAATCATTAATGTACAATATAAACAGCTTAGGACCTAAGACAGACCCTTGTGGTACTCCACATGTTATGGGCAAATAATCAGATGTGTGATCTCCAATTTTTACAAATTGTTGCCTGTTACTTAAGTAGCTCCTCACCCAGTCCAAACCAACCCCTCTGATACCATACCTCTCTAATTTTTTGAATAGAATGCCGTGATTTATTGTGTCAAATGCTTTCTTTAGATCTATGAAAATTCCCATAACATGTTTTTTATTGTCTATACCATTTGTGATTTTCTCAATAAGTTCCATTAATGCCAGGGTTGTTGATCTGTCTTTCCGGAATCCGTACTGACTGTCAGCTAAAAGTTTATATTTTTCAATGAAGTTGTCTAGTTTTGCTGTGAACAGTTTTTCGAGGATCTTGGAGAACTGAGAGAGTAAAGAAACTGGCCTGTAATTTGTGTAATGGTGTCTATCTCCACATTTATATAAAGGTATAACTTTAGCTATTTTCATGTTGTTTGGAAATTTACCAGATTGAAAAGACATATTACATATGTGAGTAAATGGTTCTGCAATTTCTTCAATAACTTTTTTTATTAGACTCATATCAATATCATTCCAGTCAGTGGAGGTTTTACTTTCACTTCTCCTTACAATGTCTATGACCTCTTTTATGCCAACTGCACCAATGAATATAGATTTAGGATTTCTCTCCCATCGAGCAGCCTCCGCCCCTCCAGGTGTATCTGTATCCTGAATCTTTTCTGCCAAATCTGGTCCCACATTTACAAAGAATCTATTAAAACCATTTACCACTTCTTCCATATTATTTATTGATCTGTCATTCTCAATATAATGATCAGGGTAGCTTGTGTTTTTGTTTTTAGCTCTATTCCTAATAATACTATTCAGTACATTCCATAGCCCCTTCATGTTATTTTTATTACTATCTAATAATTTATTATAATATTCCTTCTTACATGTCCTCATAATGCTGGTTAATTTATTCTTGCATTTTTTATATTTAATTTCTGCCTCCAAAGTTCTTTTTTTTATGAATTGTCTATACAGCGTGTTCTTTTTTTTTACAGGCATTTTTTAATCCTTTGGTGATCCATGGACCATTTGCCTGTTTTTGTCCATCATTGTATTTCCTTACAGGACAGGTTTTATCATATAGTGTTTTAAAGATATTTAGGAATCCACTGTATGCTTTGTCAGTATCTTCTTCCTCATATACTACTTTCCAGTTCTGTTTAAGTAATTCACTCTTAAGTGTCCTTATATTTTCTTCGGTTCTTATCCGTTTGTATTTCAGCTGATTCATATCCTTAGGTTTCCAGTAATTAGTGATAGACAATAAATACAGGCAAATGGTCACTGATGTCATTATATAAAAGCCCACTTTCTGTATTATTTTCCATACTGTTTATAAATATATTATTTATTAATGTGACACAATGAGAAGTAATTCTACTAGGTTTGGTGATTTTTGGGTATAAACCCATACTGTACATTGTATTTATGAAATCTTCTGTCATTTTATGCTTTTTTGGATTTAACAGATCTATATTATAATCCCCACAGATAAACACAGTCTTCTGCACTGAGTTAGAAAACATGTTTTCCATCCAGTTTTCAAATATATCGATACTTGATGCTGGAGTTCTGTACAAACAGCTCACAATTATATTTTTTACTTTTTCCATACAAATTTCCACTGTGATACATTCCACCAGATTATCAACAGCTGCTGTCATACTCTCCACCACCTTATACTTCAGTCCTTTGTCCACATATATTGCCACACCTCCTCCTCTCTTTTTCACTCTGCTTATATGATTTAGATCATAACCCTCCATCTCAAAGTCCACATCTCTGTCAGTGCTGATCCATGTCTCTGAAATTGCTATGATGTTGAATGGGTTCTTAAACTGTTTCAAATATTCTTTAATATTGTGGAAGTTGGCATATAGGCTTCTGCTATTGAAGTGGATGATTGATATACTATGCTTTGATTGGAAAGTTGCGTTGTAGTGCTCATCTGTGTAATAACTGCAGCTGTTTTCTCTATCATTGAGTAAATTGTTATCCGGATCAATATCATGTTCTATGTCCTGTATTTTATGTTCTGTATATACAAAGTTTTCTAGTCCTAATGTGTGTTTATTATCAGGAGTTGTCATGGCTGTAGTTTAAGGATACCTTGTTGTTGTACGTTTCATTAATATTTGCTCAGCTCCTCCAGCTCCCTGATGACTAGTACTTTGGCTTGTTCTGGTGTTCCATTTAACTTGATGGATATTTTGCAGTTTGAAGTCCATGTTGATTGTATTTTCTTCTGTTTTCTGAGTAAACGGGCCATTCTGGCAATGTCCGCATTTTTCTTTGTCAGGTGCTCATTGATGTAAACGTCTGATCCCTTCAGCCATCTTCCCTGTTTCAGCAGTTCGTTTTTGTGTTTTCTATTTGTAAACCGAACTATTATTGCCGGTTTTGTCTTCTCGTTTCTCCTTGGGAGCGGGTGACAGGCCTCGATGTTCTCCCTGTCTAACTCAACTCCCTTTGAGCGGAGAAACGCCGCCACCTGTTGCTCCACCGATGCCGCGTCCTCCTCACTCGGCTCCTCTCCGTTCCGCATCGTCACTGCCCGTGCATATGAATGAGGTTTCATTTCCAAGCCGGTGATTATGATGTCGTTCATTCTGGTATATTGCTCCAGATCGGCCACCCGGTTCTCCAGCAAGTTAATCCGCTTATCCTTCTTGGTGATTTTTAGCCTCAGGGCTTTAACTTCCTCCACCATGCTCATGATGGTTTTCTGCTGTTGTCTAACAGCAGAAACCTCCTCCGTCAACATGTCGAGCGATCTTTTAATATCGTCGACCTCCTCAACCTGTGCCGTATTCTTTTTTGGTGGCATGTCGTCCCATTATCATAACATGCCCACTGATAGCTTCTTAGCCCCTTTCAGCTTCTGAGCAATGCAAAGCGAGGAGTGAAGCGCAGGAAGAACAAGCGGGGCAGCAGCAGCGCGGCAGGAAAATCTGAGGCTTCAGCCACGGCCCGGGCCTGCTCTCGCTCAGAGCCTGTTCCCGCGCAGCCTCTCAGCCCGCTCTCGCTCAGAGCCTGTTCTTGCGCAGCCTCTCAGCCCACTTTCGCTCAGAGCCTGTTCATACCAGATGAAAAACAAGTTTTTCCAAGCCAGGTGTTAAGACTGAAGAGTCGAGTAAATGCAAAGCTTCCCCTTGCAGGGAGTGGGCCACTGATAAAAGATTGTATTCCAGTCTTATAGAGATCAGAAAAAAGTTTTCTGAAATTATCTTGGACAAACAGCTGTTCTCTGAAAACATCATTTGCTCCCACATGCACAACAATACGTTTGATAGTTTTATGCTCGGACATGAGCTTCAAAATGCTGTCTTTGGTGTCAGAGATGGATGCATTTGGAAGGCAGCAAATAATCATCCCATGTCCTTTCAAATGTCTTACAGTGGAATCACCAAGAACAAGGGTTGTGGGATCAGGTGGTGTTACGAGCTGCTTTTTGCCTCTTCCCACAGCTCTTCGGTTGTGGTGTGATCTCTTTTTACAGTGTGTTTGTCCGCCTGAAAATTCCGCTTCCACATCCCTGAGGCATTCAAATTTGTTCTGAAGCCTTATGGGCTGTGGATTTTCCATAGGATTGTAAATCCTATTGTAATTTGTAGACCTAGCTCTATTTCTAATAGCATGGCTGTGGAGCATGGGTTGCATAGTATCAGAACGAGCTGGTGTTGAGGTAATTACTCTTCTGTTTTTATTTTTGGGCCTGCCACCCATCATGTGCCAGTTTTCTGTACTCACATTTTGCCCTGTTAGATCGATGAATTCATCCACTCGATCTGCAATGCCATCGGCCTGTCGGGGTGCATTCTCTGCATTCTCAGCCACTGTTTCTGTACTCCTTTCCTGAGATATCGCTCTTAATTCGTCCGTCTTTGGCAGAGCATCAATCTTTGATTCCAGGGTAGAAATCCTCTGTTCTAGTTCTGTGCATTTTCTGCAGGATCTCCTGGATTTTTTTGCCCCCTGGCATTTTGTTTTAAAAGCTAACTTATCTTATAAAGATGAAAAATAAAATGAAAAAAATTGTGGAAATTAAATTAAAATTAAATTAAAAGCTTATAAAGATGAAAAATAAAATGAAAAAATAGTGGAAATTAAATGAGAAAGTAAAGTAAAATAAAGATCAAGCAGGAGCAAAGCAGGAGCAAAGCAAAGAAGAGTCCTACTCGCTTGAGTAGGAGGAGCAAAAAAAAAAATCTGCTGGCAGTGGTTGAGGGCCGACAGCTGCGACGCCGAGGGACTCATCGACCAGGTGGTACTGGAGCAGTTCATTGCGTGTTTACCAGTGGGAACCGCAGAGTGGGTCCAGTGCCACCGCCCGTCGTCGTTGGATCAGGCAATCGAGCTGGCGGAGGACCATCTGGCAGCTGTCCCGACGGCAGGACAGCAGACGACCTCTTCTCTCTCCCCTCCTCCTGTGTCTCCTCCTCGCCCTATTCCCCCACCGCGGAGGCAGGGGCCGGCGCCACCTCAGCTGGCCCGCCGCACCCGCGGTGCCCTCCCGTGTCTCCCTTCTGTGTCTGTCTCTCTCCCCCCCCAGGTGAGTGAGCCCCAGAGCACTAGTGCAGAGAGGAAGCCCGGGCCGGTTCGCTGGCGCTGCGGGGAGCCGGGCCACCTCCAACAGCAGTGCTCGGTAATGGAGGTGGGCGTGGTGGTTCGGATCCCCGACGCGCCAGGAGCTGCCCTCGATCGGGCCGGAGCATATCGCATACCGGTGAGTATCCAAGGGGATACATATCAGGCACTGGTGGATTCTGGCTGTAATCAGACCTCGATTCACCAAAGCCTGGTGCAAGGCGAGGCATTGGGGGGAGCACAATTGGTGAAGGTGTTGTGTGTGCACGGGGATGTTCACAACTACCCTTTAGTGTCAGTCCACATTTTTTTTCGAGGGGAAAAATTTATAGTGAAGGCGGCGGTTAATCCTCACCTTACCCACTCTCTAATTTTGGGGACTGATTGGCCGGGATTTCGGGATTTAATGACACATTTAGTGAAGAGTGGGTCCTGTCATTTAACAGGGGGAGGTCCCGGCGTCGTGTTGGCGGGAGCAGCTGTCACAGAGCCGTCTATGTCATCTCCGCGTCAGAGTGAGGAGCCGCCAGCCCCTCCTCTCTCTGTTGGGGAATCCCTCGCGGATTTCCCATTAGAGCAGTCGCGAGACGAGACTCTGCGGCATGCGTTTGACCAAGTGAGAGTAATCGATGGTCAAACGCTCCTGCCGAATGCCACCCTGTCCTTCCCCTACTTCGCGATTATGAAGGATAGATTATACCGAGTGACGCAGGACACTCAAACTAAAGAGCGAGTCACGCAGCGTTTAATTCCGAAGAGCCGCCGGGAATTGGTATTCCCGGCGGCTCACTTTAATCCCATGGCTGGACACTTAGGGCAGGATAAAACGCTAGCCCGAATAATGGCCCAGTTCTATTGGCCAGGGATTCGCAGCGATGTCCGTAGGTGGTGTACGGCATGCCGCGAATGCAAGTTAGTAAATCCAGCGGCCATTCCAAAAGCGCCTTTGCGCCCTCTACCATTAATCGAGACCCCGTTCGAAAGAATTGGAATGGATCTCGTCGGGCCATTAGATCGGTCAACACGAGGGTACCGCTTTATATTAGTTCTAGTGGACTATGCAACGCGATACCCGGAAGCAGTGCCTCTTCGCAATATCTCAGCACGCAGTATTGCGGAGGCACTCTTCCATGTTATCTCCCGAGTTGGAATCCCGAAAGATTCTGACTGACCAAGGCACCTCGTTTATGTCACGTACACTGAACGAACTGTATGGGTTGTTGGGTATTAAGCCAATCCGCACCAGCATGTATCACCCACAAATGGACGGTTTAGTTGAACGGTTCAATCGCACCCTCAAGAACATAATTAAAAAATTCGTAAGTGAGGATGCATGTAATTGGGATAGATGGCTCGAACCCTTGCTCTTTGCAGTGCGAGAGGTCCCCCAAGCCTCCACGGGGTTCTCCCCGTTTGAATTGTTATATGGGCGTAAGCCGCGCAGCATCCTAGATATGCTGCGGGAGAATTGGGAGGAGGGACCAAGTAAAAACAAAATCCAATACATTATTGACCTGCGCACAAAACTCCACACACTCACGCACCTAACTCAGGAGAATTTGCGGCAGGCCCAAGAACGACAGACCCATCTGTACGACAAGGGTACGCACCTTAGGGAGTTCGCACCAGGAGAGAAAGTACTTGTACTGTTGCCCACATCGAGCTCCAAATTAGTCGCCAAGTGGCAAGGACCTTTTGAGGTCACACGGCGAGTCGGGGACGTTGACTATGAGGTGAGGCGAACGGATAGGGGTGGGGTGCTACAGATTTACCACCTCAACCTGCTCAAACTCTGGAACGAGGAGGTCCCCGTGGCATTGGTGTCGGTGGTTCCGGAGAAGGCAGAGCTGGGGCCGGAGGTGCAAAAGGGAACATTAGCATCGCGTACCTCTCCGGTCCCCTGTGGAGACCACCTCTCCCCGACCCAACTCGCGGAGGTTGCCCAGTTGCAGACCGAATTTTCGGACGTGTTCTCGCCCCTGCCCGGCCGCACCAACCTCATAGAGCACCACATTGAGACGCCCCCAGGGGTGGTAGTGCGTAGCCGCCCTTACAGGTTACCCGAGCACAAGAAAAGTGGTTCGGGAAGAACTCAAGGCCATGCTTGAAATGGGCATCGTCGAGGAGTCCCACAGTAACTGGAGCAGCCCGGTGGTCTTGGTACCCAAGGCCAACGGGTCGGTCCGGTTCTGTGTCGACTATAGAAAAGTCAACGCGGTGTCTAAATTCGATGCGTACTCAATGCCTCGTATTGATGAGTTGCTCAATCGGCTAGGCATGGCTCGTTTTTACTTGACACTGGATTCAACAAAGGGTTATTGGCAGATCCCCTTGACTCCATTATCTCGGAAAAAACAGCCTTTTCCACACCATTCGGCTTACACCAATTCATCACACTTCCTTTTGGGCTGTTTGGGGCGCCCGCTACGTTTCAGCGGCTGATGGACAGGGTCCTCCGCCCCCACGCCACCTATGTGGCCACATACCTCGACGATATCATTCTTTATAGTAATGACTGGCAGCGGCACGTACAACACCTGAGGGCCGTCTTTAAGTCGCTGAGGCGAGCGGGTCTCACAGCCAACCCAAAGAAGTGTGCGATTGGGCAGGTGGAAGTACGGTATCTGGGCTTCCACTTGGGCAACGGGCAGGTGCGTCCCCAAATTAACAAGACAGCAGCGATTGTGGCCTGCCCAAGGCCCAAGACCAAAAAGGGGATGAGACAGTTACTGGGGCTGGCTGGCTACTATCGTAGGTTTATACCTAATTATTCGGACGTCACCAGCCCGCTGACTGATCTCACTAAAAAGGGGGCACCAGATCCGGTCCAGTGGACGGAGCAATGCCAGCGGGCGTTCTCTAAAGTAAAGGCTGCACTGTGCGGGGGGCCACTATTACACTCCCCTGACTTTTCTCTCCCTTTTATGTTACAGACGGATGCATCGGACAGAGGGCTGGGGGCCGTGTTGTCCCAGGAGGTGGAGGGGGAGGATCGTCTCGTGCTGTACATCAGCAGAAAGCTGTCGGTACGCGAGGGGCGCTACAGCACGATAGAAAAGGAGTGCCTTGCGATCAAGTGGGCGGTCCTCGCCCTCCGCTACTACCTGCTGGGGTGCCCTTTCACCCTATGTTCAGACCACATGCCCCTCCAGTGGCTCCACCGCATGAAGGATGCCAACACACGGATCACCTGTTGGTATCTGGCACTCCAATCCTTTAATTTCAAGGTGATCCACAGGCCGGGGGCGCAGATGGTTGTGGCGGACTTTCTCTCCCGTCAAGGGGGGGGGGAGTCGGCTGCAGGCCGGACGGCTGCCCGGCCTGAGTCGGGCGGTGGGGGTATGTGGCAGCAGGGGCATGGTCAAGCGCCAGTCTGTGACAGGAGGGTGGAGTCAGGGAAGGTAAGTGGCAGAATCACTACACCTGTCGTTAATTAATGTGTTTGTGTGTCTTCCCAGTGACCGCGCCCTATTTAAGGAGACAGAGCATTCTTTTCTGAACATTCTTTTATCTTTTCCTTGTACCTGACCTTGTCACTATTACTCAATTTGTGATATATTTGCAAAAAATTACAGTTCACCAACGTACTCTCCTCGGTTGCCATGGATGCTATCCCACAAAAATGGCAGACACAACAAAATCAGAGAGCATCATGGGAGATTCATTACATAAGTGCAAATGGTCTATAGCTATGGCTGGGAATGAGGTGCTACAGGCTAACCTCGCTTACCACTCTTCCGATATAAATATAATTTGTCATTTTTTTATATCCTTTGTCTACAGATATCATTTATGTTATGTATTTTCATGAATATTGATTTGTTTCATATTGTGTGGGGGACACATTTCACTGTTGCAACCTTCTTGAAGAAAAAATGTTGAGCAGGGGAGATTTATTCATTGTTTAATAGTTTAAAAAAATTTAAAGTGATTGCCCGTTTATAGAGCAGTTTGTGCTTCAGACTGCTGCAAATATGGATGGGGGAAAAGGGACAAATTTTTGAACAGTGACTAATCTTTGGATAGCAGAGTGTGTTGTCTGCCAGTGTGTACCAGAATGACAGTGGCGCATGGGTGTTAGAGTGTCATTGCACTGTGCCTTGTTAGATGATATTTATTGCTTACAGTGGTGCTTGAAAGTTTGTGAACCCTTTAGAATTTTCTATATTTCTGCATAAATATGACCTAAAACATCATCAGATTTTCACACAAGTCCTAAAAGTAGATAAAGAGAACCCAGTTAAACAAATGAGACAAAAATATTATATTTGGTCATTTATTTATTGAGGAAAATGATCCAATATTACATCTGTGAGTGGCAAAAGTATGTGAACCTCTATGATTAGCAGGTAATTTGAAGGTGAAATTCGAGTCAGGTGTTTTCAATCAATGGGATGACAATCAGGTGTGAGTGGGCACCCTGTTTTATTTAAAGAACAGGGATCTATCAAAGTTTGATCTTCACAACACGTTTCATGTATTCACAGATGTCCTGACATTTTCCTTTAGAATTCGCAGATGTTTGAATCTGCAAAATATGTTATTAAACAAGTTTACTGCTGTTGCTCTTTACTGTGTATTCACAGAGGCGGTTGCTTGCAATTATTCACAGTACTGTCATTTGGCGCTGACGCAGAGTGGCGGGCTCTCCAGTAGCTCCGTCCATATTGCCTTTCTTTGACTTCATCGCTTTCTTTTAGTGTTTTTCTTTTAGTCTTTTTACAACTACACACATCTGGTGTGTATTATTATATCCTATGGACATTTCTGGTGTCAACATGCGGCGTAGCGGAGATTTTCGTGGTTATACTCCGGAACAACTGATCGCCCTACGACCGAGGGGACGCGAGGGCATTGTCCACTTAATCCCTGCAGAACTGAGGAGGAGGTTCCATGGCTGCAGAGCCGGGGCCAAGCACAAGGCTAAGAAGATGGAGGGGCAGTGGAGGTACAAACCCTCAGTTCTGTCAGTGCTTATGGGGAATGTGAACTCGCTAACCAACAAAACTGATGAGCTGGCAGGACTGGTGAAAACCCAGAGGCTCTACAGGGAGTGTAGTTTGTTGTGTTTCACGGAGACGTGGCTTAACAGCAACACACTGGACTTTAATGTGGAGCTACCTGGATTCACTACAGTGAGAGCGGACAGGGACACAAAGCTGAGCGGCAAGCGCAAAGGTGAGGGACTCGCACTGTTTATTAACACCAGATGGTGCAACCTGGGACACGTAAACGTTAAGGTGATCATCTGCTGCCGGGACATTGAACTGTTAGCAGTGAGTCTCCGACTGTATTACATGCCTCGGGAGTTTACACACGCCATTTTCACCTGTGTTTACATTCCTCCACGTGCGGATGAGCAGGCGGCGTGTGACGTCATTCACTCTACCATAGCAGTGCTGCAGACACAACACCCCGAGGCTTTCTTCATGATCTCTGGGGATTTTAACCATGTCACTCTGGACTCCACTCTCCCTGACTTTCATCAGTTTGTGGACTGTCCCACTAGGAAAAACAGGACCATAGACCTATTGTATGCCAATGTAAGGGATGCATACAGGGCAATCCCACTACCACCGCTGGGGAGATCTGACCATAATCTGGTGCTCCTACAGCCTCAGTACAAACCAATGGTTCTGAGGCAGCCCACCACCATGCGTTCATTCAGGGCCTGGTCTCCTGAGGCAGAGGAAACTCTTAAGGACTGCTTCAAGATTACTGACTGGAATGTACTGTTAGACCCGCATGGGGAGGACATTGAGGAGGTGACACACTGCATAACGGACTACTTGAACTTTTGCAGGGATGTTGCTGTTCCCACAAAAACTGTATGCTGCTTTCCAAACAACAAGCCCTGGATTACCAGTGAAGTCAAGGGCTTCCTCAACCAAAAGAAGAGGGTGTTCAAAGACAGAGACAGGTCAGAGCTGAAGCGTGTACAGGGAGAACTCAAAGTCTGGCTAAAAGAGGGCAAGGAGTCTTACAGGGAAAATGTGGAAAAGAAGCTGCAAGAAAACAACATGAAGGAGGTCTGGGATGGGATGAAAACCATCACAGGCTGCAAGAAGAACAGTGGCAGCTCAGCAGATGGGGGCATGGACAGGGGAAACCAGTTTAACCACTTCTTCAACAGGTTTGATTATCCTGCTCCTGCTGCCTCTTCCTCCCCTCCTCCTGCAGCAGTTGTCACCTCGTCACCATCACCGGCAGATCAGCCATAATCCCCACCACCATCATCAGAGCCATCAACACCTCCTGCAGACAGAATACACATCCACTCCCCCAGTCCCCTCATCTTCACTGCAGACCAAGTCAGGAGAGAGCTGAGGAGACTCCACCCCAGGAAGGCAGCAGGCCCAGACAAGATATGTCCCAGGATGCTGAGGGCCTGTGCTGCCCAACTGGGGGAGCCCCTCCAACATGTCTTTAACCTGAGCCTTCGCCTCGGGAGGGTTCCTGTCATGTGGAAGACATTGTACCTCATTCCAGTTCCCAAGAAAACACATCCAAAGGAACTGAATGACTACAGGCTGGTCGCCTTGACATCACACGTGATGAAGACCATGGAGCAACTGCTGCTGAACCTCCTCAGACCCCAGGTCCACCATGCTAAGGACTCACTGCAGTTCGCGTACCAGGAGAAGGTGGGAGTGGATGATGGCATCCTCTATCTTCTGCATAGAACTCACTCTCATCTGGACAAGGGGAGCAGCACAGTGAGGATCATGTTTTTTGACTTCTCCAGTGCCTTTAACACCATCCAGCCCCTTCTACTGAGAGACAAGCTGCAGGAGATGGAGGTGGACACACATCTGGTCTCCTGGATCACAGACAACCTCACCGGGAGACTACAACATGTCAGGATCAGGGACAGCATTTCTGACATGGTGATCAGCAGCACAGGAGCACCACAGGGGACTGTGCTCTCTCCAGTTCTGTTCACTCTCTACACATCAGACTTCAAATACAACTCATAGTCTTGCCACATGCAGAAGTTCTCAGACGATACTGCAATTGCGGGATGTGTTCATGATGGACAGGAGGAGGACAAGAGCCTGATACAGGACTTTGTGTCGTGGTGTAAATCCAACCACCTGCAGCTGAACATTGGCAAAACAAAAGAAATGCTTGTGGACTTTAGAAGGACCAGGCCGACTCTGCAGCCGAATCTCTATTGAGAGTGTCGATGTGGAGATGGTCAGGACCTACAAATACCTGGGTGTACATCTGGACAACAAGCTGGACTGGACAGTGAACACTGACACCCTCTACAGGAAGAGTCAGAGCAGACTCTACTTCCTGAGGAGGCTTGGGTCCTTCAGGATCTGCCGAAAACTGCTGCTGATGTTCTACCAGTCTGTGGTAGCCAGTGTCCTCTTCTGTGCTGTAGTGTGTTGGGGAGGCAGCATTAAGAAGAGAGACGCTGGATGGCTCGACAGGCTGGCTCTGTGCTGGGAACTGAGCTGGAGTCTCTTACATCAGTGGCAGAGCGAAGGGCCCTGAGCAAACTGCTCTCAATCATGGACAATGTTCACCACCCTCTGCACAGTGTCATCATCAGGCAGAGGAGCTCATTCAGTGGCAGACTGTTGTCCCTGCCCTGCACCACGGACAGATTCAGGAAGTCTTTTGTCCCTCAGGCCATTAGACTGTTCAACTCCTCCTGGCTCAGCAAAAATAAGACTGTGACTCTGCTGTACTCAGGACTAGTTACACTGCTCATTTCATGTCCATTGCACTTTTCTGCTGCTTACATAGATGTACAGTGGTGCTTGAAAGTTTGTGAACCCTTTAGAATTTTCTATATTTCTGCATAAATATGATCTAAAACATCATCAGATTTTCACACAAGTCCTAAAAGAGAGCCCAGTTAAACAAATTTTAAGAGCCCAGTTAAAACAAATGAGACAAAAATATTATACTTGGGCATTTATTTATTGAGGAAAATGATCCAATATTACATATCTGTGAGTGGCAAAAGTATGTGAACCTTTGCTTTCAGTATCTGGTGTGACCCCCTTGTGCAGCAATAACTGCAACTAAACTTTTCCGGTAACTGTTGATCAGTCCTGCAGACCAGCTTGGAGGAATTTTAGCCCATTCCTCCATACAGAACAGCTTCAACTCTGGGATGGTGATGGGTTTCCTCACATAAACTGCTCGCTTCAAGTCCTTCCACAACATTCCAATTGGATTAAGGTCAGGACTTTGACTTAGCCATTCCAAAACATTAACTTTATTCTTCTTTAACCATTCTTTGGTAGAACAACTTGTGTGCTTAGCAGGGCTTTACATTAGCACCCGCCCACTCGCCAAATGCGGGTAAAATTCGGCTTTGGCGGGTAATGCCTTTAGTCCCACTAGTCACTTTGGAGGGTGGTTTATTCTGTGGTATGACAATATATTTTAATTGTAGTTTTCTCTGAAGGCATCTGATATAATAAACACATTGCAATATAATATTATGCGCCTACAACTCCCATGAGCACCTGCATAAACATTCTGACAACATGTTAGAATTGTTGAGAACGTTCGTTAACGTCTCAGATAAAATCAATGATACGGTAACTTGTGGTTAATGAACAAAGCAACAAAGTTGCTGACTACTGACAAGCGCACTATGTGGCAGCATATAGCTGGAGTTTCAAACCCTGCTGCTCAGGAAAAAAGGGGCAGAGATGAGCAGGGCCGTAGGCAGCATTTTAAAATCACCGAGGTCCGTGATGCACAAAGCGCGTGCCAAAAAAATGTTCAACATATTTAAATGAGAGGGGTGAATTACACATCACACAAGAGATCTATTCCTGAAATTACTTTTAATGGTGTTTGGACTGAATATCATCAGTTTTGAAAAAATATCATGTATGTGGCAAGAGTAAGAATAATTTAAGCTTGTTTAATGGTTTGATCTGGCCCAAGCAATGAGGACAAAAGATACCCTATGCAACTAAGATACATTAACATATTCTTGTCATTTTTAGGGCATCTTGTCATTTTTAGGGCATACCTAACAACGTGTTTTCTTTCTCTCTCTCTCCCCCCCCAATCTGTCCCTCTGAGTTACATGTTGATCCTGGGATTGAGATGCTGGCCTCTTCTGCCCCTCGGACCTGCTTGATCCATCCTGGTTCCCTGTGTCTGGTCGGTTTTATCGCACCGCTCCTGTGAAGGACGGCCCCATGAGGACAGTTGAGGGTTATACCTGTTAAAACTGTTAATATTATAGTCAGGCTGTCTGTTGTTGCCCAAATGAGGATGGGTTCCCTTTTGAGTCTGGTTTCTCTCGAGGTTTCTTCCTCATGTCGTCTGAGGGAGTTTTTCCTTGCCACCGTCGCCACAGGCTTGCTCATTGGGGATAGATTAGGGATAAAATTAGCTCATGTTTTAAGTTGTTCAAATTCTGTAAAGCTGCTTTGCGACAATGTTTATTGTTAAAAGCACTATACAAATAAACTTGATTTGATTTGATTTGATTTGATTTGATTAACAATCTGGCATCCCTTACACCGACACACATACACACAAAAAAAAAAAATTCTGGGAAAAAATCAGTAAACACCACCATGTTTTAGGCAAAGTTATCCAAGGCAAACATAAGTTGAAACTTTCCAATCTATTGCTTTGGCTTATCGAATGATTTATTTTTAAAATCACAAACAAGGCAGGCTACAACTGCGCTGCTTCGAAAATGTAAATTTAACAGCTTTGTGCAAGTGCGCTGATGGTTACCATGAAAACCCCGTGTCTCCTGCACTGCATTCCTCCCCCAAGTCATGCGCTCATTCGCTTTTGTGTTCTTGGTCTCAGAGCCGCGTGCACCAAACACACACACAAGAGGGAATCAACGTTTAACATAATTAACAATGCACTTTTTACAGAGAAGTTTTAATGTTATTCTTTATTTTTTTTATCCAGTTGAATATTTAGCGTACAAATGTATTTTCAGCTCTTAAAAATGACCGAGGTCTGGACCTCGGGGGCCTCATAGCTGGCTACGGCCATGGAGATGAACAAGACGCTAATAGGAAGATAAGACAGTTCAATGACAAATGGAAGTTCGGGTGAGATTGGCTAGTTCATAGCAAAACCGAAAATACCATGTACTGCGAAGACTGTAGAAAGTCTGGCAAAGACAGGCACCAGTAATTTTAAACTCAAAACTATAAAGGACCATGAAAAGTCAAATGCACACATCGGTACTATAACATCAAAACCGCCGAAGATGGCTGGTTCACTACAGGACAGCATTGCTTTCAAGTCCCTGGCTGTCATGAAGTCGGCTGAGCTGGAGAGGATGGAGCTGCTGTTTAGAAGCATTCACGCGATTGCAAAGAAGTTGATCCCGCCCCAGCTATCAACTTACGGCATGCTGGAAGCCTCAGGTCATGAAGACCATTTTTCATTGACCATTTAGACTCATCTGATGATGAATGTAATGAGGACATTTAATGTCTCTCTCTACACATTCACACACACACACACACACACACACACACTATTAATAGATAATACATAATATACATAATAATACTTGATAATACACATAATACTTGCATATCAAAACATCAAATGTTTTTCAATGATAAATGTTTTGAATTTGACTTTTGATATTAGAATCAGTTCAGTTGTACTGAATGTTATTTTTCATATTATATGATATTTCATATTGTAAGGGGCTTGAATTTGAGTTCCATAAACAGAATACTCTTTATATTTTTGTCTGAATTGGTTGCATGTTTTCATATAGGGAGCTACCTTAACAGCACTGAATACTTGAGTGCTACTGTAGAGATACATTATACGCTGCTATTCATAATTAAGTCTAGATCTTCCGAACTTTAATGTATCATGGTGAAGAAAAAACTGTGATTTCCTGGCAACAAAATTGTGGCTAGTGAAAAGGCTGAATGGCTAGTGACTCGGGAAAACCACTAGCCACAGTGGCCGGTGAGCAAAAAAGTTAATGTAAAGCCCTGGTGCTTAGGGTTGTTGTCTTGCTGCATGACCCACCTTCTCTTGAGATTCAGTTCATGGACCGATGTCCTGACATTTTTCCTTTAGAATTCGCTGGTATAATTCAGAATTCATTGTTCCATCAATGATGGCAAGCGGTCCTGGCTCAGATGCAGCAAAACAGGCCCAAGCCATGATATTACCACCACCATGTTTCACAGATGGGATAATTGGTTCTTATGCTGGAATGCAGTTTTTCCTTTCTCCAAATATAACACTTCTCATTTAAACCAAAAAGTTCTATTTTAGTCTCATCCATTCACAAAACATTTTTCCAATAGCCTTCTGGCTTGTCCACGTCATCTTTAGCAAACTGCAGACGAGCAGCAATGTTCTTTTTGGAGAGCAGTGGCTTTCTCCTTGCAGCCCTGCCATGCACACCATTGTTGTTCAGTGTTCTCCTGATGGTGGACTCATGAACAGTAGCATTAGCCAATGTGAGAGAGGCCTTCAGTTGCTTAAAAGTTATGCTGGGGTCCTTTGTGACCTCGCTGACTATTACACGCCTTGCTCTTGGAGTGATCTTTGTTGGTCGACCACTCCTGGGGAGGGTAACAATGGTCTTGAATTTCCTCCATTTGTACACAATCTGTCTGACTGTGGATTGGTGGAGTCCAAACTCTTTAGAGGTGGTTTTGTAACATTTTCCATCTTGATGTGCATCAACAATGTTTTTTCTGAGGTCCTCAGAAATCTCCTTTGTTCGTGTCATGATACACTTCCACAAACATGTGCTGTGAAGATCAGACTTTGATAGATCCCTGTTCTTTAAATTAAACAAGGTGCCCACTCACACCTGATTGTCATCCCATTGATTGAAAACACCTGACTCGAATTTCACCTTCAAATTAACTGCTAATCCTAGAGGTTCACATACTTTTGCCACTCACAGATATGTAATATTGGATCATTTTCCTCAATAAATAAATGACCTAGTATAATATTTTTGTCTCATTGTTTAACTGGGTTCTCTTTATCTACTTTTAGGACTTGTGTGAAAATATGATGATGTTTTAGGTCATATTATGCAGAAATATAGAAAATTCTAAAGGGTTCACAAACTTTCACGCACCACTGTACATTATATGCATGGATGGGTATATACAGATATTTGTAGATAAGCCGGTATGTTGTACATTACCTTATTATATACTATATTATTATATACTGTTATAATGTACCTACTTAAATATTATACATACTGCTACTGTATATTTATATACTAACTTAATAATATATATTGTATATCACACTATTACATATACTATATGTACTGATATATACTTTAACTATGCCTATCATGTAATATACTATGCTTTTTATCTACCATATACCACTGAACACACTGCACATGTATGTAACTGTCCACAAAGTATTTGCACTGCTCATTACACTCTTATTTGCACTGTGACTGGTTACTGCCAACTGCACTACCTCACTACCTCCCACACTGAGAGCTGTATTCTATTACTTGCTTTTATTGGTAATGTTTTATTTCTTTGGTATTTTGTATTTTAGTTTTTTATACGACCTCCTTGTATAATGCTGTTTAGTTTTGTATTGATCTTGTGCAATGCGGAAATGTTACTGGATACCTTGAATTTCCCTCTGGGATTAATAAAGTATCTATCTAATCTGCAAACAAAATATACAAATCAAATAAAAACAACATATAAATAAAATAAAACAGTCCCAATGTATCACTGTCTCTTCTAAAATAAATCCTAACTCACACATTTACATAAACAACATATTTTCTACACCAACAGTAACATTTAACACTACATACATATGTTAGCGACAACATAGCTTTTCCTCTAAAATCTCTTCTGACCTTAAATCTGCTAAAATAACACCTATTTATAAAAAGCAAAGTAAAACTGAAGCTGGTAACTATCATCCTGTCTCGATTCTCAGCATTGTTAGTAAAGTGGTTGAAAAAGCTGTTTATCAGCAACTCAATCAGTATCTCACAGACCATAAGCTCTTATATGAGCACCAGTCAGGTTTCCGGTCCTTTCACTCCACAGATACCTGCTTAGCTCACTTAATGGATTATATTAAGTCAGAGCAAGATAAAGGCAATTTCACAGGTATGGTACTGTTAGGTCTACAAAAGGCCTTTGACACTGTGGAGCATAGTATTCTACTCAAAAAGCTGGAAGCCATTGGGCTTCAGAAACCTGCTGTAGACTGGTTTAGTGCCTACTTAGTAAATAAGCAGCAGTGTGTGAAAGTTGGTGGTGTCACCTCCTCACCTGCAGATGTGGTCTGTGGTGTTCCCTAAGGTTCCATATTAGGACCCTTACTATTCCTGATTTATGTAAATGACATGCCTGCAGCAGTAAAGTGCAAACTTTTGCTGTATGCAGATGATTCTGCACTCCTGACTGCTGGCAAAAATACTGCTGAAATACAGTAGTGTTTATCATTGGAACTTGAATCAGTCCAAGAGTGGCTAATTGAAAACAAGCTATCGCTGCATCTTGGCAAGACTGAATCAATCCTCTTTGACTCTAAATGTAGACTCAATGGTAATGAGTCATTAGACATCACCTGCGATGGTCACAAAATTACCAGTAAATCCTGTGTTAAGTACTTGGGCGTTGAACTTGACCAGTTGCTGAGTGGGAGCCAAATAGCTGACAATGTCATAAAGAAATCCAATGCCAAACTGAAGTTTCTATATCGACAGCCCAGATATTTTGATATGGAAACCAAGAAACTTATGATGTCGGCTCTGATTCAATGTCAGTTTGATTATGCCAGCACCTCTTGGTATTCTGGCCTTACCAAGAGACAAAGGAATCATCTCCAAACTACTCAGAATAAAGTTATTCATTTTCTTCTGAGTGCTTCCCCTAGAACTCATATAGGGTATGCTGAGTTCAGGCAGGTCAATTGGTTACCAGTGGATCTCCGTGTAAAACAACTCAACACTATCCATAACATTGTATATGGCAAAGCTCTTCAGTATCTAACATCTTCCTTTAGTATTCTTAATTCCTGCCACAACATCCAGTCTGGACCCCTGTCTCTGTTTGTTCCCCCAGTAAAGTCTTTTGGGCATTCCTCACTTAAGTACACTGGTACCATTGCCTGGAATGAGTTACCTAGTCGCATTCAGTCTATCGAGTCTAAAGGTATTTTCAAAAATCCTTTTATTATGTCTTAGTCTTATTTATTTTTTTATCTACTGTATTAATTTGTTTTTTGTTGGTCCATTTTGTGCTTATATTTATTGCGCAACTTTGTTCAAATTTATTATTATTATTTACATAATATCATTATGTATTTACGGGCGGCACAGTGGTGTAGTGGTTAGCGCTGTCGCCTCACAGTAAGAAGGTCCTGGGTTTGAGCCCAGTGGCCGGCGAGGGCCTTTCTGTGTGGAGTTTGCATGTTCTCCCCATGTCTGCGTGGGTTTCCTCCGGGTGCTCCGGTTTCCCCCACAGTCCAAAGACATGCAGGTTAGGTTAACTGGTGGCTCTAAATTGACCGTAGGTGTGAGTGTGAATGGTTGTTTGTCTCTGTGTCAGCCCTGCGATGACCTGGTGACTTGTCCAGGGTGTACCCCGCCTCTTACTCATAGTCAACTGGGATAGGCTCCAGCTTGCCTACGACCCTCTAGATCAAGATAAGCAGCTACAGATAATGGATGGATGGATGTATTTACTATTTACCCCTATTTTTGCCATTTAATTCTTGCTGGACCACAATGGAAATAAGTGTTATACACTTTCTTGTGTTATCCATGTATCTTAATGTATACTATATTTTTGTATTTTGTGCATCATTTTACTAAACTAAAATCAATCAATTCTTTGACCAAGTACTGGTAGTGCTAATTAGCCAACATGCTAGCGATTTATTACAGCATTCATAAACATTCTTAAACACTTCACAACTTCAATCAAATTGTATCTACACAATATTTATGCTCTTAGTTAACAAATTTAACCCTATTAATTTAAGTAGCTCATCTGCAAAATATGGTATTAAACAAGTCTGTGAAGAGTCTGTCATCCAGGTCATAGTAAACTGTGGGTGGTAAAAGAGAGTAACTGGACTTGCTTGAAGATTCTTGAAGACGTTTCACCTCTCATCCGAAAGACTTCTTCAGTTCTGTCTGACTAATAGGGAGCATCAGGTATTTATCCTCTCATGGGTGAAAAGCAATCCTAAGGTATTGTTGAGTCATCCTGTTGGTGTGGGTCACTGGGGGCTGGGTGTGAACGGCCTAGAGAGTCGTTGGGGTGATCAGTGGATTATTGGTTCCCTCTGTTCTGCTGTGAGTCACTGAAAACAGCTGGGTTTTGGTGTGCATTCAGGCTACGTTTACATTAGACCGTATCTGTCTCGTTTTCTTCGCGGACGCACTGTCCGTTTACATTAAACCCCCTGGAAAAGCCAGGAAACGGGAATCCGCCAGCGTCCACGTATTCAATCCAGATCGTGTCAGCTCCGGTGCTGTGTAAACATTCAGAATACGCGAATACGCTGTGCTGAGCTCTAGCTGGCGTCTCATTGGACAACGTCACTGTGACATCCACCTTCCTGATTCGCTGGCGTTGGTCATGTGACGCGACTGCTGAAAAACGGCGCGGACTTCCGCCTTGTATCACCTTTCATTAAAGAGTATAAAAGTATGAAAATACTGCAAATACTGATGCAAATACTGCCCATTGTGTAGTTATGATTGTCTTTAGGCTTGCCATCCTTCCACTTGCAAGTGGTAAGTGATGTGCGCTGGGATCACACACACAGCGGCTCAGTCCTGAATCATGGCTTGTTCACTTCACTCGCGCGCTGTGTGAGCTGCGCAGGGCCGGAGTGCGCACCCTCCAGAGGGCACTCGCTGTTCAGGGCGGAGTGATTTGGAGCGCAGGATGCCTGCGGAGCCGAGCGTATCCGCGTATTGGTGTTGCTGTGTGCACGGCTAACGGTTTTAGTGTAAACGCGAATCGTTTTAAGAACATTAATCTGATGATCCGCTGATTCGACGTAATGTAAACGTAGCCTCAGTTGTCTGGGAATTGTGCCAAGGACTGCATTGTAGGTGGCTGATAAATGGTTTCTTAGACCACCACCTCTGTTCAGTGATGGTCATTCTAGGTTGACAAAAATGGCTTCTTTAACTCCTCGCTCATACCAACAATCCTCTCTGGCTAAAATGTGTACATTGCAATCCTGAAATGAGTGTCCTTTGTTGTTAAGATGAAGATAGACAGCAGAGTCCTGGCCTGAGGAACTGGCTCTCCTGTGTTGAGCCATGTGCCTGTGAAGCGGTTGTTTTGTTTCCCCAATAAACGAGTCTGTGCATTCCTCGCTGCACTGAATTGCATACACTACGTTGTCCTGTTTGTGTCTGACTATAATGTCCTTAGGGTGGACCAGTTTCTGCTTCAGGGTGTTACTGGGTCTGAAACACGGGCGATTGCTCTAAGACAACGAGGGAGGCTCAGCCTCCTCTAAAAATGACGAATATCATGTAGGATGAATTGTGCTAGGCTTATGTTATAGCCGACCTTATAACATTGCTATTTCAGATCCAGAATCATAGAAATATATGTGCTCAACCCAACTACAGTGCGAAATCATTCCCTTATAACTTTCCCCAGTTCGCCTAATGTGTGCGTGAGTTTTTCCCCCTCGTGACAGCGCGATGCAGCCCAGCCTCAGTGGATTGGGAGCTATGTGCTTGTCAATCTCAAAATGCAAGATGATTATTAGACAAATACTGCGAAAACACCCGCCCACGGAGTCTCACGGACTCCCAGCCTCAATGGACTTCAATGACATTTGGGAGCTATGCGCTTTTCAATCTCAAAATGCAAGATGGTTATTGGACAAATACTGCGAAAATGCCCGCCCACGGACTCCGAGCCTCACATGGGAGGGACATGGCAGTTTCCGCGAGAAGACTGGTGATTGGTGAAAGCGGCTGGATATTTTCATTGATTGACAGCTCGTTTCAACTATTGAGGTTTTTCACCTGACGTCACAGGGTCAAGTGACGCCCCGGTGTCAGCCATTTTGAAGGTCACGCTAGCTAATGTCAACAACATCGTAGCTAGTATGTTACTGTAGCAATGTTTACGTTCAGTCATTTGGATGACTGTTAAAACCTTTCAGTCTCAAGTTTTTCCTTTACTGTATTTACTAGTTTACTGTAATTATGATCCGGCAGCTATTTACACCGGATCCAGTGTAAATAGCTGCCGGAGCGCGCTCCGGCTTGCTCCCCCTCAAATTAAGCAGCGCGCTCCGGCCGAGGTTCCGGAGCGCGCTCCGGCTTGCTCCCCCTCAAATTAAGCAGCGCGCTCCGGCTTGCTCCGGAGCGCACTGCTTAATTTGAGGGGGAGCAAGCCCGAGCGCTCCGGCAGCTATTTACACTGGATCCGGTGTAAATAGCTGCCGGATCATAATTACAGTAAACTAGTAAATGCAGTAAAGGAAAAACTTGAGAAAACTTGTCCATGTATATTGGACAGTAGGCTAATGGGCCAAAAGAACCTGTTATTTCACAGTTTGTGACCCTGCCAACAATCAGCCAGATCAGAGGCAAGAGTATGGGCAAAACTGATGTGTTTTTTCTTTTAAAATCTGGAAATATCGTAACCAACCAGCCTTCCGTGTTTGAAAGACTACCAGCCGCCACTGGTCTGAAATGTACCAGAATGTTGTGTTTGTAGAAGATCCTCCTGAGTTTCTCAGATAGACCAGAAATGTAGGGAATGACAGTGTTCTTGTTCTTCTCAATTGCCGCTTTTCCACTACAAACGCGGCTGAGTCGGGCTGAGCCGTGCTGTGCTGAGTCGGGCTGAGCGGGGCTGTTGGAGTTGCATTTTGACTACAACCACGCTGAACCGTGCTGGCTGGAAGTGGGTGGACACATTGGGTGGAGTTAGCGAAAGTGGGTGGATGTCACATGATGTCGTTAAACAGCGCAAACAGTGACATCAGTGATCTTTTAAGCGGTAGTCTCACAACCCGAATAGTAAACAATAAACATGGAGGACATGGAGTCGTTAGTGTTGCTGGTCTTGGTGCTGTGGCTTGTTGTCACCGACAACGCCAACAGATACTGGCAAGAGCGTATAGATGAGGCGAGGCGCATAAGGCTTCATAATTCTCGTAATTCGTAATTATTCTTCTTCTTCCGGGTTTACAGTGTTTACAGATCCCAGCGTGCTCGCGGGGCGTGTGTGGGCATGTGAGGACACTCCTCCTCACCAATCAGTGCACAAGGGAGTGTTTGCTCACGCCCCCAGCCTCACTCCAAAACGGTGCGAGTTTTAGGGGCTAAGCAGGGCTGAAGCGAGCTGAGTCGTGCTGTTCTTTGGTAGTCAAAACGCGAGCCGTGTCGGGCTGAAGTGAGCTGAAGCGAGCTGAAAAAGGGTAGTGGAAAAGGGCCAAATGTTCTTATGGTATTAAACAAGTTTACTACAGTCTGAGCAACAATCAGAAACAGTGGCATTATTACCACCTGCTGACTAACATTCGCAACTACACTCTACACCACATTTACAGGCAAACAGAGCTAAAGTAAACATAAAGAGTAAAACATATGAAACACTGGAAAATAATAAACTAAAACTAAAAATAAATTATTGCTAAACTTGAACTTAACTGGAATGCTTGAAAATTAAACAGACCCCTATTTATACATCTCACACTTATCCAACAAATGGTAGGAAAGTCAATACTTTTGTAGGATGAAGTGTTAGTATCCACATAACTGCATAGGTTGCGGTATGCAATGTCCAACTCCTGCTATGGCGCAATCACAGTTGCATTTTCTTTCAGAAATGCATCTCTAGTTTTCTACTTGTTCTGTTATTGCCAGAAAAAAAGTTTTTGACAATAAGATTAAAACATACAGTAATACTGGTAATATTTCTTTTCGTACAGTTGTCATAGATTGATAGCAGAGGGAGAACAAAGTTCTCAGTGGGGCAGGGAGGGTGGGAGATGGTTCCAGCCTGGTCTGGAGTGCGTGCCTCAAAAGATTTTGTCAGTGGACGCATGGCTTTGAGCCCTTTCAGCATGGTGCTAATCTATCCTCTCTTTCCCTGTAGTTCCCACATCAGGTGTTTCTTTTCCAGGAGATCCTCTTGATAGTGGAAGCAGTTGCCTGTTAGAGTAAAACATATGAAAACAAAGACTATGAACAAGTTCAAGTTCAAGATTACTTTATTTGTCCCATC